>NW_016810602.1:2278246-2319160 GCF_001698545.2 Rhinopithecus bieti | reverse complement strand
AGATATATATATATATATATATTTACTCAATACAGTGGTACAGTGGCACAATCTTGGTTCACTGCAACCTCCATCTCCCAGGCTCAAGTAAGTAAGTGATCCTCCCACTCAGTCTCCAGAGTAGCTGGGATTACAGGCATACATCACCATGCCTAATTTTTTTTTGAGACCGAGTCTTGTTTTATCGCCTAGGCTGGAGTGCAGTGGTGCAATCTTGGCTTACTGCAGCCTCCACCTCCCAGGTTCATGCAGTTCTATTGCCTTAGCCTCCTGAGTAGCTGGGATTACAGGTGCCTGCCATCACGCCCTGCTAATTTTTTTTTTTTTTTTTTTTTTTTTTGAGACAGAGTCTTGCTCTATCCCCCAGGTTGGAATGTAGTG
The DNA here is from genome assembly GCF_001698545.2 of Rhinopithecus bieti. NCBI lineage: Eukaryota > Metazoa > Chordata > Mammalia > Primates > Cercopithecidae > Rhinopithecus > Rhinopithecus bieti. Next base: position 2,318,779 of record NW_016810602.1, on the reverse strand, counting down.
GTGTGATCTCAGCTCACTGAAACCTTTGCTTCCTGGATTCAAGTGATTCTCATGCCTCAACCTCCCGAGTAGCTGGGATTACAGGTGCCATGCCCAGCTAATTTTTGTAATTTTAGTAGAGAAAGGGTTTCACCACATTGGCCAGGCTGGTCTTGAACCCCTGACCTCAGGTGATCCACCCGCCTCAGCCTCCCAAAGTGCTGAGATGACAGGTGTGAGCCATTGCACCCGGCCTTAATTTTTTGTATTTTTTTGTAGAGATTTTTTTGCCTTTTTGCCCAAGCTGGTCTCGAACACCGGGACTCAAAGTGATCCTCCTGTCTCAGCTTCCTAAAGTGCTGAGATTACAGGCATGAGCCACTGTGCCCGGCCTTCATTTTTTGTATTTTTTTGTAGAGATGGTTTTTCGCCTTGTTGCTCCGGCTGATCTCGAACTCCTGGGCTCAAAGTGATCTTCCCACCTTGGTCTCCCAAAGTCCTGGGATTACAGCATCAGCCACTGTGCTTGGCCAAGTTAAGAAAATTAATAATGTATGTTTCTTTATCAAGGGCCATCCTAGTGAAACTGGCATCTAGTTTTACTGACTGTGTGTGGTAGCGAAGGATACCTTGACAACTAGGCCAAAGCCATTGTCTTGATTTGTGCTGGTTCACTAATAGTCTTACACACCATTACTTTTGCACCATCAGTACAGATGTTAACACAATTAAAAACGCAAACAGCATTGTAGTGGTATTATAATGAAACTAGCCTGGCCCAAATAAATCTTTCAAAAGGTCTTGGGGTCCCTAAAGAGTGTGTGGGCCACACTTTCAGAACCATTATTTTAGGCAGTTTCATCTATCAGGCCAGTGACTTCTAAATCTAGATCTCTTCTGAGCTCCAGGCTCTTGATCTGGGACACCACTGGTTTCCTTCCCTCCTTGGAGTCTCCTTTGCTTGTTGTTGCTCATCACCCTAATACCTAAACCATTTGAATGCCTTGGGACTCACCCTTGAGGTCTCTTCCCTGTCTTATTCTTTCCCTAAGTGACCTCACCCAGTCCCATAGCTTCCTGAGCGAATACTTCCAAATTTAGGTCTCTATCCAGAGTTTCTTCCCTGAGCTCCAGATTCACCCAGTAGGGAGGTATTCAATAAATATTTTTATGGACAAATGTATGAAGGAATGTTTGCAGTCTTGATTTGGATGACAGGAAACTCAAAGCTTTCATTTGAAACTCCCGTCAGAGTTTTACCCAACTTGGACATAATCTCCCTTACAATCTATATGTATGTCTCCAATACATCATTTAATCCCTTGCTAAGTTTCTATCCCTTGTTCATCAAGAATGTCAAAGTAGGCATGGTGCGGTGGCTCACGCCTGTAATCCCAGCACTTTGGGAGGCTAAGGCTGGTGGATCACTTGAGGTCAGGAGTTTGAGACCAGCCTAGCCAACGTGGTGAACCCTCATCTCTACTCAAAATATAAAAATTAGCCAGGTGTAGTGGTACACACCTGTGATCACAGCTACTCAGGAGGCTGAGGCAGGAGAATCGCTTGAACCCGGGGGACGGGGGTTGGAGTGAGCCGAGATCGCGCCACTGTACTCCAGCCTAAGACTGTCTCAAAAAAAAAAAAAAAAAAAAAAAAAAAAAAGTCAAAGTGAATACTACTTAAATATCCTTCTCTCCTCTGCTGTTTGTCTAAAAGGGCTTAGCTGAGAAGAAAAGCACAGAAGGCCTGTCACTCTCTGCCTGGCATGTTCTCTGCTGTGGTGGATTTTCCCTTTTTTGCAAATTACTAAGAATCAAAAGTATATGTTGTGGGTGTATACTGGTACATTTGGTGACTGGTTATATCTTGGCTTATTTTTGCAAATTGTTTGTTGTAGAAGGAGTAAATGTCATAGGCAAGAAGTATACCCTTTTTAAAGAAATATTGGTTTTTTCCCCCCCATTTTAAAATTAACTTCCAACCTTGTTTTTTACATTTATTGATGACAAATGTTTTTATTACATAAACACTGTTCTACAGCTAGTCTCATGTCCTTGCTGATAAAAAAAAAAGTGGTAGAATCTTTTAATTTTGTACTTTAGCACCAGAGTCAACAGCTTTCTGTGATACAAGATTTATGTAATATGTTGTAATCACATCTCCCTGCCTCAGACCTCTAGTCTTTTTCACTCTGGTGCTGGCACCACCATCTTCCCACATGCTGTGAGCCAGAAGCCTGAGGCCATCTCCTTACTGAGCTCTCTTCCTCACTCCCTGCATCCAGTTAGGGGCTATTGTCCTGTTGATTCTGCCTCTCATCAACTCTTGGAATCTGTTTTCTCCCCTTGATTCCTACTGCTCCCAACCCTGGGGCCACTATAGTTACCTGCTTAATGATTTGGGGGTTCTATCTAGATACCTCCTGTCTGTCCTCCTGACGGCAATTTCAGCCCTTGTTAAAATGCAAGTCTGATCACAATCTATCCAGCCACACTCACTCTCCATCCTTTACCAGAATGATAGTACAAGTTGAGTATCCCTTATCTGAAATACTTGGGACGAGAGTGTTTTAGATTTTGGAATCTGTATATACATAGGGATGAGATCCAATTCTAAAGCAAAATTTATTTATGTTTCATTATATACCTTATACTTGTAGACTGAAGGTAATTTTATATAAGTGTGTGTGTATCTATACACACATATATGTACATATGTATACACACATATATGTACACATATATATTTATTTATATATACATTATATTTCATATATTATATATTATATTTATAATATATATACTATATATTTATATATATATATATATTTTGAGATGGAGTTTTGCTCTTGTCGCCCAGGCTGGAGTGCAATGGCACGATCTCGGCGCACTACAACCTCCGCCTCCCGGGTTCAAGTGATTCTTCGCCTCAGCCTCCCGAGTAGCTGGGATTACAGGTGTGTGCCACCACGCCTGGCTAATTTTTGTATTTTTAGTTGAGATGGGGTTTCACCATGTTGGCCAGGCTGGTCTCAAACTCCTGACCTCAAGCGATCCGCCTGCCCCGGCCTCCCAAAGTGCTGGGATTACAGGCATGAGCCTCCGCACCTGGCCTAGAATTTAAATTCCTCTGGGAAAGCACATAGCACTGAGCCTGGCACAGTGTGCCCTCTACAACATGGCTTTCTCTTTCTGCCCTGACCTCTCAAAGTGCTGAGATTACAGACATGAGCCACTGTGCCCGGCCAATTTTATGTATTTTTAATAATATTGTGCATGAAATGTACTTTTAACTGTGTTTTGACTGTAAGCCATCACATGAGGCCAGGTGTGGAATTTTCTACTTTTGGCATTGTCAGTGCTCAAAGTTTCTGATTTTGGAGCATTTTGGATTTGTGTTTTTTTTTTTTTTTTTTTTTGAGACAGGGTCTCACTCTGTTGTCCAGGCTGGAGTGCAGGGGTGTGATCACAGTTCATTGCAGCCTGGATCTCCCAGGCTCAAGCTATCCTCCCGTCTCAGCATCCCAAGTAGCTAGGACTACAGGCATCCAGTTAATTTTAGTATTTGCAACAGAGTTTCTCCATATTGCCCAGGCTAGTCTCAAACTGAGCTCACGTGATCTGCCTGCCTCCGCCTCCCAAAGTGCCGAGCCACTGCACCTGACCGATTTTGGATTTTTGAGTTAGGGATCTTAAACCTGTACTACTTATATAGAGTGTTTACAGTAGTTCAAATGATTTGTTTATATTTCTAATTGTTCTATGTTTTATACTACCCTACAAGGTAGGAGATGGCCCCTTATACCCATGGTAACTCATGCTCAAAGATCTTGGGTGGCTTGCCCAAAGCCAGTCAGGAAGGGACTGAGTCTGGGAAATGAACCTAGGTCTGTCTCTGAAACCCATTTGTTCTTCCCCTTTGTTTTTCTAATTCCTTAGCAATGCATTCAAGAACATTCATGATCTGGCCCAAGTATATATTTAAAAGTTGAGTTTTCTTTTTTTAAATAAAATGGATGAGTAACTTCCTAAATAACTGAATATTTATAGGAAATTAAGACTTGACTTTTCATTTTCATAGTATCCAGAGATACTAACGGACTAAGCATGGTGGCTCACACCTGTAATCCCAGCACTTTAGGAGGCCAAGGTGAGCGGCTTGCTTGAGCCCAGGAGTTTGAGACCAGCTTGGGCAACATAGAGAGACTTTGTCTCCAAAAAAATAAAAAAATTAGCTGGTGTGGTGGTGCTTGCCTGTAGTCCCCACTCCTGGGGAGGCTGGGGTGGGAGGATTGCTCAAGCCCCGGAGGTTGAGGCTGCAATGAGCTGTAATCATGTCACTGCATTCCAGCCTGGGTGACAGAGCAAGACTTTTTCCCATTAAAAAAAAAAATTTATGCTAAGGTGATAGAAATACAGCCTTAGCCCCATATAGCCTCATTAGTATTTCTCTCTCTCTCTCTCTCTCTCTTTCTCTCTCTCTCTCTCTCTCTCTCTTTTTGAGTTAGAATCTTGTTCCGTCATGCAGGCTGGAGTGCAGTGTTGTGATCTGTGCTCACTGCAACCTCTGCCCTCCCCTGTCCCCCAGGGGATCCTCCCACCTTAGCCTCCCAAGTTAGCTGGAACTACAGGCACACCACCATGCCCAGCTAATTTTTGTATTTTTTGTAGAGATGGAGTTTCGATATGTTGCCCAGGCTGGTCTCTAACTCCTGGGCTCAAGCGATCCACTCACCCTGGCCTTCCAAAGTGCTGGGAGTATAGGCATGAGCCACCGCACCTGGCCAAAAAACTGATTTTTAACAGTATTTGGGAACTATTCAGAGTGCTTTATGTATAGTAACTCATTCAGTCTTCACAAAATACATGGACAGAAACAATACAGTTAATAAACTCAACTCGACTGTATCTTCATAAGGTTTCTGAAACAGAAAGAAAAATGAACCAGTAGACCAATACCCAAGATATCTTATGGTGTAGAACATGGATTAGTAAACTGTGGCCCATATCCAAATGCTGCCCAGTTTATAAAGAGTTAAAAAAGCAATAGCAGCAGCTGCTGTGACAGGGTATGTGTCCCATAAAGCCTAAAACATATACCACCTGCCCCTCTACAGAAACCGTTTGCAGACTCCTGGTATAAAAAAAGTGTCCCTAACCTGTTCTAGAATAGGATCTTTTGGATGATGTAATACTCAGCCACCTTCAAGGAAGAAATCAGCATTTTCTTTTTTTGAGATAGAGTTTTACTCTTGTCGCCCAGACTGGAGTGCAATGGCATGATCTTGGCTCACTGCAACCTCTCCCTCCTGGGTCCAAGGGATTCTCCTGCCTCAGCTTCCCAAGTTGCTGGGATTACAGGTGCACGCCATCACACCTGGCTAATATTTGTATTTTTAACAGAGATGGGGTTTCGCCATCTTAACCAGGCTAGTTTCGAACTCCTGACCTCAGGCGATCTACCGGCCTTGGCCTCCCAAAGTGCTGGGATTAGAGGCGTGAGCCACCGCGCCCGGACAGAATACATGTTCTTTAAACATTCGTTTTGCTTCTTAGTCTATCAATGGTTCTATAGCCACTCTTCCCTATAAAATGCCAAGTGGGGTGGCTCATGCCTACCTAGCACTTTGGCAGGCTGAGGCAGGAAGATTGCTTAAGCCCAGGTGTTTGAGACCAGCCTGGGCAATAGTGAAACCCCATTTCTACAAAAAATACAAAAATCGGCTGGGTGTGGTGGTGTGTGCCTGTAGTACCGGCTACTTGGGAAGCTGAGGTGGGAGGATTGCTTGAGCCTAGGAGTTTCAGGCTGCAATGAGCCATGATCATGCTACTGTACTCTAGGATGGGTGGCAGAATGAGACCATGTCTCAAAAATAATAAATAAATAAATAAATAAATAAATAAATAAATAAAACCTATACTAAAAGTGACTCTTTGAATTGGCTTTTTAGATGTCTTTTCCAATAAAACTTTGACATATGCTGATAACTGTAACTATTAAGTTTTCTTTCTGGAACTGGTTGTAGTTTTAGTGTTTTAGACAAACTCCTCCAGAAATATTCAGGCAGAAAAACAGTTACATATAAAGGAACAACAGCAAGAGACTTCAGACTTCTCCTGTGTGACATTAGATGCCAAAGACAACATCTCTGAAGGAAAATACTGTCACTCCAAATCCACCAAGGCCAGTCAAGTGAAAGGGACAGCAGAAAAATATTTTCAGTTATGCGGACTTAGAAAAATGTCCACCTACCTTTCCTGGAAAAGTGACTTATAGTTACATTTCACTTACCTGAAACATGAATGAAGATAAACTCTAGAACAGAGAAGCTGTGACTTAAAAAGGACTGGCAGCAAGTGATAAAACAATTTAATCTCAGAGTTAAGACTAAATAACTAGTTGTAGGTATAAATATGAATGAAATTGTAAAAAAAAAAAAAATACTTTTTTTTATTTAGAACCACCTCCTTTCTTACTTTGATCTAAAAATTCCAGAATGTATCAAATCTGGTAACTGCACCAGTAAGGGTTGGGTGGTGGGGCAAAGAACATACATAGAAAGTGACCAAAGAGGAAACATGAGAGGCACTAAAAGTCTAGGGAAGTCCCTACGGGAAGCATCTAATGTACTTAGATACAAATAACCCATTAAAAAGTAGAATTCCCCTCAAAGGACTCTTCTGGCTCTTGCAATTCAAATTAGCACAACAAAACTGTCTGTATAAGGGACAACTGAAGCTAAAATTCCGGCCATGTCCTGAGATCTGAGGGGAGCGTCCAGTAATAGCATCAATATGACAAGGTCAGAAAATCCTCGTTTGTTACAAAAGCTGGCTTCTTTCTTTGCCATGGTCCTGTTAAAAGGAGCTATGCTTCAGTTATCTTTGATATGAAGGGACCTACCACCTTTCCTTCTGTGATACCCTCTGTAATTTTGGGAGAAACACAACTTATGGTAGCATATATCAACCTTAAAGGAGAAATACCAACCACTGGAGCATGAAAAAATATTAGTAAAATAAAATTTTACAAATAAATGGTTATAATGATAAACTATAAATATGTTCATGGTTAAAGAAACAAAGGGAACATAGTGAGACACAGCATGGTGGTTCAAAGGATTTGACCTCTGCACTACAAGTTTCTCCCTCTTTTTTTTTTTTTTAAGAGACAAGGTCTCTCTATTGCTCAGGCTGCCCAGGCACAATATCATGACTCACTGTGCACTGGTGCAATCATGGCAAAACTCCTGAGCTCAAGTAATCCTCCCACCTTGGCCTCCCGAGTGCTGGGACTACAGGCGTGCACCACCAAGCCTGGCTAATTTTTTGTAAAGATGGGGGTCTGGCTATGTTGCCCAGGCTGGTCTCAAACTCCTGGATTGAAATGATCCTCCTCCCTTGGCCTCCCAAAGTGCAGGGATTACAGACCTGAGTCACTGCACCCAGCCTTCTCCCTGTGTTGGGGCCAGCAGATTGCCCTTTGTCTTGCCTGGCTGTTTATTCAGTGTAAACTAGAGTGAGGTCCTTCCACCCTCCTTTCTATTCTCTGTGTGGAGGAGCCAGGGAGCTTTCCATTGCCCCTGGGGGTGGGGGAGAGGGTGTGGAATGTGCCCTCTGGGTGCTCCTGCCTCTCAGGCATTTTTCTTGCCTGATGACAGTTTCTCAGCCCTCCATACTCTGTTTTTTTGGTATGGCAACAGAAATCCCACAGGTTTCTGGTAGGCCTGCAGCATCCTTGCTTAGTTTCCCGTGCAGATGCAGATATCCTCTACTTTCTGTTTGGGGTTTTGCAGTGGGAACCACGTGGGCCTTGTTTAGAGGAGGGGCTGTAATACCATCTGTGTTCACATAATCCCTCCTGCCCCCACAGCCTCCCTATACTCCTGTAAGTTCTCTGCAACAAGAGTTGCATGATTAAACATTTCTTTTATTAAAACTAAAATTGTAGAAGCTTTTCTGTGCACTTTGCCTTTCGCTAATCATCTGATTTGCATGCATTTATTATTCTAGATTGGCAACAGAGATGATTCCAATCTTTATATAAAAGTGAAGCTGAAGGCTGCTGAAGAGGTAAGCCAGAACAGCCGTGCCATCACCCTCCCCCACCTCCACCTGGGTCCTATCAATTACCCCTTGCCCTTTTTGTTCCTCCCTGTGTAAACTTTTATCACCCACAGGAGACATTAGTTTATCTATTTTGCAAGTCAGAAATGGGTGAGTTAGACCTGTGACCTCTGGTTTGCCCTTGAGTTTTTGTTTTCTCTTTAATGATTTTCTTCCCAAAGAGCAGGATATCAATTGAGAAAAGTGACGAGACAAGGCTCAATCATTTTAGGAGATCTATTTGCCAAAATTAAAGACACACCTGGGAGACAGGTCTATACCTTTCTCTGAAGATGATTTCGAGTTCTCCAAATTTAAAGAGGAAAGGACAGGTTATTGAGAAGTACACAATTTTCATGTAAGAGGTGGGCAGGGAAAAATAGTCATTCATGAGTTTGGCTCAGTGAATCTGCATTTTTTACATAAGATGACATAGACAGTCGGACACCGTGGCTCACGCCTGTAATCCCAATACTTTGAGAGGCTGAGGCAGGTGGATCACCTGAGCTCAGGAGTTCGATACCAGCCTGAGAAACATGGAGAAACCCCATCTGTACTAAAAATACAAAAAATGAGCCAGTTGTGGTAGCGCATGCCTGTAATCCCAGCTACTTGGGAGGCTGAGGCAGGAGAATCGCTTGAACCTGGGAGGCGGAGGTTGCGGTGAGCTGAGATCATGCCATTGCACTCCAGCTTGGTCAATGAGAGTGAAACTCCATCCCCCCCCAAAAAAGATGATATAGACAAGTGGGGCTGAGGAAAAATGCAGGCAATCTGCATTTTACGTAAGATAACATAGACAAAATGGGGCAGGGGAACAATCAGATACACATTTGTGTCTGGTGGGCTGGGGGTGGCTGCGCCTGTAAAGACAAGCTATCGATTTACATTGCCATGGTGAAATTTTAACAGAAACATCATAAAGATCTTGCAGCTCACTAGGAATTTCCTTGTGGGCAAAATATGGGGGAGGCATGTAGCTTTTCATCTTGTAACATCTTATTTAGGAACCAAAAAGGGGGAGGCAGATTTGCATGACCCAGTTCCCAGCTTGGCTTTTCCCTTTGACTTAATGAATTTGGGGTCCCAAGATTTAATTTCCTTTCTCAAGGAATAGCAAGCGTGACATTGCTGAAGTGCCGTGGTGGCAATTAACCAGCGAATGATGAATGGGTTGAAGTGAGGGACTCATTCTTCAGAACGTATAAGGGTGAAATGATGACCAACACCTCCTTGTTTGTTAGTCATGTCTGTAAAAGAAATGGTTCAATATCTCAAGTTGTCTTGCCATTTACCTGCTTTTAATGTCCGTTTTGCAGATTGGGATCAAAGCCACTCACATTAAGTTACCAAGAACAACCACAGAATCTGAGGTGAGTTTTTATGAGTTGATTGTGAAGAGGGAAGCTGAAGTGGTTTCCTCTCTGGTTTTGGTTTAGGGGGACTTTGGGAACTGACACATTTACCCAAGACCTCCAGGTACTTTTTTTTTTGAGATAGTTTCGCTCTTGTCGCCCAGGCTGGAGAGCAATGGCACGATCTCGACTCCCTGCAACCTCTGCCTCCCCGGTTCAAGTGATTCTCCTGCCTCAGCCTCCCAAGTAGCTGGGATTACAGGCGCATACCACATTGTCTGGCTAATTTTTATATTTTTAATAGAGACGGGGTTTCACCTCGTTGGCCAGACTGGTCTCGAACTCCTGACCTTAGGTGATTCAACCGCCTCGGCCTCCCAAAGTGCTGGGATTACAGGCGTGAGCCACCACCATGCCCAGCACCTCCAGGTATTCTTTCTTCACAGACTCCTATAAAGGAGATGGTGCAGTCCTAGGGGAGGAATATTTGGTTCTCAAAGTGTGACTGCAGTACTGTTTGCTTCCAAATCATCTGTTGTGTTTATTAAAACTGATCCTTGGCCTGTAATTATCTGCATTCTAAAAAACCAAATATATATTCTTTTTATATGAGGTTTAGGAATAGGCAGAACAAATTAGTGGTGATTAAAGTCAGAACTGCGGTTGCCTGTAGGTGGGAGATTAACGCTAAAGGAGTAGGAGGATAAAGCTACTTTTTTTTTTTTTTTTTTTTTTTTTGAGACGGAGTCTGGCTCTGTCTCCCAGGCTGGAGTGCAGTGGCCGGATCTCAGCTCACTGCAAGCTCTGCTTCCCGGGTTTACGCCATTCTCCTGCCTCAGCCTCCCGAGTAGCTGGGACTACAGGCGCCCGCCACCTCGCCCGGCTAGTTTTTTGTATTTTAGTAGAGACGGGGTTTCACCGTGTTAGCCAGGATGGTCTCGATCTCCTGACCTCGTGATCCGCCCGTCTCAGCCTCCCAAAGTGCTGGGATTACAGGCTTGAGCCACCACGCCCGGTTAGCTACTTCTTAAGGTTATAGCAATGTTCCATATATGTGCTGTCCAGTATGGGAGCCACTAGCCCCATGAGGCTATTTGAATTTAATTAAAATGACATAAAATTAAAAATTCACTTCCTTGGTTGTACTAGCCACTTTGCAAGGATTCAGTAGCTGCTATTGTATTGTAAGGTGCAAATTACAGAAAATTTCTGCCATCACAAAGAAGATGATTGGACATTGCTGCTCTACATCTTGATTTGGATGATTGTAACATGGGTATTATTGCTGTAATAAGTTATTAGAGTTCTTAGCTCTTTTTATTGTATTGTATTGTATTTTTTTTTTTTTTTTTTTGAGACAGAGTCTTGCTCTGTTGCCCAGGCTGGAGTGCAGTGGCCGGATCTCAGCTCACTGCAAGCTCTGTCTCCCGGGTTCCCGCCATTCTCGTCTCAGCCTCCCGAGTAGCTGGGACTACAGGCGCCCGCCACCTCGCCCGGCTAGTTTTTTGTATTTTTTATTAGAGACGGGGTTTCACCGTGTTAGCCAGGATGGTCTCGATCTCCTGACCTCGTGATCCGCCCGTCTCGGCCTCCCAAAGTGCTGGGATTACATATTGTATTGTATTTTTAGAGACAGGGTTGCACTCTGTTGCCCCAGCTGGAGCACAGTGGTGTGGTCATAGCTCATTGTAGCCTCAACCTCCTAAGCTCAAGTGATCCTCTCACCTCAGCCTCTTGAGCAGCTGGGACTATAGGCATGAGCCCCCATGCCCAGCTAATTTTTTTTTTTTTTAAGACAGGGTTTTACTCTTGTCACCCAGGCTAGAGTGCAATGGTGTGATCTTGGCTCACTGCAACCTCCACCTCCTGGGTTCAAGCGATTCTTGTGCCTCAGCCTCCTGAGTAGCTGTGATTACAGGCATGTGCCACCACACCCACCTAATTTTTGTATTTTTAGTTGCCCATATTGCCCGGGCTGGTCTCAAACTCCTGACTTCAAGTGATCTGCCCACCCAAGCCTCCCAAAGTTCTGGGATTATAGGCGTGAGCTATCACACCTGGCCCCTTTTTTTTTTTTTTTTTGAGACAGAGTCTTGCTCTGTTGCCCAGGCTGGAGAGCAGTGGCACGATCTCAGCTCACTGCAACCTCCGCTTCCTGGGTTCAAGCGATTCTCATGCCTCAGTCTCCTGAGAGGCTGGGACTACAGGCACATGCCACCATGCCTGGCTTATTTTTTGTATTTTTGTAGAGACAGAGTTTCACCATGTTGGCCAGGCTGGTTTCAAACTCCTGGCTTCAGGTGATTTAGTAACTGCTATTGTATTGTACGGTGGAAATTATAGAAAATAATTTTCTATATTTTGGGAGGCCCACCTCGGCCTCCCAAAGTGCTGGGATGACAGGTGTGCGCCACTGCACCGGGCCCTAATTTTTTTTTTTTTTTTTTTTGAGATGGAGTTTCACTATTGTTGCCCCAGCTGGAGTACAATGGCACAATCTCAGCTCACCACTGGAGTGCAGTGGCACGATCTCAGTTCACTGCAACCTCCGCCTCCTGGGTTCAAGCGATTCTCCTGCCTCAGCCTCCCGAGTAGCTGGGATTATAGGCATGTGCCACCACACCTGGCTAATTTTGTATTTTTAGTAGAGACAGGGTTTCACTATGTTGGCTAAGCTAGTCTTGAACTCCCGAGCTCAGGTGATCCACCCACCTCAGCCTCCCAAAGTGCTGGGATTACAGGCGTGAGCCACTGCACCCAGTCCCTGGCCCTAATTTTTAAAAATTTTTGTAGAGATCACATTTCACTGTGTTGCCCAGGCTGGTCTTGAACACCTGGGTTCAAGTAATCCTCCTGACTTGGCCTCCCAAAGTGCTGGGATTACAGGCATGAGCCACCTCGCCCAGCCATTTAGCTCTTTTATTTGATGGACTTCTTACCAGACACCTAGGGGATGCATTCTATGTTAAGTACAGATGTTCTGCTCAGGAGTCAAGGGGAAGGTACATTCTGAAAGAACTATAATTAAACTGTTGGGGGGAAATAGGGCAACCTAATTTTTGCCTTGAAAAGTGTTTCTTCCTACCTTTTGATTTCTATGTGATATACAAATTATATGTGGTATTACTTTTAGGTGATCAAGTACATTACATCTTTGAATGAAGACTCTACTATACACGGGTTCTTAGTGCAGCTACCTTTTGATTCAGAGAATTCCATTAACACTGAAGAAGTGATCAATGCTATTGCACCCGAGAAGGATGTGGATGGGTAAGTGTGGCTTGGCTTCCTATGTCTCATTGCATGCTTTCATTTATGATATGTTTCTATTTGGGGAATACAGCATAAATGTTTCTAAAGAGTAAAGACACCTAATTGCCTTTATTTCCTTCTTATTTCCATCACTTTTTTTTAGATTGACCAGCATCAATGCTGGGAAACTTGCTAGAGGTGACCTCAAGGACTGTTTCATTCCTTGTACGCCTAAGGGATGCTTGGAACTCATCAAAGAGACAGGTAAAAGCAACAAACCAAACAACAAGAAAGCATCATTTCCTGAAGCCTGGTCTTGACACGTGGTGGCATAGAGGAGGTACATAGTAGGCCATAAATAAATGGACTTGATTGGCAGAAGGGCCTGTCTAGTAAGGATGTTACCTAAATTTTCTCTCAATTTTCTCAGAAACTCTATGAAGTAGGTACTTTTACTGTTCAACTGCTAAGAGAATAGGCTCAGGCCAGGCACGGCGGCTCACGCCTGTAATCCCAGCACTTTAGGAGGCTGAAGCGGGCAGATCACCTGAGGTCAGGAGTTCGAGACCAGCCTGGTCAGCATGGTGAAACCCTGTCTCTACTAAAAATAGAAAAAAATTATCCAGGCAGGGTGGCGTGCACCTGTACTCCCAGCTATTTGGGAGGCAGACGTGGGAGGATTGCTTGAACCCAGGAGGAGGAGGTTGCAGTGAGCTGAGATCACCCCACTGCACTCCAGCCTGGGCAACAGAGTGAGACTCTGTCTCTAAAACAAACAAACAAAAACCAGCTCAGAGAGAGCAAGTAACTTGTCTGGGAGACAATGGAACCAAGATTTGAATTCAGAGTTATCTGAGTTGAAAGCAATTTATTTTTTGCGAAAAATAACCTATACAGTAATAAAAATTTGGATAGTCTAAAAGGATACGAAGTGAAAAGTCCCACCTCCCCCCACCCCCAAAATGGGCACTGAATCTCCGCAGTAGTTCCAGGACTCGACAGATGGCTGGAAATGGGTCTCCTGTACAGTTGGCCATATTGTCCCGTTACTAGTTAGCACCTTGCTATTTTAATTTCATTATGAGTACTTTTAGCAGAGGTTATTTTTTACAAGGAAATGGGTCCTGGTAAAAAGAAGTAGGTCAGAAGTTTCAAGTGGAAAGTTTTGACCAGCATAAATGAAAATTTTCGGCCGGGCGCGGTGGCTCAAGCCTGTAATCCCAGCACTTTGGGAGGCCGAGACGGGCGGATCACGGGGTCAGGAGATCGAGACCATCCTGGCTAACACGGTGAAACCCCGTCTCTACTAAAAAATACAAAAAACTAGCCGGGCGAGGTGGCTGGCGCCTATAGTCCCAGCTACTCGGGAGGCTGAGGCAGGAGAATGGCGTAAACCCGGGAGGCGGAGCTTGCAGTGAGCTGAGATCCGGCCACTGCACTCCAGCCTGGGCTACAGAGCGAGACTCCGTCTCAAAAAAAAAGAAAAAAATAAAAAAGAAAAGAAAATTTTCTGTAGTTGGCAAGAAAAGGTCAAGCCATAAGCTTTGACAGTTCATTTCTACAGTTAAATGTATATTCTTCAGCATATTTAGCAAACATTGTACTGCCTTGCTTAAAAAAAAAAAAATCCCACGAGGACAGCACCTGAAGGCCTCACACTGCCTCTTATTGACAGTGATGCTACCATTTGCCCTGATGCAGCTTTAACTCTTCTGCTGAATCCTTAAAAAGTATAGAAAGTTACCTTTTAAAACTTTGTGGTCCTTACTTCTAGATGTTCATGATGTTAACATTATTATAAGAGTTTATCTCTTCCTGAAAAAAATGATTTTATACAAGAAGCACAATTTAAACCCTACCTGCCTTGACCAAGGGTCCACTGCCCTCAGCCTTGACTGCCCTGAGGACTCTGATGAAGTTGTCAACTTCTCTCTGCTTTCTTCTTTGTGGACAGCTCATTCTCGGGCTCCACTTTGTGGCCACAAACACCTACAGCCTGGTTCCATCCTCAAGCCTAACAGTCATGGGATTGGATCTTATCAGCTGAGGGAAGAAATATGGTCACCTGTCTACTACTGGGTACTCACTCAGGCCGTCTTTAGTAGAGTATGAGTCAGCCCTAAAAAGGACATTGGTATATTGCCAGAAAAATGGATGCTGTGATAGCAAAAAGAAAGCTTGCTGCCACAGTTAAATTTCCCCTTTATCACTTCCCTGCAAGTAACCCTATGGCTCAGGCCCTAAGCCAAAAGAGAAATTTGGGTGAGGAACTGTATAAACAAACTTACCAAATTTGGAAAGAATTACTGATACTAATCTAATTTCCTACACATCTCTCCAACGTGTTACATACACCCTATTTGTTTTAACTGTTTTTCCCATGTAATTTAATCTGATATCTTCTTCCGTATGGCTGATTAGCTGTATGTCAGGGTTTCTTTTTTCTTTGAGTGTAGGTTTTCTTCCCACTCCCCTGTGACTCAATGAATGATCTTGGCTTAAGCTGCTCCCAAAAACCCACGGCAAGAAGGACACATGTACAAGTCCCAATTTATAGCTGAAACCCTAGAGTTGAGAATATTATTGCCAAAGAAGGAATGTTTTTGGGAAGGTTTCTGTTTGATGTTAAGAACCTGTTTTTGTGCACTTATTCTAAATTCTCCACGTGGCATGTGAATGAAGGCAGCTTCTATCCTCCAGCTCTGATGCAGGCTGGCTTTTCTTTCAGGGGTGCCGATTGCCGGAAGGCATGCTGTGGTGATTGGGCGCAGTAAAATTGTCGGGGCCCCGATGCATGACTTGCTTCTGTGGAACAATGCCACAGTGACCACCTGCCACTCCAAGACTGCCAATCTGGATGAGGAGGTAGGGAGTCCAGGGGAGAGGTGAAGGTGTTATGGTGGGGAGGGTGGGTGTTCTCTTCACACACTAAGTGCCAGATACTGCCATGTCCTTTATACTCATGACCTCATTTAACCCCATCATCTCATTTTTACAAGATGAAAAAGCAAATTCAAATTAAAGTCTGAGCGGGGTGGCTCACACCTGTAGTCCCAACACTTTGGGAGGCTGAGGCAGGAGGATTGTTTGAGCTCAAGAGTTTTTGAGACCAGCCTGGGCAACATAGTGAGACACTTTCTCTGCAAAAAAATTAAAAATTAGCCAGATGTGGTGGGCACATGCCTGTAGTCCCAGCTACTCGGGAGTTTGAGGCAAGAGGATTGCTTGAGCCCAGGAGGTCGAGGCTGCAGAAGCCATGATCACACCACTGCACTCCAGCCTGGGCTACAGAGCAAGACCCTGTCTCAAAAAAAAATTAATTAATTATTTTAAAAAAACCATAAAATTAAAAGCGTGCCCAAGTTTATACAGAGTTTGTTCTGTGTAATTTCTCTTTTCTTTTTTCTTTCTTTCTTTTTTTTTTTTGAGATGGAGTTTCACTCCTGTTGCCCAGGCTGGAGTGCAATGGTGCGATCTCAGCTCACTGCAGCCTCTGCCTCCTGGGTTCAAGCGATTCTCCTGCCTCAGCCTCCTGAGTAGCTGGGATTACAGGCATGTGCCACCACACCTGGCTAATTTTGTATTTTTAGTAGAGACAGGGTTTCTCCATGTTGGTCAGGCTGGTCTTGAACTCCTGACCTCAGGTGATCCACCAGCCTCCGCCTCCCAAAGTACTGGGATTACAGGTATGAGCCACCACGCCCGGCCTTTGTCTTTTTTCTTTAGAGACAGAGTCTTGCTCTGTTGCCTAGGCTAGAGTGCAGTGGCAGTCCATCAGAGCCCACTGCAGCTTTGAACTCCTGGGCTCGAGTGATCCTCCTGCATCAACCTTCTGAGTATCTGGGACTACAGGCATGTACCACCATGCCTGGCTAATTTTTAAGCTTTTTGTAGCGACAAGGGTCTCACTGCGTTGCCCAGGCTGGACTCACACTCCTGGGCTCAAGCGATCCTCCTGGTTCACCTTCCTAAAGTGCTGGGATTACAGGTGTGACCCAACATGCCTGGCCTCTCACCAAGTACTTTCTACCTTAGTCTGCCTCGTGGTGGACAGGGATTAGCAGTACAGGCACTCAGACTGACCTCTGGCAGCCAGATCCCATGTGTGTAAAAGTGGTGGCCTCAGAGTGGAGGTGCTCCAGAGGCAGTTGTGGGCAGTAGTCTGCTAATATCTATGGCAGCTTGTTCTAGATCCCTGCATCAGATTCCTGAGCCCAAGAATGCACACATGCACATGTGCCTGTTGACAGTGCAGTCTCTTAAATGCGGGGAGAGAGCAGGAGAGAGGTCTAGTACCTTCTCTTTTAATCCTCCCAAAGTAGTGCTTTGTGGACGGTGGTAGCCCCATGTTCTGTACGAGAAGAAGCAGTGTCTGGACATTATAACACGCAGGGCCCCAAGCCAGTTTGCCCCTCTGCCTTGCAGGTTCACACTGATTTCCCTATTGGGTAAAATGGCCGGTGAAAGGGAGCTCTTTGGCATGTGTAGAAATGAGCATGGCATGTGAAGGGCTGTCAGAAACAGTGTGTGGCTTACATTTGAGGCCTTAACCCAGTATCTTATGAAAGTTAAGAATTTAATACAAAGCTCAGGGATGTCCTTTTCATTTCTGGGTTTTTTTGGTGTGTATTTCATTATTTCATTTCTGATGTCCAAATCCCCTACCCCCTAGGTAAATAAAGGTGACATCCTGGTGGTTGCAGCTGGTCAGCCTGAAATGGTTAAAGGGGAGTGGATCAAACCTGGGGCAATAGTCATTGACTGTGGAATCAATTACGTCCCAGGTGAGTGTTGCTGGAGGAGGAAGGTGGCTTCTGGTGTTGAGGATGGTGTCTAGGTCATCAAATGAAGCCTGAGAGAGAAGCTTGTCTCTAATTTTATGCTTGTAGTACTAAGGTTTAGGGAGACTGGCTAGCCCAAGGGTGCACAGTTAGTAGATAGAAGAGGTGCCACTTGCAGGCAAGTCTGCCTGGTGCCAGAGCATGTGATTTTAATCATGTGCTGTACAGCTTCCAAGATGACTTTGTCCAGGGAGAAAGTGAGAGGGAGGGCAGGAGGGATATATCACTTTATCTTCATGTAGAGATCACCCTTTATTTTAGCAAAGTTGTTGGATGGGTTTAAAATACAGTATAATCATTGCAAAGTGCTATGAGAATCCAGAAGAGGGACTCATTCTGCCCAGAGGAAGGCTTTACAAGAAGATATTTGACCTGGGTTTTTTTCTAGGCTGAGAGGATAAATCTAGCCTTTTAATCATGTCCATAACTATACTTGGCATCTTCATCCCCCAGTTACCCCTTACTCCCGTCTTTTGGTTAGTATCACCATTCTCCCTTCCCACAGGTCTGAAGCCTTTTAGTTTCTCTCTCAAGCATTCCCTATATTGGATCAGTCTCTAAATATTAGGAATTGTTTTCTGTCTCCTCTGTTCTCAGTGTCACCACTGAGTGTTACCTTCTCAGCTGACAGGCTGTGATAACTTCCTTGCAGGTGTCCCTCCCTCCCTCCCGCTGCTTCCCACTCAGATCTATCCCCATGCTCTCGCCTTGCCATGTTCACCTTTAGGCATGGACCTCTGAGCCTCTTCCTTCTTACTTGCCAGACTCCTTAGCCTCACACTAATTTCAGTGACCTCTGCAGCCTGTGATCTCACTTGCGTGTGGTGAATACCTGTCTTCAACTTGTAAAGTGGACCACTTTCTTTTCCCTGCAGATGCCTCATTTGTCCTTTGTAGTTCCCATCCCTGCATTCTTAGTGGAGTGGGCTATTCTTTCAAACAGAAAACTTCACAGAACAATATGGCAAAACTTGTATGCATCCTCATAGATTCAAGAAAGGAACTATCTTTAACTGAGCAACTATTGTGTATCAAGCACAATGCCAGGCCTTGGGCTGCACAACTGAATAAGGTTCAACTTGACCTTCACCTTCAGCTTCTTCCTCCCCGTCATGTCCGTTATTCCTTCCAAACCTTGTTTGATTTCCCCTTATCAAGGGATGATCTTTCCTTCTGTCCCTCCCTCCTCTCCCATAGAACATGTGTATTGTATCTTTTACTGTAAGTGTCTCACGTGTGGCATCCTGTGCTCTCCTACCTAGATAGCTCCTCAAGGGCAGTGGTCACTGTGGCGCCACATCCAGCCTCCTGGATGGATGACCACTGGCACTCATATCTGTTGAATTGTTGAAGGGAGTTATAGCAAGAATAGTCTTTTTTCTCCCTTCCCATCTCAAGTTTCAGATGTAGACGCTGAGCTGCCAGGAACATTAGTCACTGTCAAGCCTTCACCGTTTTTAACCTCCCTCCCACTCTCCCCACCGTGCTTTTAAGACAGTAGCTCATAATTGATCACTCATTTTCTTGTAGTGTAATTATCTAACAGGCGATAAAGAAATTGCTCTCCTACAACTCCTCACTTTGAATACTTGCGATATGACATTCAAGCTCAGTCTGTTTAAAACCTTGCATCTTCTGTAACATATTTCTGCTTTTGGCATTTTTTTTTTTGGATTACATGTGAGAGATGGAGAAGAAAAACCTGGGTGGGGATCTGGAGTCTTGCAGATAGGTAGGAAATGTTGACTTAAACATGAAACTTGCCATCCTGTTCACATTAATTTCTTACATAGACAGTAAAATATGAATAAAATCAAAGCAGTATCTTCCCTCCTGGTCAACAGTGTTTTTACTGGTAATTTGCATATAGGCAAATGAATGTTGATAAAGCTGAATGTTATTGTGTCCCCCAAAGGATGGCAGAATCCCTCAGTTATAGACCAGCAAATGGGCTGCAGGACCTAAAGACTGATATTTGCATATGTTCATTTTAGAAGCAACATATTCTACCACCGAGCTACTTCTTGGTTCATATTTTAATTACTTAAATAGTTTGCATGGTCCACTCAGGGATAACATTGTAAGTCACTTGCCAAATTAAGAGTGAATCAAGGTGTGTATACCTTTTCCAAAGAAGGAATATTTTTAAAGATTCAAGTGCAGGGCAGAAAGTGTTGGCCAGAGAAACACATAAAAGTGTTCTTCCTGCTTGGCTTACTAAAGATAATTTGAGAAGGGCCAAATCAATAGTGTTTTATTTGGAAGGGTTAAAAAGAGGGAACAGATTACCCACCCTACTCCAATCCAGTCTCAACCTATCCAGTGTAGCTGCTTATGGACTGGCCTCTATTATTAGGGTCCCCAAATTAAATGTAAAAGAGTCAGGGCTCAGCTGGATCTTTAGTTGAATTTTGTACATGTAATTTGGCAAGGAAAGAGAAATTCTGGGGCTGGGGTTAGATAACCAAAATGTTTGCTCATTACTGAGGTCATCTACTTAGTTTGAACAGTGGTCACTTTTTCCACTGACCACATCATCCTATCCACGAAGCACTGCGTATTTAGCAGTGCCTCGTCAACCCTGACAGTATTTGGTTTAGGAGCAAAACTGAACTCATCCAGTGCTGCGTTTACTCGTGTAGTCAAGATATGTGTCTCTTATCTGTGGGAAAATGAAAATGACTAACATTAACACATAGAAATAGATGCAGCAGGTATTTCAAGCTAACTACATGTGAAGACTATTGAAACTTGTACAGAGGGCAAACCTCTATCTATATTTCCTTGGCATTTTGAAATGACTCTAGGGGCTGTGAGAGAAAATGTTCTGCCATAGTTTCCTGCTTTATAATCTTCTAGAAACCTGAAACCATCCCAATCAGTTGTGTTTACCAGCTCCTTTTACTCCATATAAAAAATATCTTACGTATCTGTGGTGGAAAGAGAAACTCTTGCATTTGGAGGTTGCTTTTTCAACTTCAGTAATGTACACATTTTCTCATTTTGCCCTCAGCAAACTTATGATAGGTAGTGTTAAGCCTTCTTTGCATTTTGGACTTCAGATTAATATGGAGCCCACAGGAGCTGCAGAACTAACTTTTTTTTTGTTTTTTTTTTTTTGAGCTGGAATTTCGCTCTTGTTGCCCAGGCTGGAGTGCAATGCTCACTGCAACCTCTGCCTCCTGGGTTCCTGGCTCCTGAGTCTCCTGCCTCAGCCTCTGAGTAGCTGGGATTACAGGTGCCTGCCACCACCCCCAGCTGATTTTTTAAAATATTTTTAGTAGAGACAGGGTTTCACCATGTTGGCCAGGCTGGTCTCAAACTCCTGACCTCAGGTGATCCACCCACCTTGGCCTCCCAAAGTGCTGGCATTACAGGTGTGAGCCACCATGCCTGGCCCTAACTTTTAATAAAAGAGCTGATGCTACAGCTAATCTCTTTTTATTTATTTATTTATTATTTTTGAGACGGAGTCTCGCTCTGTCGCCTAGGCTGGAGTGCAGTGGCGTGATCCCCGCTCACTGCAAGCTCCGCCCCCCGGTTCATGCCATTCTCCTGCCTTATCCTCCCCAGCAGCTGGGACTACAGGCTCCCGCCAGCACGCCCGGCTAATTTTTTTGTATTTTTAGTAGAGACGGGGTTTCACAGTGTTAGCCAAGATGGTCTCGATCTCCTGACCTTGTGATCCGCCCGCCTCGGCCTCCCAAAGTGCCTGCTAATCTCTTAATTCTGGCTTCTTGCCTCCACCTTGGAGCTTCTTCTCAGTTGTGGCGATCTGATCAGAGAGAAATGGTGATGTCGCTACGACTACCAGATGCATCCTGGGAGCCTTATTGCTTCGAGGTCTAGGCCCGCCCCCAGCCCCTCCTGGAAGTGCACTGAAGCCAAGTGTAGGATGTTCTTTGTGTGAGTGAGCAATGATGCATCACTGGGTTTTGTTCTCTTGAATAGCTATTCTCTGCTGGTAAGATTTGTAGTTGTTCTTGTGTCCTTTTAAGGGAAGTGTAATTATATTCTTTGCCTTTAGCATACATTTAAGTAGCTGTATCTTTGGAATTGGATGTCGAATTGTTCCTCCAGCTCACACATGGAGCTCACAAAATGCTGACAGTTGCTGTAGAAACGATATCTGGCAGCTGTGACAGAGTTGGAGCTTTGTGCACCCAAAAAATTTCCTTTGTAGGCTTTGGCAAATTAACACTTTAAAGGGTGCTCATTATATACTGGGTAGTTGGTTTTAAGAATAAAAAACAGTTGGCATTTTATTTGCCACCTGAGAGACTACAGAAGGATTCTCCAGGTTCTGAAAAACCACTTATGCATCTTGTGAATTTTTGCGGGTAAAATAATTTTCTCCCTAAGAAATAGCAAGCATCTGTCATTCCATAGCTTTTAAGTTAAGTAGGCACTGGAGCCTGATGGGACTTACACACCCTAAAATTCTGCTGAGTTTTTGTCGTAACTGATCACCAGGATTAATTCTGAGACTTAGCTTTGATTTCTCCCCACTTGACCAGATGATAAAACAAATGGGAGAAAAGTTGTGGGTGATGTGGCATACGACGAGGCCAAAGAGAGGGCGAGCTTCATCACTCCTGTTCCTGGCGGCGTAGGGCCCATGACGGTTGCAATGCTCATGCAGGTACTTGTGAATAAAAGTTTCTATAAGAGTTCTGAAAAGCTGATTGAGTTTTGGCTGCCTTTCTCCCCAAGTAGAAATGTCAAAAACCTACTCAGTAGTTAAGTAAAGATGTGAATTTATTGAGAAAAAGGGAAGGGAAGAACAGAGAAATAAGATCAGGCACATTAATAGAGGAAAGTAGGGATGGCATAATCCCAATCTCTTTTGGAATATAATAACTTTGAAAGAAGAAAAGTGCAATCACCCTGGTTTGGCCAGGTCTGTTTTGGTGTGCCTTCCCTTTCTTTTTCTTTTTTCTTTTTTTTTTGAGACGGAGTTTTTCTCTTGTTGCCCAAGCTGGAGTGCAATGGTGCGATCTCAGCTCACTGCAACTTCTGCCTCCCGGGTTCAACTGATTCTCCTGCCTCAGCCTCCTGAGTAGCTGGGATTACAGGTGTGCGCCACCATGCCCGGCGAGTTTTGTATTTTTAGTAGAGATGGGGATTTCTCCACGTTGGTCAGGCTGGTCTCAAACTCCCAAACTCAGGTGATCCACTCACCTCGGCCTTCCAAAGTGCTGGGATTACAGGTGTGAGCTACTGCGCCTGACCTGCTTTGCCTTTCTAACATGCACCAGCTGACAGGGGCCAGGCAAGCAGCCCCAAAGCATGTTAGGTGCCTGTTGACTCTGACCTCAGATGGAAGGATGGTAATAAGTGGGTGTGAAGCAGTTCATTTTGTGATTGAGCTGGAGTGACCTGGAGCTTGAAACTGAGGTAAGGACTAAAATAACCACCTCTTCTAAGTTTCATTTATTTCATTTTGTTTAGAGCACAGTAGAGAGTGCCAAGCGTTTCCTGGAGAAATTTAAGCCAGGAAAGTGGATGATTCAGTATAACAACCTTAACCTCAAGACACCTGTTCCAAGGTAAAAATAAAATTTTACTGATTTAAAACTTTGTGAATTGTTCGTTTTTAGTTGAAAGATACTGTGGGTGCACATATGCTCCCTCTGAAGGCGCCATCGGTGGTTGGGGTTGGGTTGGGGGCTTGTTACTACTGTGGGATTAATTAAACTCAGTGGATAGACATTAATACCTATTTTCTATATTTCCAAAGTGACATTGATATATCACGATCTTGTAAACTGAAGCCCATTGGTAAGCTGGCTCGAGAAATTGGTCTGCTGTCTGAAGAGGTAGAATTATATGGTGAAACAAAGGCCAAAGTTCTGCTGTCAGCACTAGAGCGCCTGAGGCACCGGCCTGATGGGAAATACGTGGTGGTGACTGGGTATGGTTTTTATTCATGTTGCCATCCAAATCTTCCTATCAGTCCTGATCGTTCATACCAGGCGTTGCATTTGCACTTTGCACATGTATGTAGAGGTGCCTTTAATTTGATTTTAGCATTTTCACCCATATTTGATCTCATTTGATCCTTACAGCAATCCTGAGAGGTAGGTAAGAATAGATGATAATCACAGATGAGAAAATTGGTCAAGGTTATCCATCTGGTAAGTGGAAGAGTTTGGTCTTAAAACCCGGTCTTAAGATAGAATCACCTTTTGTTGTTGTTGTTGCTGTTGTTGTTTTTGAGATGGAGTCTCGCTCTGTTGCCCAGGCTGGAGTGCAGTGGCATGATCTTGGCTCACCACAACCTCTGTCTCCCGAGTTCAAGCGATTCTCTTGCCTTAGCATCCTGAGTAGCTGGGCTACAGGTGTGAGCCACCACGCCCAGCTAATTTTTGTATTTTTAGTAGAGACTGTGTTTCACTGTGTTGGCCAGACTGGTCTCGAACTCCTGACCTTGTGATCCACCCACCTCGGCCTCCCAAAGTGCTGGGATTACAGGCGTGAGCCACCGCACCCGGCCAGAATCACCTTTTTGAACCCAAAATTCATTAATTCAATGGATCTACTAAGCACTCACTTTTATGGCTGGGCTGAGGTTATATTAAAAAGCTAGTTTTTGAGAATATAAAATGAGAAATTAAAATTATAGCTGTGTCTCTACAAGATAAAGTATATTTGCTTCTTACAGTAAGAAGAGCTAAAATACAGGAATCTTTTTTTTTTCTTAATTTAAAGTTTTTTGGAAATTACAACTAAGACTCTTGAAAAAGATGTCTTTCAGGGCTTTTGTCTTTCTTTTTCTTTGTCTTTTCTTTCTTTTTTTTTCTTTAAGAGATGGAGTTTTGCTCTGTTGCCCAGGCTGGAGTGCAGTGGTGCAGTCATAGCTTACTGTAGCTTGGAACTCCTGGGCTCAAGTGATCCTCTTACCTCAGCCTCCTGTATAGCTGGGACTACAGGCGTATACTGCTGTGCCTCACTTTGTTTTTCTTAATCTTTAGATTACGAGTTATTCTCTAGAGTCTGCTAGGTGTGACTTAGTGATTCAGATACACTTCACTTAATTCTTTAAACCTTTTTCTCTTTTGCTTTTGTCTTGAAGAATAACTCCAACACCCCTGGGAGAAGGGAAAAGCACAACTACAATTGGGCTAGTGCAAGCCCTTGGTGCCCATCTCTACCAGAACGTCTTTGCATGTGTGCGACAGCCGTCTCAGGGTCCCACCTTTGGAATAAAAGGTACTAGTGAGACTGGACCGTGGGTGATGACAGGGGACTTGCTTCTCCTTCAGTCCTCCCAGGCCCATGTGACCTATGATACTTATGAGGTTTTGACTCATTTCAGCAGCAGAAATGTCATTCTCACAAACCACTGTGACTATGCTTTTGATGAAGGCTGTCATTGGATCTCCCCAGCTCCTGCTGTCACTGTTTGCCACTGCACAGGGATTCTCTGGGATGGGTGATATGTAGCTGGGGGTGCTTTTATTTGACCCTCATAGTCCACTGCCACAGTAACAATAAAGGTTATCATAGCTACTGATCATCTTACAGACACTCTAGAGACAATGACAAACCCCACAGATGTTTCACTTTGTTGGAAATAAGAAAAGCCTACCCTTATTGAATATATGCGTTGTGCCAGATATTGTGCTGACCAGTTTTTGCGTATTATTTTATCATCCAGTACAAGATAGTATTGTCACCATTTTACAATAGCAGCAACTGGGACTTCAGAGGTGACTTGGTCAAAGGCACCTGTATTAAGTACCAGAGTGATTCTTCCATGTCTATTTCAAGCTCTAAACTAGTACTATACTCATACTTTCCCTCAGATTTTTATTGCTGCGGTACTACGAACATGTGTTTTTTTTTTTTTTTTTTTTTTGAGACAGAGTCTCATTCACTCTGTCGCCCAGGTTGGAATGCAGTGGTGCGATCTCGGCACACTGCAACCTCTCCATCTTCTGGGTTCAAGAGATTCTTCTGCCACAGCCTCTCAAGTAGCTGGGATTACAGGTGTGCACGACCACGCCTGGCTAATTTTTGTATTTTTGGTAGAGATGGGGTTTCACCATTTTGGCCAGGCTGGTCTTGAACTTCTAACCTCAAGTGATCTGCCTGTCTCAGCCTTCCAAATTGCTAGGACTATAGGCATGAGCCACCATGCCAAGCTGCTATCTTAATTAAAATAATTTTTATTAATTATGATAGGTTCTTAGAGTTAGCTTTCTCTGCTTGGTGACAGGGTATCACATTTTGCTTGTTTTAGCAATTATTGCAAATGTTGACACCGGGTACACCTTCACCCTTCCACCTTTTTTTTTTTTTTTTGGAGGTGGAGTCTTGCTCTGTTGCCCAGACTGGAGTGCAGTGGCACGATCTTGGCTCACTATAACCTCCGCCTCCTGGTTTCAAGTGATTCTCCTGCCCCAGCCTCCCGAGTAGTTGGGACTACAGGTGCGTGCCACCATGTCTGGCTAATTTTTGTGTTTTTAGTAGAGATAGGGTTTCACTATGTTGGCCAGGCTGGTCTTGAACTCCTGACCTTGTGATCTGCCCGCCTCGGCCTCCCAATGTGCTGGGATTATAGGCGTGAGCCACCGTTCCCAGCCCACCCTTCCACCTGTTTTATAAATGTAATCACTTAGTTCTGCTCTTGAGCTTGTCTTAACCCCCTTTCAACTTCAGTACGAGCTATTCCTTATTCTGCTTATTGAACTCTTTATTTTCCTTTTACTCTTATTGCAAATTGCCTCACTGCATGGTCTCTACCTTACAAAAATGAAATACATATTAATAAATCTCTGGGCTGGGTGAAGTGGCTCATGCCTGAAATCCCAGCACTTTGGGAGGTCAAGGTAGGTGTATTACTTGAGGCCAGGAGTTCGAGACCAGCCAGGCCAACATGGCAAACCCTGTCTCTATTAAAAACACAAAAATTAGCTGGGCATGGTGGTACGTGCCTGTAATCCCAACCCATTACCCTCCAGCCTGTGAGACAGTATGAGACTCTGTCTAAAAATATATATATATATCTGATTTACATTTATTGCACTGATAACATGATAACCTGGACATTTTTGAGACACGGTCTTCTTCTGTCTGGAGTCCCAGCTCAGGCTGGAGTGCAGTGGCATGATCATAACTCACTGCAGCCTTGATCTCCCAGGCTAGGATTACAGGCATGAGCAGCCATGCTTGGTGTCCTGGACATTTTTAACTGGCTTTTGGCTAATACAGATTGAGCATCAGAAATCTAGAAACCTGAAATCTGAAAGGCTCCAGAATTCTAAACTTTTTGATTGCTGACACGATGCTCAAAGGATATGCTCATTGGATCATTTCAGATTTTAAGTTGTGGATTTGGGATGCTGGATCATTATGATGCAAATATTCCAACATCTGAAAAACAAAAACCCAAATCCAAAACCCAAATCCAAGCATTTTAAATAAGGGATACTCAACCTGTAATCCAAGTATAAATCTAGCAATCAGGCTGCTTTCTAACAGCCTAATCTATTTAGGAAATATATCTCTATTTAGGAAAAATTGCAGTCTTTGTGTTAGGTGTATGTACTTTAAATATTTCTGTTTTAAAAGCCAAAGAAGCTTTATGAGAGTAGGAAATTGAACAGGTTTGCCTTTATGTAACTGTCAGCTGGGTGTTTTAACAAATGCCGGTAATCACAATTTCTAAAGAACCTATTTCTAAAGATAATGAGTAGGTATATATTTGTTCATGGTTTTGTCATTGAAACTCAAATTTCAATTGAGAAACTACTTAGTATTAGAAAACACTTGATCAAAACTGTCCAAATGATTGTAAAAGGTAAATAAATACATGTGCTTAGTAATTGCAATAATGCATTTGCATTTATTTGATTTCTGTCATTGGAGAAGCATGCTTAACTGAGTCCCTACCCTTGACCTGTCCCCTAGGTGGCGCTGCAGGAGGAGGTTACTCCCAGGTCATTCCTATGGAAGAGGTAAAGTATTTTGGGATTTGGCTGAATTAGATCCTTTTTTTTCTTTTTTCTCTTTGGCTGAATTAGATGCCTTTTTTCCCCCAAGACGGAGTCTTGCTCTGTTGCCCAGAGCTGGAGTGCAATGGCACGATCTCGGCTCACTGCAACCTCTGCCTCCCAGGTTCAAGCAATTCTCCTGCGTCAGCCTCCGGAGTAGCTGGGATTACAGGCACACCACCACGCCCAGCTAATTTTGTATTTTTAGTAGAGACGGAGTTTCACCGTGTTGGCCACGCTAATCTTGAACTCCTGACCTCGTGATCCGCCCGCCTCAGCCTCCCAAAGTGCTGGGATTACAGGCGTGAGCCACCGCGCCCAGCCTAGATTCTTCATTATAGCTTTTTCTTTCTGGAAATTAGCCTTTTTTGTAGAGCTCTTAGTGGACAAATGACTTGTTTCCCAGCAGAAGCAACACCTAGGGGGAAAACAACTTAATTTGTAGACTTGTGATACAGCTTGGTTTCAAACTTTGGCTTTCAGTGGGAATGATCATTATAAGCAAATCACCAAATGAAGCATGGTATTGGGAAGCACCAACAGTGAATTCAGAATTCATTTATGTAACAGCAGAAATAGGAACAGTGCATAGACATAGAGTTGGTGCTGCTCCCGTGCACTTCTCCTCGCTGTTTCAAGGTGTGTCCTCCGTAACCCAGTGTTGCTGTTGATCCCAATGGTGTGGTATTTGTGGTCTCTGGACATCTCATTTTGAAAAAGCTGCAAGTTCTGTATTTGGGAGGCGATTCTTCTGCAGACAGATAATTGGTCATTTATGTTTTCTTTTTTTTTTGAGACAAAGTCTCCCTCTGTGGCCCAGGCTGGAGTGCAGTGGTGTGATCTTGGGTCACTGCAACCTCCGCCTCCCAGGTTCTCCTGTCTCAGCCATCCAGGTAACTGGGATTACAGGTGTGCGCCACCACACTTGGCTAATTTTTGTGTTTTTAGTAGAAGTGGGGTTTCACCATGTTGCCCAGGGTAGTCTTGAACTTCTGGCCTCAAGTGATCTGCCCACCTCAGCCTCCCAAAGTGCTAGTATTATAGTTGTGAGCCACCATGCCCAGCCAGTCATTTATGTTTTCAAGAACTCCCTGTATTGGGTGTTTGTCCACTAGCTGGGCTGCCTTCAGTATTCCATTGGCTTTAAAATAGGGATTGAGCTTTGCAATAGAATGAAAGTTGGAAAGATACAGAGCAGCTGGGAGACTAATGTGGCTTCTGTTCTTTTGTAGTTTAATCTCCATCTCACAGGTGACATCCATGCCATCACTGCAGCTAATAACCTCGTTGCTGCGGCCATTGATGCTCGGATATTTCATGAACTGACCCAGACAGACAAGGTAGGATGCCAAAGCCCCATGAATCCCATTGAACACTTTTGAAAGTATTGAACCATCTGAATTAGTGTTGGTCTCTTGGGTGCTGAGGATGCAGGTAGCAAGGCAATGGGGTTCCTCTCATTTTAAAGCCCCTTTCTTTTCTTTAAGGCTCTCTTTAATCGTTTGGTGCCATCAGTAAATGGAGTGAGAAAGTTCTCTGATATCCAAATCCGAAGGTTAAAGGTAAGCTTTTTTTCTTCCACATTTTTTATATTGTGTGGAATCTAGAATCTGATCATTGATTAGGACATAAAAGTCTTCTTGGAGTAGCCTATTTTAGATGAAGTTACATCAGTAATCACAGTCTTAAAGTCATGATATACAGAGCAAAGATTGATGGTAGAGGTTATTTCTCATTTATCTATACATTAGAAGTGGCTAGTGTGGAATAAATAGAACACTGACAACCTGCCCTCAGCTAAGAAAAAAACGACACTTCCTTTATAACAGGAACAAGAGTCAGGATGCCATTGTGGCAGCGTAGCAGCCTTTGGAGTTTGCATCATTGGGACCTTAAGCAAATTTGTTAAATGACTTCTCTGTTTACTCGTCTGTAAAATAATACTTGCCTTCCCCTGAATAGATAAGGGTCTGTGTTAAACAGTTAGAAGCGTGGTTATATCTATATGTTATTTGAATTTCTGTAACAAATATACAGTTAGTAAGCATACACCATACCACCTGACCCAGAAATCTCACCCAAAATAAATCTCTGTTCACATAAAAATCTGTACATTAATGTTTTTAGCAGCTCTATTAATAATTTCCCAAAACTGGGACTAATCTAAATGTCTTTCAGTGGATGAATAAATAAACAAACTGGTATATCCATACAATAAAAATAAATGAGCTATTGATACAAACAACAACTTGGGTGAATTTATGCTGGGCAAAAGAAGCCAGTCTCAAAAGCTTGCATATTGCATGACTCCATTTGTATGATATTCTCAATAAGAGAAAATTATAGTGCTAGGGAACAGATCAATAGATGCTAATGGTGTGGATGAAGCGAGGGTATGACCGTAAAGGAATAGCAAAAGAGAGGTGTTTTGTTTTGTTTTTTGTTTTCTTTTTTGAGACAGGGTCTCTCTCTGTACCCAGGCTGGAGTGCAGAGGCACAATCACAGCTCACTAAAGCTTCCACCTTCCAGGTTCAAGCAATCCTCTCACCTTAGCCTCCTGAGTACCTGGGACTAGAGGTGCACACACCACCACACCTGGCTGATTTTTTACTTTATTTTTTGTAGAGACCTTGTCTCACCATGTTGCCCAGGCTGGTCTCAAACTCCTGGTTTCAAGCGATGGTCCTGCCTCAGCCTCCCAAAGTATTGGGATTACTGGCGTGAGCCACCACGTTTGGCCACAAGGGATTTTTTGTTTTGTTTTCTGTTTTTTAATTTTCAAAATGTATTGGTTTTGTTTGTTTGTTTGTTTGTTTGTTTAAGACAGAGTCTCACTCCGTCTCCCAGGCTGGAGTGCAATGGCGTGATCTCAGCTCACTGCAACCTCCACCTCCCAGGTTCAAGCAGTTCTCCTGCCTCAGCCTCCTGAATAGCTGGGGTTACAGGTACCTGCCTACCATGTCCAGCTAATTTTGGTATGTTTAGTAGAGACAGGGTTTCACCATGTTGGCCAGGCTGGCTCAAACTCCTGACCTCAGGTGATCCATCTGCCTTGGCCTCCCATAGTGCTGGGATTACAGGCATGAGCAAGGTTTTACTCTGTCACCCAGGCTGGATTGCAGTGGTGCAATCACATCTCACTACAGCCTCGACCTCCAGGACTCAAGTGATTCTTCCACCTCAGCCAACTAGGTAGCTGAGACTACAGCCAGGTACCACCGTGCCCAGATTTTTATATATTGTGTAGAGACCGGGTTTTGCCGTGTTGCCCAGGCTGGTCTCAAGCTCCTGGGCTCAAGCGATCTGCCCACCTTGACATACCAAAGTGCTGGGATTACATGGATGAACCACTGAGCCCAGCTTTTTTCTTTTCTTTTCTTTTCTTTTTTTTTTTTTAAGAGATGAGAAGGCTGGGCATGGTGGCTCACACCTGTAATCCCAGCACTTTGGGCAGCCGAGGCAAGCGGATCACCTGAGGTCAGGAGTTTGAGACCATCTTGACCAACATGGTGAAACCCCGTCTCTACTAAAAATACAAAATTAGCTGGGCGTGCAGCTGCATGCCTGTAGTCCCAGCTATTCAAGAGACTGATGCAGGAGAATCGCTTGAACCCTGGAGGCGGAAGTTGCAGTGAGCTGAGGATGCCCCACTGCACTCCAGCCTGGGTGACAGAGCTAGACTCTGTCTCAAAAAAAAAAAAAAATTGGACTTGTGTTTTACAACACTTCTTGGTCACTATGATACTATGATTATTTAGGTCTAGGCTTAGGGAAATCTGCTGCTCAGTTATAGGGACAAACATGTTAATAATACCTTTGTACGTGTGTGAGTAATGTGAATTTGCAGATATTGGGATAAAATCACTTTTGTCAGACCCAGAAAAAACAGGGCTGGGAAGACACGAAGAAGTGGAGGCTCACACTTACATGTCTGTGATAAGAACTGTTTGCAAGGCCTGTAATCCCAGCACTTTGGGAGGCCAAGGCAGGAGGATGACTTGAGCCCAGGAGTTCGAGACCAGCCTGAGCAATGAAGCAAAACCTCGTCTCTACAAAAATTTTTTTAAATGAGCCAGGTGTGATGGCATGCACCTGTAGTTACACCCAGCTACTCGGGAGGCTAAGGCAGGAGCATCCCTTGAACCCAAAAGTTCAAGGTTGCAGTGAGCTATGATTGGGTCACTATAATCTAGCCTAAGTGACAGAATGAGACCTCGTCTCAAAAAGAAAGAGCAAAAATTGTTTCCAATGACTTAATAAAACCCCACAAGAAATCCCTTCCCATCCTTCACACATCTCCTGCTTTGCACAGCTTGCATGTTTCAAATGTATACTTATGTTTCCATGACAAGACTTACCACTAGACATTCTTTAGGATGGGAGTAATTCAGATAAGATGCTCTTGAAAGGACGCTTTCCCGGTAACGGCAGCTGCACCAATGAATTGACAACTCTGCTTTGAGCTTCTGGGAGTGATGAATTCTGTATCTTTTATTTTATTTTATTTTTTATTTGAGACAGGATCTTGCTCTTTCACCCAGGCTATAGTGCAGTGGCACAATCATGGCCCACTGTAGCCTCGACCTGAACTCTGTTTCTAAGCAGACTACGTGAAGCTCTCTCTCTCTCTTTTTTTTTTTTTTTTTGATGGAGTCTCACCCAGGCTGGAGTGCAGTGGCATAATCTCGGCTCACTGCAACCTCTACCTCCTGGGTTCAAGCAGTTCTCCTGCCTCAGTCTCCCAAGTAGCTGGGATTACAGTCACCCACCACCATGCCCAGCTAATTTGTGTATTTTTTAGTAGAGACAGGGTTTCACCATGTTGGCCAGGCTGATCTCGAACTCCTGACCTCAGGTGATCTGCCCGTCTCGGCCTCCCAAAGTGCTGGGATTACAGGCGTGAACCACCACACCCAGCCAAAGCTCTCCTTCATTGCTAGTAAAAACTTCCCTTCCCTCACTAGGCATATTTGTGGCATCCCAAGTTATAATCCTCATCTCTCATTCCTTTTTTTTTTTTTTTTTTTTTTTGAGACGGAGTCTCGCTCTATCGCCCGGGCTGGAGTGCAGTGGCCGGATCTCAGCTCACTGCAAGCTCCGCCTCCCGGGTTTACGCCATTCTCCTGCCTCAGCCTCCCGAGTAGCTGGGACTACAGACGCCCGCCTCGTCGCCCGGCTAGTTTTTTTTTTTTTTTTTGTATTTTTTAGTAGAGATGGGGTTTCACCGTATTAGCCAGGATGGTCTCGATCTCCTGACCTCGTGATCCGCCCGTCTCGGCCTCCCAAAGTGCTGGGATTACAGGCTTGAGCCACCACGCCCGGCCTCATTCCTGAATAAACTCAACCTACTTGGAGATAATTGTTTGTAATGTCTTTTTTTAGGTTGACAGTGGGAAATAACCCCCAGCTTTCACAGGTTTTCCTTCTGAATTCAAGATGGTTTGCATTTCCTAGAGGGGATCCCATTTAGAGCTAGGGATCAAATTTTGGTTTTACATTTATTGTGCTTCTATTTGTCTTATTTTATGTTTTCATTTTCCTACCCTTTCAGAGACTAGGCATTGAAAAGACTGACCCTACCACACTGACAGATGAAGAGATAAACAGATTTGCAAGATTGGACATTGATCCAGAAACCATAACTTGGCAAAGAGGTACCAGAGCAGTATACAAATCCCGTTTGTTTTGATTATATTGCACACCTCACACCCTCCGGAAGAGTTGTTAAAAGTGAGGCTCAGAAGCTTCCGTGTTGGTATTTTACCGGCTAAGGCATGACTAAGATGGTGACATTATTTCTTTTTCTTGCCACCTCTCAGTATCTCTCCTTATTAGCTGTCATCAAATCTCTGTTCGTTGGATTGGTCGAACATTTTGCTGGCTATTCAGTGATTAGGGTAGTTAAACCAAAAATAACATTTTACAAATTTAATTTGATGCAAAAAGTTTTGGTGTCATGAAGTAGAGAAATTATGTTTAATCACTTCTTGAATCATGTGTGACCTTTATTCTTAGAACTCTTGTGTGGCATAAATGACTTGATTTTTTCTGTAGTTCTCTAGCTTACCAAAATTTTTTTTTTTTTTTTTTTTTTGGGACAGAGTCTCCCTCTGTCGCCCAAGCTGGGCACAATCTCGGCTCACTGCAAACTCCGCCTCCCAAGTTCACACCATTCTCTTGCCTCAGCCTCCCAAGTAGCTGGGACTACAGGCGCCCGCCACCTCACCCGGCTAATTTTTTGTATTTTTAGTAGGAACGGGGTTTCACTGTGTTAGCCAGGATGGTCTCAATCTCCTGACCTCATGATCTGCCCGCCTTGGTCTCCCAAAGTGCTGGGATTATAGGCATGAGCCACTGCACCCGGCCTACCTAATCATTTTTTTACCTCATTTTATTAAATTCTCTTATAACATATTAGGTAGCCTTCAAGGTTTAATTACTTACCAATTTAGTAAGTAGGTTGCCTGGCTTCACTGCCATATATTACTTTTCTCAATGCACAACTATAGTGTGGCTTAGATTTTACTTTGCATCAATAATGCAGCTTTCTATTCTGTATCACTATTGAGAAGGAATCTTCATCCACTCATGCAGAATGCAGCTGAAGGCCAATTTATTGACTGTTTTTGTGATTTTCCTTGACTCAGTAACTGTTGCTAGCTAATGGCATTTTTTAGATGACACTCTCAATGTCTAAAACCACACAGGAATTTCTCTGCCTTTGCTTCAATAGCTTTAGACAAATGGTATAATATTTTATAAGGAATAAGCTAAAAGTCCATTTTGAAGATTTAGTATCCGATTTACTTTTCTTTTGCTCCGTGTCTCATTCATGTTTTCTAAGAAACTAGAGGTAGTCATACCTATTGACTGGCTATATTTTACAGAAATATTAGTTACATGAAACCTGATACTTTTTTTTTTTGAAAAATAAGGGTTGGCTCTAACACCACATTACAGTAAGAGTGGGGCGTGTGTGTGTGTCTGATTGCTATATAAGACACTGCTTTTGGTATGAAATTATGATAGTCTTTATGGAAAATAGTTTGGCATATTATCAAGTGTCTTAAAAATGC
The DNA here is from genome assembly GCF_001698545.2 of Rhinopithecus bieti. Lineage (NCBI taxonomy): Eukaryota > Metazoa > Chordata > Mammalia > Primates > Cercopithecidae > Rhinopithecus > Rhinopithecus bieti. Next base: position 2,284,172 of record NW_016810602.1, on the reverse strand, counting down.
TTCTCCTCCTTGACTCATTTAGAGTATGAACTGGGTTTTTTTGTTCATTGTGTGTGTGTGTGTGTGTGTGTGTGTGTGTGTGTTTTACTTTGAAATTATTTTAATTTTGAAATAGAAAACATCTTGAAAGGAAAAAAAACCCACAAAATATATAGGCAAATTTGTACTCTGTGAGCTTCTCACATCTTCACACTTCTTCACCAATCTCTAAGATGAAAAACTCTAAAATTCTAAAACATATTCAGCCATCAACAATGATGTTATTAATAGGAATATGGATCAATTTCATTTTGTGTTTCTTTGATATTGTTTGGCATTTGATACTGAAATGGCAACTCCTGTTTCCTCTCCATACTCATAGTACTCTCAGTACCTCACTTCTGACACCAGATGGGTAGTTTTTCTCTTCCACAACAATTCAACTTTTACTTCTCCAGTGGATATTGACTGAGTATCCTGTGATTTAACTCAATTCGGATACTAACTGTCTGGAGCAGATCCTATAGGTAAAGGGCTTAGTCCTACAAGACTGCCCCACTTCAGACACGAATCGCAAGTCCAGGTTGTCACCTGTGCTTCTGACCAACTGGTTATAAACTGGAGGGTCCACACAACCCCCTGCTCAGGTTCATTTCCTAGAATGGTTCACAGAACTCAGAGAAGCATTTCACTTGTGTTTATGGTTTATTATAAAGGATGCAGCTCAGAAACAACCAGATGGAAGAGAAGCGTAGGGTGCATCCCTCTCCCAGCACCTGGATGTGTTCACCAGCCCAGAGGCTCATCAAATCATGTTGTTCAGGATTTTTTTTTTTTTTTGAGACAGAGTTTCGTTCTTGTTGCCCAGGCTGGAGTGCGATGGAGTGATCTCAGCTCACTGCAACTTCTGCTTCCCAGGTTCAATCGATTCTCCTGCCTCAACCTCCTGAGTAGCTGGGATTAACAGGCATGTGCCACCACGCCCGGCTAATTTTGTATTTTTGGTAGAGACAGGGTTTCTCCATGTTGGTCAGGCTGGTCTCAAACTCTTGACCTCAGGTGATCTGCCCACCTTGGCCTCCCAAAGTGCTGGGATTATAGGCGTGAGCCACCACGCTCAGCCTGTTCAAGAGTAATATACACCCTTAATACCTTACCCAGAGGTTGGTGGGTGGGACTGAAAGTTCCAGTCCTCTAATCATTTGTTCTTTTTGGTGACCAGTCCTTTCTTGAGGCTGTCTAGGAGAACTACCATAAGTCACTTATTACCATAAACTCAGGTGTGATCAAAAGGAGTTTGTAATGAATAAGACACTCCTATCACCCTTGGAATTCCAAGAGCTCTATGAGCCTTGTGTCAGGAACCCATGGCAAAGGTCAAATATATTTCCTATTACACTACACATACAAAAAACCAGAACTGAGGGTACACTAAAATGTTAACAGTAGTTAGTCCTGGGAGGTCGTTAGTTGGTTAGTTGCTTGATCTTTGCCATGTTTTTCATGGTTATACAATTGGATAGATATTCTGTCATCAGAATAGAAATTATCTCTGCTAAGTGTGCTATGTTTCCTAAACTTCCAGACCAGGACTGGCACCCAGCATGTTTCAAAAGATATTTGCACTTGCCCTGATTTGATGGCTCCTGTGTTTCTTACGGTGGTGGAAAGTCAATGAGTCATCATCCCACAGAACAACAACACAAACCTCAGTCTTTTGAAAAAATGTAGACTGCTCTGTTTTTCTTATAAGTAGAATATGCTTTAAAATAGATTCCAGATTTCTAGTTAACTGTTTGAATTCTCTAGATGGAATAAAACCAAGCCACTCCACATTCCTTTGCTTTAAAAATAACTCCTGTGTATTTATGGTATATGAACATCATTTCTTAACACATGTTCTAGCTTTGCCATCCATTTTGAAATCAAATATTGATAGACAATCATGCAATTAGACTTATTGCTTTAAAATTCTGCTGCTTCTTTTAACTTTGTGGTCCCTTTATTCAAAATCATTCTATATTTTGCCTGTCTGCTATAGTGTTGGATACCAATGATAGATTCCTGAGGAAGATCACGATTGGACAGGCTCCAACAGAGAAGGGTCACACACGGACGGTAACAATTTGTCCATTTCCAAGGAAATTAGTTCAGAGGCACTCGATCTTGCTGCTTCTCTCCTCCTCCATCCTCTCTCATACGATTGATACTGCCAGGTGTTGTTCTGCCTTCTCCCTTTTAAAATGGAAGTGAGTAGGTGTGTGGCATTGAGCACTCCTGACAGCTTTTGCAATAAATCCCATGTGTCACCTGTGTGTTTTTCCCCCAGCATTTTTTCCTGGAGGTGGAGAGCCCCAAGTGAATATCCTTGCATAGAAATTGATTAAAATTGCTTCTTTTTTGTAGCCATTTCACTGTATATCTCCTTGGTTTAAGAGGTACCATATTGTTCCCTCGTATATGAAGAAAACAATAAGCGCATGATTATAAGCGGCCATGGTAAAATCATAGCTTTTTGGTCCTGCTATAACATTTATTTTAAAACATTGACAACTCAGGGCTGGGTGTGGTGGCTCACGCCTGTAATCCCAGCACTTTGGGAGGCCGAGGCGGGCGTATCACTTGAGGTCAGGAGTTTGAGATCAGTCTAGCTAAACCCCGTCTCTACTAAAAAAATGCAAAAATTAGCTGGGCATGGTGGCACGCGCCTGTAATCCCAGCTACTTGGGAGGCTGAGGTGCGAGAATTGCCTGAACCTGGGAGGTGGACGTTGCATTGAGCCGAGATTGTGCCACTGCACTCCAGCCTGGATGACAGAATGAGACTCTGTCTAAACAAAAAAAAAATTGACAACTCAGGGTCTTGGAATAATTAATTAATATTTTTTGCTATTAGAGGATTATGTTCATTAAATATTTTGGGTAGTATTCTGTTATTCTATCCTTTTAAGCTATTTGTTTAAGCCTCAGATGTAAAAAAGGATCACTTGCAATTCACACTTCTGGTTTAACACACGGTTTTTGCTAGTGCCTCTTTTCCCTGCCCACAGGCCCAGTTTGATATCTCTGTGGCCAGTGAAATTATGGCTGTGCTGGCTCTCACCACTTCTCTAGAAGACATGAGAGAGAGACTGGGCAAAATGGTGGTGGCATCCAGTAAGAAAGGGGAGCCCGTCAGTGCCGAAGATCTGGTGGGTACCCAGGCATGCCAGGCTTGGTGACATATCTGTGTCTGTTGTCCTAGGATCTTTCAGCAGTTATTAATAACAAAATTTAATGCTTTACTTAAGACATTGCAGTTAACTCATCAATTCAATCCTATTTTGCTAATTGCAAGATAATTATGAAATGTTTAAAAAGTACATCAGAGTGAATAATAGGTAGTATGCTTTAGTAATAGATCACAAGTCCAGGTGATTTGAGTAACATCTTCATCCTGTGGGCATCTCTAAAAGTGGGTGTATGACTTCAATTTGCAGAGAACATCAAGAGTACCATTGCTTTATCTTTGTTGCTAGTTAGTTCAGCTACACTTTGATGGCTTAATAGAGTGACCTGATGTTAAAAGTTGGTATTGAACTCTTGCGTAATATTGCAGTTTCAGCTTTGGAAGACACATATTGAGTTTGGTATTTATAGAAATTTCTGCCCAGATACCAGAGTTACAAATAACTGAGTACTCTAGGAACAAGCATTGCTATGCTTTAAACGAGTCTAGAATGGATTTCTCACATCAGTCAGCAGCAGAGCTTGATAAAGATGCTTGTTTCCAGAGTCACATGTTTTTCCAGAAATTACATGTGAATGTCATTTTTATTCTATCTGGCAACTTTGGCTGGGCGCGGTGGCTCATGCCTGTAATCCCAGCACTTTGGGAGGCCAAGGTGGGTGGATCACAAGGTCAGGAGATCGAGACCATCCTGGCTAACACAGTGAAACCCTCCCTGTCTCTACTAAAAATACAAAAAAATTAGCCGGGCGTGGTGGCGGGTGCCTGTAGTCCCAGCTACTTGAGAGACTGAGGCAGGAGAATGGCATGAACTCAGGAGGTGGAGCTTGCAGTGAGTCGAGATTGCGCCACTGCACTCCAGCCTGGGCAACAGAGCGAGACTCTGTCTCAAAATAAATAAATAAATAAATAATTGGCAACTTCCTAGCATATCCAGAAAGAAACCATGAATGGTCTGATTCAGGTGAAAGTATCAATTGGTCCAAGATGGCTAACATGGGTAAGCCTAGAATGTCAAATGTTGGTTTCAGAAGGTTGGGTTTTTTTTGCTGGTGGGAGTTGATGCTGCACACATTTGTTTCGTAGGGGGTGAGTGGTGCATTGACAGTGCTTATGAAGGATGCAATCAAGCCCAATCTCATGCAGACATTGGAGGTGAGCAGAGTGACTCCTGCCTTCTTGAACTGGTTTTGGATAGTCAGAGCAGAGTGGTTATAAAGCACACTTAACCTGGGTAGTCGAGACCTTCTCCACTTGCTCATCTCTTTCTTCTCATTCTTCCTCACACCTGTGACTGGGAGGTTACTAAAATAAAAGAGATGACTTTGTATTTTCCCTCTGGGAAGTATTTTTCCTTCTGATTCTAAATCAATTCCGTATTCTTGAGTGTGTGATCCCACTTTGAAGCAGGATTGGCAGCTCAGCTCATGGTGTCCTGGTTTCCACAGGGCACTCCAGTGTTTGTCCATGCTGGCCCGTTTGCCAACATCGCACACGGCAATTCCTCCATCCTTGCAGACCAGATCGCACTGAAGCTTGTTGGACCAGAAGGGTTTGTAGGTTAGTGTTTTTGCAAAACCAGTGAATAGACTGTATATTTCTTTTAACATCAGGGGAATTGGGATGGCATTTTTACTGTTGCTTTCTTCCTTACAGTGACGGAAGCGGGATTTGGAGCAGACATTGGAATGGAAAAGTTTTTTAACATCAAATGCCGGTATTCCGGCCTCCGCCCTCACGTGGTGGTGCTTGTTGCCACTGTCAGAGCTCTCAAGATGCACGGGGGCGGCCCCACGGTGAGCAGTGGGTTGAAGTGTCTGATTATCAGCAGTGTGCTGACGGCCGAAAGGAAGTTGGATGACTTCTGCCTGTTTCTTCATTGAGCTGCTTTTATCCTCGTGATTAATAGGCAGCAAAAGGGACGGGCAGACGGCCCTTGTGTTGGCTGCCTTATCACTCACAGGCACCGTCAGCGCTCAGCATTTTAAGAGGGCCAAAATTGGCTGCCTGGCCTACCTTTCGGAGGACATCTGACAACATCTAAACCCCTCCAAGGCCATGTGCTTGGCTAGCCCCACAAAAAACTGTTTTACGTTCAGACTGTTCTTTTTAAATCTGCATCTCTCTGTATAGTGACACTGGCAACCAGCCAACCAAACCAGTTAGCTGAGACAGAGGTCAGCCCCTTCTTGAGTAGTTCATGCTAGACAGGGCCTCCACACCCTAGGGAGGGAGCGGGGGAGAGGAGAATGGTAGATCTGCCCAGGGCTGCCCTGGGTAACAGAGAAACAGGTGAAGACTGACTCATTCTCACCTCCAGCCTGAATATTGTATTTCTCTGAATTCTTACTGCTTAGAAATTCCTACTACTCTACTTTTTATCCTAGTATTTTAACACCTTTTCTTTAGGTCCTACATGAAAAACCATTAAATTCCTGTCCACCAGGAGCTTGTATTGTAACTTAGGAAATAAGGCCTCCCTCACCTACAAGATAAAAATCAAATTTCTTTTGGTCAGGGTTTGTTCTAATGTAGCAGTTCTCTGTTTTGGCCTCAGAACCTCTTTACACTCTTGACAGTTATTGAGGGCCTAAAGGAGCTTTTGTTCATGTGGGTTATAGCTATTGATATTTACCACATTAGAAATTAAAACTGAATTACATGTTAACATAAATAACTTTGTAAACATGAAAATGCACTATCTTTTTTTTTTTTTTTT
>NW_016810602.1:2236095-2276731 GCF_001698545.2 Rhinopithecus bieti | reverse complement strand
AGTTCCGGCATCTGCCCAGGGGTCCCCCCTTTCCCCTTCCCCCCCCATTGATCCGGGCCTTTTTTTTTTTTTTTTTTTTTTTTTTTTTTTGAGACGGAGTCTTGCTCTGTCACCCAGGCTGGAGTGCAGTGGCCAGATCTCAGCTCACTGCAAGCTCCGCCTCCCGGGTTCCCGCCATTCTCCTGCCTCAGCCTCCCGAGTAGCTGGGACTACAGGCGCCACCACCTTGCCCGGCTAGTTTTTTGTATTTTTTAGTAGAGACGGGGTTTCACCGTGTTAGCCAGGATGGTCTCGATCTCCTGACCTCATGATCCGCCCGTCTTGGCCTCCCAAAGTGCTGGGATTACAGGCTTGAGCCACCGCGCCCGGCGATCCGGTCCTTCTTATCTCCTTAATTCAGGTCATAGAGGTCTTCCACGCTGCTCAGAGCAGTCGTTTTTGTCTGTGCTGTGTGATTGGTCACATGCCCTAAGTCCTTAGGGCAGGAAATCTTATACTGCTGTACAGTCTGCAAGCATTGCAGCCTCTTGCCTTTAACACATGACAAGCACCGTTTTAAGCTAGAAGATTTAAATAGGAAATGCCTCTGACCCTTGTTTCTTTTCCTTTCAGGTCACTGCTGGACTGCCTCTTCCCAAGGCTTACATAGAGGAGGTAACCTCAGTTATTTCTCATCACGTGTCCTAGAAAGCACCACACCTTGAATCAGCAGCATTTCTCCACCTGGCCCGTGTGGAAATGAATGGGTTATTGCTGTGACCCAGGGTGCAGGGTGCCAAAAGGCCTGCAGTGTGCTGAGTAGTTACATTAAATGAGTAGATAGGGAAGATGCGCCTCACAAAACAGAATTGTCCTACATAGGGTGTCAATAAGCCACTGTCCTAGACCAGTGGTTGCTGCTCAACAGCTGATTTTGACCCCGGGGACATTTGGCAATGTCTAGAGACTTTTTTTATTATTACAACTGGAGGTGAGGAGTGCTACTAGGATCTAGTGGGTAGAAACAGAGATGCTGGCTAAACATCCTTTAATGCACAGGATAGCCCCCTACAACATTATCCAGCTCAAATGTCAGGAGTGTGAGGCTGAGAAACCCTGTCCTAGAGTAATAGCAGTTCCCTTCCATTGTCTTCCCTGCATTGGCTGGGTAAGTTCCAAATGCCGTTCAGATCAGAAACAAGTAGAGACCTTTTTTGAAATGGCTTCTCCTCTCCAGATTTAAATCGATATTAAAGGGCCAAGATATATGGTCAGGATTCTGGTGGTTTTTCTAGACAAAGCTTCCTGGATATTTATAGCATCAAACAGGAAGCTAGAGAACAACTGTGAGCTCAAACCTTTTCATATTTATGTCATTTACCATCAAAGAAACATCTCTAAAGCCAGTTTGGGGTGGTTACAGGAGAGACAGGCCATCAGATAAGGTGGCAAGGTCACCTGCTGTCACTGCTAATTCAATTTTTCTGCCTTTTTGGAAGGCTTTTAAATTATCAAGCAACACAGGGTCAATGTTCAGGCCCCAAATGAAGTATTTCAAAACTGGCTAGAAAAAAATTGCTGGTACCTTGAGTCTGCCTGTCTTCTGAGTTATGGTTTGCCTTTTATGGTCATTTGTCTGATTCACGCGTAGGAGGGGAATTCACAGTTCTGGCCCTCCTGCCACCCCACAGCCTTTCCTGTGTCTAATTACAGTGACTGCCCCTAGCTGGCCCAGCTGGTGTCTTCATTTAAGAAATTCTGCTTATTTAAAACTGTTCTTGATCAGCCTTACATATTAATTGGTTTTCATATAAAGAATTAGCAGTGTTCTTTAGAAGCTCAAATAAATCATAATCTCAGTTTTCAATTATTAAAGGAAAAAAAGCATAAATCATATTTGTAATGAATCTAGTTGTTTTCCACCTTTTATCCTACCCATTTCTGCTCTTTTGGTATCCACAAACATTACTGCTGGGTTTTGCTCATGATTCAGTATATGTATTTTATAAGACTTTTATTTTAAAATATTTAATGTATTGTTAAGCCTACAATAGTAATATACCCTTTGTAAAAAATAATAAACAAACATTACAAGAATATAATGTATGTGAGTTGAGTCCCCTTACCAGTTCAGAGCCTATTTCTCAACATTTAAAAAATTATCATGAATTATACACATGTATTTTTGTGTTTGTCCTAAAATGGAATAATTAAGCTCTCCATGGTTTTGCACCTTTAGTACATCTTGGACAGGTTCCATGTTAACACAGATGGGTCTCACTTTCATAACATCTGCATGATAAATATTCATTGAGTGTATGTATTGTAATTCATTGGCCCAGTCCCCCTTGGAGGAGATTTATGTTTATAATTTTCCAATGCTACAAGCAGGGCTGCAGTAAACATACTTAAAGGTACATGTCCTTAATTGCTTCCCTTTAGTTTGTAGTACTTGGTTTTTGTTTTTTGTGTTTTTTTTTGTTTGTTTTTTGTTTTTTGAGACGGAGTCTTACTCTGTCACCCAGACTGGAGTGCAGTGGCACAATCTCGGCTCACTGCAAGCTCCGCCTCCCTGGTTCACGCCATTCTCCTGCCTCAGCCTCCCAAGTAGCTGGGACTACAGGCATCTGCCACCACGTCTGGCTAATTTTTTTGTATTTTTATTAGAGACGGGGTTTCACCATGTTAGCCAGAATGGTCTCGATCTCCTGACCGCGTGAGCCACCGCGCCTGGCTGGTTTTTGTTTTTTTTTTGACAGACAGGGTCTCACTCTGTCACCTAGGCTGGAGATCATAGGCGTGATCATACCTGCAGCCTCTAACTCTTGGGCTCAAGCAGTCTTCCTGTTTCAGTCTCCCAACTACCTGGAAGAACAGGAACATGCCACCACACCAGGCTAGGTTTTTAATTTTTTGTAGAGACAGGGTCTCCTGATGTTGCCCAGGCAGGCTGGTGTCAAACACCTGGGCGCAAGTGATCCTCCAATCTCAGCCTGCCAAAGTACTGGGATTACAGGTGTGAGCTACCACATCCAGCTCGATTTTTTTTTTTTTTTTTTTTTTTTTTTTTTTTTTTTGAGATGGAATCTTGCTCTTTCTCCAGGCTGGAGTGCAGTGGTGTAATCTTGGCCCACTGCAACCTCCGCCTTTGGGGTTCCAGTGATTCTCCTCCCTCAGCCTCCCAAGTAGCTGGGACTACAGGTGCCCACCACCACACCTAGCTAATGTTTATATTTTTAGTAGATACGTGGTTTCACAATGTTGGCCAGTATAGTCTCAATCTCTTGACCTTGTGATCCACCCACTTCGTCTCCCCCAAAGTGCTGGGATGACAGGTGTGAGCCACCCCACCAGACCCGGCCTTTTTTTTTTTTTCATTAACTTTACAATTGTAGAGACGGGGGTCTTGTTATGTTTCTTAGGCTCATCTCAAACTCCTGAGCTCAAGTGGATTCTCCTGCCTTGGCCTCCCAAAGTCCTGGGATTACAAGTGTGAGCCACTGGGCCCAGCCACTGGCCTGATTCCTAAAGACAGTATTTATCTTATTTCTTGCCTTCATTCACAGCCGAGTTCATTAAAACCTTTGAAAACATCACTGCTTACTTCATATTTCCTAGCAGTATTTACGGCAGCCATATAACGAATACCTCTTCTGTGCCAGCCACTATGCTGTTAGACTCTGTCTTCTGATGGAAGGGTCTGTGCTGTGCCGAGTAGAGTCAATTTGTATTATCATACCCCTACGAATACATGAAATCTAAAAACACAATTTGTAAATATAATTTGGGTAAGGGTAACTAACTCGTTTCAAAGAGCAAATAAGCTATAATGTTATGGCATAATGACAGCAAATATACCAGCACTTTTTTTCTTGAAGGCTGGGAAACAAGCACTACTCTAGTGTCAGGCTGGAGTGAAAGCTGCAATCCTCCATAGCATCCACTCACTGCACTGGAAGAAATACACCAAGGGACCTTCTCTTCTTTCTTGGCCTCCTTGTCCTGACAGTGAGTGGCTGCTGGCTCAAGGAGGTTGTTTGCCTTTGAAGAAGAACCTGCAGTGGTTTTCAACTCTCTGATCTCATAGACCTTTCACTGTTGTTTTTATAGAACCTGGAGCTGGTTGAAAAAGGCTTCAGTAACTTGAAGAAACAAGTTGAAAATGCCAGAATGTTTGGAATTCCAGTAGTAGTGGCCGTGAATGCATTCAAGTAAGTGTAGAGTGTAAGAGAAAAGGATGAATGTGGAAAATCTCTTGGAGCTGATTGTACAGCACTGCTTTTAGCTTTATTTTGTTTTTCAGTTACTGCTATTAGTTATAGCCTGCGGTTTTAGCCAGCACCATGACAGGCACTGTGTACGTCACAGCGGGCTCACCACCTCGCCCACCGAGGGTCCCAAAGTCAGATTCAGCTCCTGTGGGCCCTTTTCCTTTCCACTGGGGGAAGTAACACACAAGCCTGAAGTTCGGTGTTCCTTTTTCAACTTTAGAGGCCTTTTATGCTAACAGAAGGTCATAGGCCTATAGTGTTCCATTATTTTACTAGATCTGGTGGGATGTTGTCTTGACAAAGAATTGGGCATATTACACTGGAAGGGGTCATGCAAGAACTTGTGTGGGTTGTTTAGGTATTGCACTGGTGGTCAGGGTTTTGTTATAATGGCCTCACCACAGTAGAATGGGAACCAAAATTCTTCTTTTTTTTGAGACCAAGTCTCTCTCTATCGCCCAGACTGGAGTGCAGTGGTACGATCTCCGCTCACTGCAAGCTCTACCTCCCAGGTTCATGCCATTCTCCTGCCTCAGCCTCCCAAGTAGCTGGGACTACAGGCGCCCGCCACCATGCCTGGCTAATTGTTTGTATTTTTAGTAGAGATGGGGTTTCACCGTGTTAGCCAGGATGGTCTTGATCTCCTGCCCTCGTGATCCTCCCACCTCAGGCTCCCAAAGTGCTGGGATTATAGGCGTGAGCCACCGCGCCCAGCCAGCAGAATTCTTAAAAGCTAATATTTACTGATTCCTTGTGGAGTGCTGGGAATTTTCCAAGTACTTTACATGGATTTACCATCTGAGTCTCATGATGTCCCAGTGAAATAAGTGCTGTGATTATTCTCATATTACCCAGGTGGAAATTGAGGCACATAAAGCTTAGGTAACTGGCCAAAAGTCACCAGCTCATAAGTTTTAGACCTGAGATTCAAACCCAGGCTGAATTTCTTAGTTAGTGTTCGTTTTTCAGTGGGTGATTCACATGAGGTTTAATGGCAAAAAGAAGACAGACTGTGTCTCTCCAGCTATTTTCCATGCTTTCATATGAAGTGCTTCCTTTACAGGACAGACACAGAGGCTGAGCTGGACCTCATCAGCCGCCTTTCCAGAGAACATGGGGCTTTTGATGCCGTGAAGTGCACTCACTGGGCAGAAGGGGGCAAGGGTGCCTTAGCCCTGGCTCAGGCCGTCCAGAGAGCAGCACAAGCACCCAGCAGCTTCCAGCTCCTTTATGACCTCAAGGTGGGTGATTTGCTGTTTGCAAAAAAAAGAAAAAAGATGAAAAGGGCACAATGAAATTTCTGTGTGGCTACTTCTATTAGAGCCCCATGCTTGGCAGCTTCAGCCTTGTGGTTTGATTCCCACGTAGATGAGTTACATAGCCACAGCCTGGACTACGACCTGTAGACAGCCTTCTTTTTATTTTTGAGACAGAGTCTTGCTCTTTTGCCCAGGCTAGAGTACAGAGGCATGATCTCAGCTCACTGCAACCTCTGCCTCCTGGGTTCAAGTGATTCTCCTGCCTCAGCCTCCTGAGTAGGTGGGATTACCGGCGTCTGCCACCGTGCCCGGCTAATTTTTTTATTTTTTTAGTAGAGACGGGGTTTCACCATCTTGGCCAGGCTGGTCTCGAACTCCTGACCTCGTGATCCACCCACCTCAGCCTCCCAAAGTGCTGGGATTACAGGCGTGAGCCACTGCGTCCGCCCAGATAGCCTTCTTATAAACATATGCCATTGCTCACTTATAGAGGGGATTTAAGCAGGAATACCCCAGGGTGGAGGGGTAACCGTTGCTCATATCCTAACTTTGAAAAGTGTCAAAGTACAGGTGGCAGAAGAGAAGGTTACGTATAGACCAAATATGTAATTCACTGTAGCCTTTAACACAAGGCACCAACCATGTAGCAGATTGGTAAGGGGCTGCATCGAGCTTACAAAATTTTTCTGATGGCTTTTCAGTAATGAGGGAAAGAAGTGTGCCCCCAAGCTCACTTCCCAGTAAGGTGCTGCCTCAATTTCAGGGTCCTCACATGCAAAACCAAAGTACTCCAGGAAGCTTCATCATTTTTTCCATCACTAAGCAAATTAAATTACACCTGGTCTAAGTAGAGCCCTGTTTATGATACAATAAAGTTAGTTCAGGAAAAGGTTGTTCTTATTATAGGGTTGTGTTTTGTTTTCATTTATCTGTCCAATGTATTTCAGGATGTGATGTGACATTGAGTAGTATGGAAACAACAATTGGAAACTTTGTTAGGAATATGAGATATATGCTGTAGTTAATTTTCCTATTCTCTAGGCTAGTTTTTGGCTTGGTTTTTTTTGTTTATTTGTTTGTTTTTTGTTTTAAGACAGCATCTTGCTCTGTTGCTCAGGCTGGAGTGCAGTGGTACAATCATGGCACACTGCGGCCTCAACCTCCTGGGCCCAAGTGGTCCTCCCACCTCAGCCTCCTGAGTAGGTGGGACGACAGACATGTACTACCAAGCCTGGCTAATTTGTTTTATTGGCCGGGCGCAGTGGCTCACCCCTGTAATCCCAGCACTTTGGGAGGCCGAGGCGGGTGGATCACCTAAGGTCAGGAGTTGGAGACCAGCCTGGCCAACATGGTGAAACCCCATCTCTACTAAAAATAAAAAAAAATTAGCTGGGCATGGTGGCAGGTAGCTGTAATCCCAGCTACTTGGAAGGTTGAGGCAGGAGAATCGCTTGATCCCGGGAGGCGGAGGTTGCAATGAGCTGAGATCGCACCACTGCACGCACTCTAGCCTGGGCAACAAGTGCGAAACTTCGTCTCAAAAAAAAAAAGTTTGTTTTATTTTATTTTTCTTGTAGTGACTGGGTCTCCCTATATTGCTCAGGCTGGTCTTGAACTCCTGGGCTCAAGTGATCCTCCTGCCTCAGCCTCCCAAAGTGCTGGGATTATAGGCATGAGCCACTGTGCCTGGCCTGGCTTGGTTTTTAATAGATAATCATAGACTTTCAAAAATAGCCCTGAAAACTAGAAGGAATAAATTTATTACTCTTGGGTTTTAGTGTTCTCTTATTTGTCTTTGCTCCTTGCAGATATAATACACTTACAGTTAATTAACATTGACATTGATATTCTCCTGTTGAGCTTTGGTTTTATAGACAAGTTTTAAAATCTGTTCAGCAATATCTTTTTAGAAAAATGCCATAAACATAAATTTGTACACAAATGCAAAGCATTTATAGGCACCCTCTCCACGCTCCCATGCATAGCACCCAAGACTGGAAACCCAGTCCTTGAAAACCAGCAGGAGACCTGGAAGAGCAGGGACATTTGGACTTTAGAACCCATTTCTACTTGCAACTTTTATCCATTCTGGCAAACAGGAGGCTGCCACTTTTTGTCTTACTCAGCGCCTGCTAGTCTTAAATCACCCTTCAACCAAAGTGCTTTTGCTTCAGAAGTTCTAAATGTGCCTTGGCATTTATAGAGCTCCAGTTATGAGATGCATATGAAAATAATCTGTTTCATCTTTATAAAGTCCTTATTGAAGATTCACTTTATTCATGTCCATTATACAAAGCCCCTTTATAAATTATCACTGTTTAGTTCAAAAGGAAATTTTGTTTTTATAGATATAGATTATTGCTCCTTTTAAAAACAAAACTTGGCTGGGCGCTGTGGTCACGCCTGTAATCCCAGCACTTTGGGAGGCTGAGGCGGTGGATCACCTAAAGTCAGGAGTTCGAGACCAGCCTGACCAAAATGGTGAAACTCCGTCTCTACTAAAAATATAAAATTAGCCAAGCGTGGTAGCACATGCCTGTGATCCCAGCTACTTGGGAGGCTGAGGCAGGAGAATCGCTTGAACCCGGGAGACAGAGGTTGCAGTGAACTGAGATGACGCCATTGCACTCCAGCCTGGGCAACGAGTGCAAAACTCTGTCTCAAATAAATAAATAAATAAATAAATACATAAATAAAACCCTGCCTAATATGTTCTTTTAGCTTTAGTTGCTAGGGAGTATAAAGCCAGATATATTGCCTAATTTTTGTAATTTCCTCATCCAAATTACCCATGAGTAGCTTCCCTTCTCATTTCCTTTAGGCAACCTCTCCCTATGCTGTTCTCTCTGAATCTTAATGCCCTGAACTAGTCTACACAGCATTTAAGAAACCAGCTCCACTTCTCTGAAGGCTTTGCCCCAGAGGAAACAGCCCATGGGGCTGAGCCCTCACCAGCCAGATCACTGGTCTCTGTCCACTGCACTGTTTGCTTCAGGTGCCACAGAAAGTGGACGCACCCAATGCGTGTTGATCATGTAAATCACTGGGTTGTTTTTTCCAATACCTAGGTGATTTTGCTTTCATGACTATTTCCTAATTCCTGGTGCTTGCACTTAATTGTATTAAGGGTAGCATCTGCCTCTCATATACAAACTGGGAATTATGTAGATGGACATTGGTTGTCTTGCTTCATAAACAGTGTCCCCAGATCTGGTTTGACAGGACTGATCTCCAGTATTAGAACATCTACTTTTTAATTTTTATTATTTAAAAATTTTTATTTTTTAAAGAGACAGAGTGTTGCCATGTTGCCCAGGCTGGTTTCAAACTCCTAGGCTCAAGTGATCCTCCTGCCTTGGCCTCCTCCCAAAGTGCTGGGATTATAGGGATGAGCCATCATACCCAGCTCGAACATCTACTTTTTATTTATGAAGAAATAATTATTCTTGGGTAGTCAGCAATCCTGTTTATGATGTACTTAGCAAGAGATTTTAAATATGTACTTACATAAAACCTTACTTAATATATATTAATACATGTGTGTATCTATGTCTATATATATGTATGTATATATATATGTATGCATATATAGATATAAAAACTTTACCTCTGTGGGACATTTTCACTTATAAAATCTGAGGCTTGATATTAAAAGAAAGTGTTCCTGGCCGGGCGAGGTGGCTCACACCTGTAATCCCAGCACTTTGGGATGCCAAGGCGGGCAGATCACCTGAGGTTGGGAGTTCGAGACCAGCCTGACCAACATGGAGAAACTCTCTCTCTACTAAAAATACAAAATTAGCTGGGCTTGGTGGTGCATGCCAATAATCCCAGCTACTCGGGAGGCTGAGGCAGGTGAATCGCTTGAACCCGGGAGGCAGAGGTTGCAGTGAACTGAGATCGTGCCATTGCACTCCAGCCTGGCTGGAATTCCATCTCAAAAAAAAAAAAAAAAAAACAGGAAAGACAAAGTGTTCTTAACCCAGTCAACCTCAAACGATTTGCTTATATATATATATTTATGTAAAAACCATCTTCTGCCCCTTTTAGGGACTCTGACCTAGAATGTGGCTATGTCCTAGTTAAATGTCCTCACATGTGTCCAGTCATGGTGTCACCATCTCTTTCTTGTGCTTTAGCTCCCAGTCGAGGATAAAATCAGGATCATTGCACAGAAGATCTATGGAGCAGATGACATTGAATTACTCCCTGAAGCTCAACACAAAGCTGAAGTCTACACAAAGCAGGTAGATTTTTGGTTAGTTTGTCTTTTCAACTCTTTGCAAAGCAGGCCTGGAGTCACAATCTCTGGGTCCTCCCAGCCCTGGCAAGTACCCATTGCTTCACTTCTGTGGGTGGCAGCCTTCTCTCTTCTGAAATACTGGGTTTGGATTAGGCGGCACAGTCCCTGGTTCTTTATTTACCCATAGGCGGTATATGAATGTGTAGAAATCCATGAGGAAATACAGAATGTCTTATCAAAATATTGAGAATGTCTCCAGTTTTTGTTTTTTTGTTTGAGAAAAGGTCTGGCTCCATTGCCCAGGCTAGAGTGCAGTGGTACAATTTCAGCTCACTGCAGCCTCTGACTCCTAGGCTCAAGCGATCCTCCCACCTCAGCCTCCTGAGCTGGGCCTACAGGCACACACCACCACACCTGGCTAATTTTTGTGTTTTTTGTAGGGATGGAGTTTCGCCATGTTGCCCAGGCTGGTCTCGAACTCCTAGGCTCAAGCGGTCTACCCGTCTCAGTCTCCCAAAGTGCTGGAATTTACAGTCATGAGCCACTGCACCTGACCCTCTCCAATTTTATTCTTATATCTACTCGAAACTGTTATTTTAAATTGGTTTTATGTTATTTCCATAGATGGAAATAAAATATTCACTTGTGGACTACAGTTGTGAGTACATAACCGCCTCACTCAACAGAGTTCTTTTTTTTTTTTTTTTTGGCATAATAAATAAGCTGGAGGACAGCAAGGTAAAGATGTATATAAAGGGAGTTGGATGTTTCAAATAAATGGAAGGAAGAATCCATGTAATCACAGGGCCCAGATGGTCATTGCTGTGTTGTCATCTTTTCATTTGTCTTCCCTTCTTTCCCCAGGGCTTTGGGAATCTCCCCATCTGCATGGCTAAAACACACTTGTCTTTGTCTCACAACCCAGAGCAAAAAGGTGTCCCTACAGGCTTCGTTCTGCCCATTCGTGACATCCGTGCCAGCGTTGGGGCTGGTTTTCTGTACCCCTTAGTAGGAACGGTAAGTGTGTGCTGCAAGGGAGGAGCAGGCGCATCTGCACTTCTTGTCTGAAGTGTGTTGCTGAAACCATCAAGCAAATGCCAAGTGAGCAGAGTTCGCTGCACAGAAGAAAATTGGAATCAGGCCTATTATGATTGCTGTGGATCATAAGCTATAAAGCAGGACCTATATAGCTCTTGCTGTGGACCATCTTGGTGTCAATTCAAGAATGATGCCATGACTACTCATACTGAATAAAAAATTCTGTTTCCCAGGGGCAGTATGCCCTTCACTGAATCTAGGATGATCCCAGTTGATAGGCTGGGGTAGTGCTAACATAATCACAGTTAATGTTTATTGAGAGCCTTACATAGATTAACTCAGTCCCCCAACAGCCCTAGGAGGTAGGGACAGAGGTTTTATACCCCCAGGGTCTTGCTGACAGGCCTAGAACTTATGCCTGAAATTCAGCGGGTTTATTATTTTTGAGTAAGGAATTTCCCCATTAAAAAATGCAAATGGGACCCTTGAGATATGAAAGGTGAGGTTGCTTATTTACACTTCAAGGTGAATGAGGTATCCAATGCTTTCTTATCTTACAGATTTTATGCATATTCAAGGAAGAATATTGCCAACTGGGAAGCAGAGGGGAGGGATGCTTAAGGACATAATTATAGTTTGGACTGACATTGTTCCAAGGTTAACATGGATCCTGAATCTAGGTTATCCCCTAAATCTGCCCCGTATCCTATATCTACAGATTATACTGCCATGCAAGATAGGATTGAAATATTAAACTAAACCAACACACATGGAAAAGAAACCAACATATCTCCTTTTGCATTTATGTCATTCTTTCAGTATAGTAAGAAAGTGGTAGGAGGTGGCATTATAGAGTGGAAAACATAGGACATTAGAGCTGAATCCATTTTCACCTCTTCAGATCTTGGCCTTGGGCAAATTATGAAAGGTGAGAGCCCTGCTGCCCTCAGCTCACACTGTAGGGCAACATCATCACATCACAGTGGTGCTTAGCACAAATGCCTGCATCTCACTGCCTCCTTAGTCCTCTAGAGAGCAGGAGGCTTAGCTTTGCTATGATGTACATCAGTCTCCAGGATTTGTAGAAATCCCCTTTGGTAGGAATGTTCCACCATTTTTATCCAGCACCTTGAATACTGCAGAAATATGTGGTGTTCTTTTTGGAGAAGTTGTCAGCAACTACCAGCTGAAAGAGGGGTAGCTGTACTCTTTCTTGTCAGTTTTGATCTTCACATGAAGAGAAGGATAACAGGAGAGGTGAAAGCAAATCTGGAAGCAGCCAGGCCGGTAAGAGTCAGGCTGTAAGGTGGAGAGAGACACAGCCTGCCCAACTCAAGACTTTCTCATTTAGAACAAAGTATGCGGCAGAGGCCTTCAACTTTAAGTTGGACCAAGATGTTTCCACACATGATCAAATGGTTTAATCATTATTCTAATACCTTCCAGTTGCCGTTGGGGCCTTAATAGGACTCAGATTATTTGAATATTTTCTATATTAATTCAAAGTGTGATGGCTTCTTTTCAGAACTTTATATCTAGGTTCATACATGTGTGTACACATAATATTTTCTTTTTTTGTATATTTTCTGATTATCAGTGACCAGTGTTTAGGAGGGAAAATCCTCTTGAGGAACGAGTGAAAATATCAAAAATCCTACTCATCACTGTTTGTGGAACCATCTTTAGGGTTTTCTGCTGACATGTACATGTATGTCTACAACAATGGGCATGTGTCTTTTATCTTTATAATGTCATCTTCTGGTTTTTCTGCTGGGTCTAAGGACCCATCCTTTCCTTTCTCCTACTTGTCTCACACCTAGCACCTCCTTACCTCTTACATGATATGAGAATATAAACCAATTGTCAGATCCCTATAATGTGTTTTGGGGAATATTGACTAGTACTCAGAAGTCAGTCAGAATGAGGTTTTCTAAAGTATTGATGATGTTTTGTGTTACAGAAGATGGCTCATTGTTTTTTAATAACCTTTTTATAGTTAAGTTTTAGAAGTAACCTAAGCTGTTTTCCTGTCTAGATTTAATTTGGAACTTGTGTGTATTCATTATATAGGACATTGTTACAGATAAAAATATACTGAGTTTTCACTTGTAAGCCATACATATTTGCATCTAAGTAGAAATTTGTCAAAGCTGAGTCTTTAGAACAGCAGTGAGTACAAATATAATTTGTAAGCATTACAAGTTTAGTTTTAGAAGGCCATTTTGGGCCAGTAAGAATAGTGATTATAAAACCATCTAGATTATGTACAAAAGTGTCTTGGCCCAAGTTAAAGGATACTAACTCCTATCGTCGTGTTGCTGAAGCAAAAATCACATGGGCAGCCCAGCTAGCAAGACTGAATAAAACAAAATTTAAAAGCAGACAAGCCCCGCACCTCCTTTTGGTCTTGCAAAGCGTGAGCTGAGAAGGTGAGTGAGCAACTTCTCCACTCCCCAGCACTCACTCTTGTAAGGTGAAGGTGGAAACACCTCCTGCTACTGCTTGTGACCACATGGAAGATGACAGACAAGGCTGGCATTTGGTTTGCAGAAGGACATGAGGAATCGATTTCTTTTTTTTTTTTTTTTTTTTTTGAGATGGAGTCTCGCTCTGTCACCCAGGCTGTAGTGCAGTGGCACAATCTCGGCTCACTGCAACCTCTGCCTCCCAGGTTCAAACAATTTTCCTGCCTCAGCCTCCCAAGTAGCTGGGATTACAGGCACACGCCACCATGCCCAGCTAATTTTTGTGTTTTTAGTAGAGACCGGATTTCACCATGTTGGTCTGGCTGGTCTTGAATTCCTGAACTCAGGTGATCCACCTGCCTTGGCCTCCCAAAGTGCTGGGATTATAGGCATGAGCCACCATGCCCGCCTGGGATCAGTTTCTAAGTCTGAGTTTTTTAAAAGGATTAGTGACTTGATTTTTAATATGTAACAAGAAGAATACCCACTTTATTGACAACTATAAAATGATGTTCTATCTTTGTGCCTTGGGCTTTCTTTCTGAAGGAAAAGTGAAAGTAAAGATAACTTTACGTTTATTTTAGACATGGCCTCACTCTGTCACCCAGGCAATGGGATGATCATGGCTTACTGTGGCCTCAATCTCCTAGCCTCAAGCAATCCTCCTGCCTTAGCATCCCAAGTAGCTGGAACTACAGGCACATGCCATCATACCCAGCTAATTTTTTATTTTCTGTAGAGGTGGGGATCTCACCATGTTGCCCAAGGTGGTTTAGAACTCCTGGCCTCAAGTGATCCTCCCACCTCAGCCTGGTATTACAGGTGTGAGCCACTGTGCCCAGCTTTAGTTTATTTGTAATGCTTTTTTACATCCTAGATGAGCACAATGCCTGGACTCCCCACCCGGCCCTGTTTTTATGATATTGATTTGGACCCTGAAACACAACAGGTGAATGGATTATTCTAAACAGGTAAGTTGTTACTGGGTAAGAATTTTGCTTTTTTCCTTATGTAGCTTATTTATGAATTATAGAGCTCAAACTGACGCTATAAAAATTCACATTCTAATGCTTTCAAAACATTTCTTTTCAGACTTCCCTGAGGGGAGAGGGGATAGGAATGAGAGTTGGCA
Organism: Rhinopithecus bieti; assembly: GCF_001698545.2. Taxonomy (NCBI): domain Eukaryota; kingdom Metazoa; phylum Chordata; class Mammalia; order Primates; family Cercopithecidae; genus Rhinopithecus; species Rhinopithecus bieti. Next base: position 2,262,344 of record NW_016810602.1, on the reverse strand, counting down.
ATAACCAATGAGTTGAAATATTTATATTTCAACACATTTTTGGAAGAAGCGCAGCATGGCTTGTCACAGGTTGACAGTGTAGGAGAGAAAACTGCTGTCTAATAAACTACAGAGGAAACTACAGGAGGCATTAGACTCCCTCTGCTGAAGCCCCAGGAGGCTTGGGGTTCAGAGTTGATGACACATTGCAGGTCAGGAACAGCTGACGGTCTATATACTCTGAATAGGGAGTTAGAAGGCAAGAGTTAGTCAATGTCTTAGGAAGTATAATAGAAAATAGAAGGAAATAGGACCAATCTGGAAGTTCTTAGGGCCTTAGGTGAAAGGGCCCTGAGTACCGACTGCAGTGAGTGACGTTGCATTGTTTGATATTTTTGAAATTTCAACAGGATGTGTCTCTCCTTAGGCAGGTCCTTGGGGCTGAAGAAGCAAGCTGCAGTGTGCACTTATATTCTTAGACACGTCCTGTTGAAATTTCAAAAATGTCAAACGTGAAAATCCTAACATCTTTCTCCAGAGAATAAAAAAGTGGCTTGCCTATGAAAAAAATGAGAACTAGACTTAACACCCGTCTTATTGGTAATAAGAAGCTTTTAGGCAATGGAGGAGTGTCCTGTAAGGTCACAGGGAAGATGACCTTCAACATGTGCTCACACCTGACTGAATCTATCTGGATGTTTTCAGACATGCAAGGGTTTGCCGCCCCACATCTCTTCCTAAGAAGTTATTTAGCAATGTACTTAGCAAAATGAGGAATTAACCAAGAAAAAAGGAAGACATGAGTTTTGGGAAACTGAAGCCTCATTTGGACATTAGTGAAGGGGCATTCTGACAAGCATGCAAATGACCTAGAGTTACAAATCCAGTGTGAAACAGGTTGGGGAAGCACCTGAGAAAGACTAGAAAAAGCTAGAAAAGACAAGGATATCAAATGGTCATAGTACAAAACAAAAGCTCTTGCATTATTTGAGAAAGTTAAGGTACAAGTAGAAGCAAACTGTAGTTTGATGCTAGAACACTATTCAAGTCCATTTATGGACATGTCCTAGAAGAGCTGGTGGCGGGAAAGCATGTAAATGTTAACAACTTTGGCAATGTGAGTGGGTAATGGTGCAGTATGGAAGGAACAGGAAACATTTCAGTGCTTAGAGAAAACATTTATTTCTTGTTTGTTTTTCTTTCCAGATCCTCATCCATCTTCAAGAAGCTACTTTGAAAGTCTGGCCAGTGTCTATTCAGGCCCACTAGGAGTTAGGAAGTATAAGGAAGCCAAGAGAAGTCAGCCCCTGCCCAGAAACTAATAGTAGGAGTTTCCCCGGAAGTCATTTTCAGCCTTAATTCTCATCATGTATAAATTAACATAAATTATGCACATGTCTATTTACTTTAGTGATGTTCCACAGAATAAAAGGAAATAATTTTGCCATCTTGGTGTTGCAATATGAATTACAGCCTTAACAGACTGTGCCACAGGTCTCTGCCATCCTTTGTGAGCTCATTTGTCAGGTAGACCCTTGGGCTGAAGATGCAAGTTGCAGTGTGCCTTTTATGATACTGTTGTGTTTAGAGGGAAACGTATGCATGCTTATGTATTTCTGAGAGGACACATAATTCAGGGGACCTCCTGAGAGGGTCGGGTTGGAAGCTGATGACTTACCTTTTTATCTTATACCTTTCTATGTTGTTGAAGTTTGTTTTTCTACCCTGAGGAAGTATTGCTTATACAAGTTTTTGCCTGAACTTCCTTGGAATTCCCATTTCTGTCACAGCTTTAGCACTCTCTATGTTTAGAGTTCTCAAGAAGGATGGTCATACAGCACGAGCCTTAGGTGAGCCTCGCCTCTGTTGGTGCAGCAAGTATTCATTGAGTTTCTTCTAAATGCCTGGGCTCTACCCTTCCCTACAGACTTCCTTTTTTTTTTTTCTTTTTTTCTTTTCTTTTTTTTTTTTGAGACAGTGTCTCTGTCATCCAGGCTGGAGTACAGTGGCGCGATCTCGGCTTACTGCAATCTCCATCTCCTGGGTTCAAGCGATTCTCCTGCCTCAGCCTCCCAAGTAGCTGGGATTGTAGGCATGAGCCGCCATGCCTGACCCAGACTTTCTTTTTCCTAAAACATTAGGTTGGTAAAAACCACAATTACTTTTGCACCAACCTAATATCTTTTTCCTCCTCTTCTGGCTGGGCGTGGTGGTGGCTCATGCCCATAATCCTAGCACTTTGGGAGGCCTAGGTGGGCGGATCACTTGAGGTCCAGAGTTTAAGACCAGCTTGACCAACATGGTAAAACCCTGTCCCTACCAAAAATACAAAAAATTAGCTGGGTGTGGTGGCAGACACCTATAATCCCAGCTACTTGGGAGGCTGAGGCACGAGAATTGCTTGAACCCAGGAGTCAGAGGCTGTAGTGAACTAGGATCATGCTGCTACACTCCAGCCTGGGAGACAGAGCTAGACTCTGTTTAAAAAAAAAAAAGAAAATATTTTTTCCTTCTCTTCTTGTTCTTTATCTTCTATCTCTGTTCTTCCTCTCCCATTTGTTTCCTTCCCTTTTCCCCTCTGTCTTCCTCCACTGGATCCTTCCAGAGGATGCTGCATCTCACTGGTGCCAGTGCTAAACCCTGCTGATGTTGGCAGAGCAGTATTTTTCCCAGTGACCTTGGTTTTATTATTTTTAATTCCCTAGGTCCACATCAATGTTGTAATACAGTCAATTTTACAGTCCACAGAAATGAAGCAGTGCCTTGAGAGGCATATGGCAAAGGGGTCACAATGCAGAGCCCCAGCTCTATGGCGTAGAGCCTCACCCACCTCCCTGCCTTCACATCCTCACCATGGAAATAGGAGCACTGTTGGTACCTACCTCGTGAGGGTGGTTCTGGAATTACTCAAACACATCATCTAAGATGCTTTGTACAGGGCCTGGCACATTGTAAGCACTTGTCAGTTCCCGTTGCAAAGCATCATCCAGGCCCTGTTTGCACAGTTGTTGCTTCTGGTACTTTTTTTTTCTGCCGGGGGTGACAAGAGTTGTGCTTTGTTGCCCAGGCTGGAGTGTAGTGGCGTGATCTCGGCTCACTACAACCTCTGCCTCCTAGGTTCAAGCGATTCTCCCGCCTCAGCCTCCCAAGTAGCTGGGATTACAGGTTCGCACCACCATGCCTGGCTAACTTTTTGTATTTTCAGTAGAGATGGGGTTTTGCCATGTTGGCCAGGCTGGTCTCAAACTCCTGGCCTCAAGTGATCCTCCCACCTTGGCCTCCCAAAGTGCTGGGATTACAGGTGTGAACCCCTGTGCCCGACTGCTTTCTAGTACATTTCTTAAATGTCCTATGAAACTTCACCTGGAATGGGATTTGCTGGGTATTAATTTTACAGACAAGGGAAGGATGCAGTCTTGTTAGATATGGTTACTTAAAGATCATCTTAAAGGATTTAGGTTTTCTTATATTGCCAAAAACTACGTGGGTTTAAATCCTCAATACTGGTAGGGGCTGGGCATGGTGGCTCACACCTGTAATCCCACCACACTCAGCTGAGTTTTGGAGTTTTGTTTTTTGTAGAGATGGGGTCTCACTGTCTTGTCCAGGCTGCTGAGGCAGGAGGATCACTTGAGCCCAGGAGTTCAAGACTAACCTGGACAAGTCAGACCCCATCTCTACAAAAAACAAAACCCCAAAATTCAGCTGAGTGTGTGGTGCACGCTTGTAGTCCTAGCTGCTTGGGAGACTGATGTGAGAGGTTTGCTTGAGCCCAGGAGTTGGAGGCCACAGTGAGCTATGACTGAGCCATTGCACTCCAGCCTGCACAACAAAGCAAGACCCTCTGTCAAAATAAAAAAGACCTATAGAAGCATTCGTGCTTGGGGTAACTATTAGCATGTGCTGGCAGAGAAGGTCTAGTGCCTTTACCTTGGTGCTAAGAGTCCCTCCAGAGAGTGGCTTTCCCGTCCCTTTCTCTTCTCTGGGCTGCTAATGCTTTCCTTCCCCATGTTAGTAACATTACTGATAAACAAATTGTACATTCTGTGATCTCACTTCAGAGGCTGTTTCTGTGCATTGAAGATGTACATACAGTCTTAATTCAAAAGAGATAGCATTTATGTGCTGCCACATTAAACAGATTGCAACAGTATTACTACTGAGTTTGTGTTGACTCTGTGCAACCCTCATGGTGCCCAGGAACAGATGAAACCACCAGAGACTTGGAGCCTCAGGTTCATTCAATAGTGTCCCAGGGAACGGGGTTGAAGGGCTTACTTTTTTTTTTTTTTTTTGAGACGGAGTCTCGCTCTGCCGCCCAGGCTGGAGTGCAGTGGCCAGATCTCAGCTCACTGCAAGCTCCGCCTCCCGGGTTCACGCCATTCTCCTGCCTCAGCCTCCCGAGTAGCTGGGACTACAGGCGCCGCCACCTCGCCCCGCTAGTTTTTTGTCTTTTAGTAGAGACGGGGTTTCACCGTGTTAGCCAGGATGGTCTCGATCTCCTGACCTCGTGATCCGCCCGTCTCGGCCTCCCAAAGTGCTGGGATTACAGGCTTGAGCCACCGCGCCCGGCCTGAAGGGCTTACGTACAGAAGGCCTCTGAAATGTAAGAGCTATTAACAAGGAGTTATAAGTCATGTTTGGTAGCTATAGGCCCAGGCAGTGGGTAGGCAGAGATCAAGATAGGAGAAATGGTAAGATCAGTAGAGTATTGCTCAGATAAATATGTAAGCTATTTTACTGGCACACTGTATCTGGTGATATTAACATGATAAGTTATAGTCTGGATAATTTCTCATCAGATTGGAGAAATATATTTATAGCCTATTTCCTGTTATATAATGAAAAGCTACTAATGGGGTAGTAGACAATGATATGGGTAATAGCTTAAACAGCCTTCATTGTCACTTACCTGAATTCAGGAATGACAGGTTTCTTTCATGCATGAGGTACTGGATACATTAAACACACACACACACAGATATAGCATTGAGTTCTAGTCATATCCTAAAGAAAAACCATGGTGCACTATGTTATAGTACTATACTATGTGTGAGTGACTCTGTGTGTGTATGTGTGTTGGTGGAGGTCAGGGATGACTTGTTTGTAATATACTAAGGAAGTCTGTCTGAATTTGCCCTTTAAATACTAAATAAATTCACCTCTTACCTCAAACTGCCTTTCAGTTCCCTTTTACTAATTTTGTTTAAAAGAAAGGCAAGTGAAGGCCGGGCATAGTGGCTCACACTTGTAATCTTAGCACTTCAGGAGATCAAGGCAGGAGAATTGCTTGAGCTCAGGAGTTCAAGACCAGCCTGGGCAACATAGGGAGACCCCTATCTCTACAAAGGAAAAAAAGAACCTGGGCATTTGGTCGCATACCTGTGGTCCCAGCTGCATGGGAGGCTGAGGTGGGAGGATTGCTTGAGCCAGGGATTACACCACTGCACTCCAGCCTGGGCAACAGAGCAAGACCCTGTCTCAAATAAAAATAAAAATAAGACAGCTATACTACCCTGTCTTCACTTAAATAAGCTCATATTTTTTGCCTGAAACTCTTGCAAACTCCCAGGACTGCTAGTTTTGAGATACCTTGGATCTCAGTAAAGAATAGTTCTCAATTGCTTATGAGTATAATGTATTTCTTTTGGCTTAAAGTTCAACACTGGCAACAAGTAGGGCTAGCAACCCATAGAGAGATACGAAGACCATTTCCATAGACGTGTTTGCTGAGTGAAGAAGGCTGACTGAATTTTTTTTTTTTTCTTTTGAGACGGTCTCACTTTGTTGCCCAGGCTGGCGTGCAGTGGTGAAATAGTGGCTTACAGCAGCCTTGACCTTCTGGGCCCAAGTGATCCTCCTGTCTCAGCCTCCTGAGCTCCTGAGTAACTGGGACCATATGTGCACCACCATGCCCAGCTAATTTTAAAAATTTTTTTGTCTCCCTATGTTACCAAGGCTGGTCTCAAACTCTTGGACTCAAGCCATCCTCCTGCCTTGGCTTCCCAAAGTGCCGGGATTACAGGTGTGAGCCACTGCACCCAGCCCTGAATTCTTAATTACAACTAAACTGGATGCTTGTGGATTTTCCTGTTTTACAACTCTTGCCTCTTTTATCTGTAAATTTAAGATCTTGACAGTTTATATTTGGCTTTGCTTTTGTGTCCCAAGAGTTCTTTCCTTGATAAGCCTATGTGGAAACTACGGAATCTTACAAATATAAAACATTTCCAGAAAAACATACAAAAATGGACACCTGACATTTACACTCCCTAAGATCGTGATCCTGTTGAAGAAAGGAGATGAACGCGGCTGCTTTTCAGTAGTTCCTCACTCCACCTTACCAGGTTCTTCATCTGGATGCTTTGCTGTGGGGGCCTGAGGAGGAGGCTGGGATTGTGATGGATCCTACTAGATTTTACAGCTGGAGCTCCCAGGAATGCCCTCATAGGGAATGTCCTGAAGGGAATCATGGGTAACTTGTAAGCTACCTCAACTTACTTTTGGAGCTATGTAAGATATAAGATGGATGGAGCTGGGTTCCTGTGCCTTTCTCGCCCTGTCCGCATAGAGATGCAGCTAGCTGCTCCTGCAGGCCAAAGTTCTGCACGAATCACCTCCACCTGCTTCCCACTGGGAGCCAAAGGTCTGAGAGCCTGTTTGGCGATGAGCCACGATGATTTTTTTTTTTTTTTTTTTTTTTTTTTTTTTTTTTTTTGAGACGGAGTCTCGCTCTGTCGCCCAGGCTGGAGTGCAGTGGCCAGATCTCAGCTCACTGCAAGCTCCGCCTCCCGGGTTTACGCCATTCTCCTGCCTCAGCCTCCCGAGTAGCTGGGACTACAGGCGCCCGCCACCGCCCCCGGCTACTTTTTTTGTATTTTTTAGTAGAGACGGAGTTTCACCGTGTTAGCCAGGATGGTCTCAATCTCCTGACCTCTTGATCCGCCCGTCTCGGCCTCCCAAAGTGCTGAGATTACAGGCTTGAGCCACCGCGTCCGGCCTACAATGATCTTATACTCAAGTCGCTCCTGAGAAAGTCGGGTTTCTTTCTGTTTCCATTTATATATGTAATTTTCGCTTCAAACAAAAATGACCTCGCTATTCTATACACAGTTTTGAATCCTGCTTTTAAAATGCGATGTCTGCCTTGTCTTTAAATATTCTGAGGGGGAGGAGAGGGACATGTGTAACAGACTGTCTATAATTTGAAACCGGACCTCCACCATTTAGCGTCTCGAAACGCGGGTTCATTGCCCTGCGCCCGCCCCCGCCTCCTCCGCCCCCCACCCCGCCCAAGCCTTCAGCTGGGCTCCTCTCTCTCGCGCCCGCTCGCCGCTGAGTGTCGCGGCGGATTGCGCCCGGCGGAGCATGGTGGGCCTCCCCGCGGCAGGCAGGCTGCGCTGGCAGGTGGGTCCCGCGTCGTGCGCCCCCGCCTCCCGCGTCGCCCGCCCTGCCCGCCCGCTCGGGCTCCGCTCCGCTCGCATTGGCGCTGCGGGCTGTCTGTCCCCGCGCGGTGGGGAGGGGGCGCACCCGGCGGCTGGCTCTGCAGAGGGCGCCTTGCTCCGGTTGCGACCGCGGCTCCCTGGAGGCCTGGGCGCCGGGCCCCGCGAGCGCGCCGCCACCTTGGGAGCAGTGTTGGCCAAGGACCCCGACGCTCTAGGTGAGTAATGGCAGGGCGGGGAGCCTGCTGGAGAGGAGGGTCGGGGGCAGTGTCCGGTCAGCGGACCGCGGAGTGGGCAAGAGGTGCCCACTGGCCATGGGGAATGTGAGCCCCCTGAGGTGCTGGGAGTAAGAACGCGGGAGGTCGCTTGTCCGCAGAAATCCGCGGCCAGGACGACCCTCATCAGGTCTGCCCACCTATCACCTTCGCGTTACAGCTTGTCTTAGAAGCATGGGTTGCCGGTGGCTTTTTTCCTTCTTTATCCCTCTTTGGTAAATGTGATTTTGGGTTTCTGGCCATTACATTATAATTCTGCAGACAGCTTGAAGCTGGGTTATCTGTTCCACGCCCCCGGCATTTTCCTTTTTGAGTAGTTTATCCTGCGCTCTGTCTCCTGCCATAAGGGGCGTCAAGCCAGAATTCGAGATTCCTTCCTCCAGGAGGAAGCTTCGTGGTCCATATCTGGTGCTGGGAAAGATGCATTGCTTTCCTCGGGTAGTGGATGTTCTTTGCTGCTCAAGGGAAAAAGGAAAGGGAGTGTTTTCTGTGACATGAGACTTGAAATTCTATCAGGAAATGAGCACAGGGACTTTAAGATTTCCTGAGGCGATAAAGCTACCCTTGCTGGTTAAGAGCGAATAATTTGCAGTCTGACATTCTGCAAAGTTTTAATGTCTACAGACTGCATTATTTTCCTCTTCAGTTAAGTTTCTGTTTGAGCATTCGTTTTATTTCTAGTGTGTGAGACACATTCAAGTGAGCTTCTCAAACCATTGTCTTTGCGCAATCCAGGTTAGTTTCAAATGATACACTCCTGAACTCATTTCAATATTTCTATTAGGTGGTAATACAGCGTCTGCTTAACAAAAGTGCTCAGGTGCTGAAAACTCAAAAGAGGTGAGAAGATTTAAACAGAGTTATCAGCTGAGGTTCTAGTGCTCACTGAAACATAAATGTGAGGAGAAACACTGTCAAATGTTCATATTTTAGTTCCGTCATTGTTCTAGAATGACTTTATCTTTCTGTTAGAGGCATACAGTATGAAACACCCAACCTAAGAGAATATTTACTTAGATCATAAACTGATTTTCAGGGTTCTAGTTCTTTCTACAGTTCATAAAATTATGGGTTACCCAGATGAAACTTCAGTGAAGGATTTACATAAAAACAATATAAAGAATGAGTCCCTTTGCTTATTTTAGGGCATCCACCCACTAAAATTCATAGGATCTTTATTAGATAATCACCTCCCATTTCCATTCTTTGGTGCCATCATACCATTCTGAGGATTAAATTTTCAATACACCTTTGTATTATCTAACAGTTTGCCAATTGCATAGTTTGTCAACTTATTTTTGGCTGTTAAATTCGTTCCTGAACCAAAAAAACAAAATATAAAGAATTTCAAAAGCTTGGTTTTCAAATAACAAGAACTCAGACTACTCTTGGTTCAATTATGAGTTGATAAGTGCCTTATGATTAAATGACCATTAATTAAATTTTAAATTTTTTTACTAATGAATATACTGCAGATTAGTATCTCCAAACAATTCATTTTCTGATGAAACTCTTAAAGCCCAGTTTCAGAACACAAGCTTTAAGCAACAAGCAATCTTGTGTTTCATCTGAGCTGTTAACAGCTCTGCCCTAATCTCAGCCAAATTGCTTCATCTGTAGATGGTGATACCACCATCTTTGTAATATTGTGGTGAGGATTAGAGATGTATGTAAAAGTGTGTGCACTGCCTAATACCCAAGAATTGCTCAATAAATGTCAGCTATTATTACTCTTACTGACCTCCAACTATGTGCAGATTATGGTGGAAACATGTGATACAGCAAATACAGTACTTAAATGAAAATGTCAAAATTATACAACTAATTTAAGAGTGGGAAATGACAGTAATGCTAAATTTTCCTAAGAATATGTATGAAAAGTAGCACTTCCTTGATGGAACATAACATTTTTAGAACAGAAACCTTATGTTATAATGGAAAAACTAGGGAGTCAAAGTCTCTAGTTCTAACTCTGGCTATGACCTTATCTAGCTGCATGGCGTTTAACAAGACAATTGCTCCCCTCTGGAGTTCAGTTTCGTCATCTGGCTGGATTTGAGTAATCTCAAATAATCTCTAAAGTCCTTTGCAGCTTTAAAATTATTTATTGAGTGTGAGAAAAAATACATTAGCTTGTTTTTCATCCTGTACTTCATTTTTTGTTCTTCCTGTTGTTTGCTTAATTTGCACTTTAGAGTCATAAGCAATTCACACAGACAACACAACTAAAGAACTAATAATATCAGACTTGCAGGGTAATCCAAAATGAAGTTTCAACAAAGAGGATAAAACAATAGAATCACATTGAACTCTTTAACAGGGCCAAAGTAAACCCCAACGTTTATTCTCCAGTCATTTCATTATTATATGGAAAATATGCTTGGTAGAATCTTATACATTCAGCTGAAATAGTCTCCATAGAAAATAATAGGCTCATAGTGAAATAAAATACCACTTTCTTTTCTCTCATCAGGTTGATCTTTAAATAAAGCAAAAATTTATTCAAGAAAGGGCTTTCATCAAGAAATTAAAGAGAGAAATTACAAGCAATAGAGAAACTGGGCATTTCTATACTAGAGAAATCACCTGAAACAACTGTATGGAGTAAGATGAAAGGTATGAATATGGCTGGACGAAATTTTACCTAGTGTGACATTTTTGCCCATCTTTTTGTCACAAAAGTCTGCTAAGGAAGAGAGAATATAGTTTTCTAGAGAATAAGAGTACAGTGTAAAAATGGAAACCACAGTTTCAGAAATTCATGTAGAAAACAAGGATGAGAAGAGATCAGCAGAAGGTAGTCCTGGGGCTGAAAGACAGAAGGAAAAGGCATCCATGCTTTGCTTCAAGAGAAGAAAGAAAGCAGCCAAAGCATGGAAGCCCAAAGTTGGCTCTGAAGCTGCTGATGTGGCAAGGAAGTGTCCCCAAGAAGCAGGAGCTTCTGATCAGCCAGAGCCCCCACGGGGGGCCTGGGCCTCACTCAAACGTCTTGTAACACGCAGGAAAAGGTCAGAGTCTTCAAAGCAGCAAAAGCCATTGGAGGCTGAAGTGCAACCTGCAATAAACGCTGAGGATGTTGATCTTTCTAAGAAAAAGGCAAAATCTAGACTTAAGATTCCCTGCATAAAATTCCCAAGAGGGCCAAAAAGGAGTAATCATTCCAAAATTATAGAAGACTCAGACTGCAGCATCAAAGTCCAGGAAGAAGCTGAAATTTTGGATATACAAACTCAGACCCCATCAAATGATCAGGCAACAAAGGCTAAGTCAACCCAGGATCTAAGTGAAGGCATCTCACGGAAAGATGGTGATGAAGTCTGTGAATCAAATGTGAGCAATAGCATAACTTCTGGAGAGAAAGTGATTTCAGTAGAACTTGGATTAGATGACGGGCATTCTGCTATTCAAACGGGAACTCTAATCCTTGAAGAAATTGAAACGGTCAAGGAAAAACAAGATGTTCAACCTCAGCAAGCAGGCCCACTTGAAACTTCAGAAACAGACCATCAGCAAACAGTACTTTCTGATGTTCCACCTTTACCTGCAATCCCAGCTCAACAAATTGTGGAAGAAGCCAGTAACAATATCCTAAAAAGTGCACCAAATGGGAAAGACTATGAAAGTAGAGAGATTGTAGCTGAAGAAACTAAGCCAAAAGATACTGAATTGAGCCAAGAATCAGATTTTAAAGAAAATGGGATCACTGAAGAGAAATCCAAATTAGAAGAAAGCAAACGAATAGAGCCAATTGCTATTATTATTACAGACACTGAAATCAGTGAATTTGACGTTAAGAAATCAAAAAATGTCCCTAAGCAATTCTTAATTTCAACTGAAAATGAGCAAGTAGGGGTTTTTGCTAATGATAATGGTTTTGAGGATAGAACTTCAGAACAATATGAAACACTCTTAATTGAAACAGCCTCTTCTCTCGTCAGGAATGCTATTCAGTTGTCAATAGAACAGCTGGTTAATGAAATGGCCTCTGATGATAATAAAATAAACAATCTTCTACAGTGACTTACTCTCCAGAGTCATGGCAGAAAAAACAAGCTTAATGAAGAATTCTTTTATACATTTGTGGCATTTCTTACTCAGTAACAAATGAGAGATTTATCATCTCTAGAACTTAAAAGGTACAATTCCAGCGCAGAAGTGCTAAAGATTAAGTCAAGTTTATAAAACTCTACCACTGAAATGCAGTCACTTCTGGATTGGAGGAAGTCAGCACAGATTGCAGTATAAAGTGACATAACATACAGGGAGTTGCTAAAACGGCATATGGAGATTGGAGTGCTTTGGGGGAGGAAGATGTATTTATTGAGCCCTTATGGTATGCCATAAGCTTTTTAATGACCTCTGATATAACAAAGTCTGGTTTCCTTTTGATAATTCAGCTGTGTATAGGCTAACATCACATTGAGTTTTTAAAAACTTATTTTTTACAGTGCATATATATGTTGTTTAAAATGGTGAATAAGGTGAGCTACTTTTGTGAATGTGATTTGTAATTGTTACATTCCTAAGCAGTAGGCTTAACTCAAAAAATACATTGCATTTTCCCAATTTCAGCAGACAGTGTGCAGAATACGCATATTGAAATTAAACATGAGTGGTTTTCTAGTCTTAAGTCCCTTATAAGAGCTATTTGGCCAGGTGCGGTGGCTCACATCTATAATCCCAGAACTTTGGAGGCCAAGGAGGGTGGATCAGCTAAGATCAGGAGTTTGAGACCAGCCTGGCCAATGTGGTGAAACCCTGTCTCTACTGAAAATACAAAAATTCGCCGGGCGTGGTGGCACGCGCCTGTAATCCCAGCTACTTGGGAGGCTGAGGCAGAAGAATTGCTTGAACCCAAAAGGTGGAGGTTGCAGTGAGCCAACATTGCACCACTGCACTCCAGTCTGGGCACCAGAGCAGACTCCATCTCAAAAAAGAAAAAACAAAAAAAGGAGAACCATTCACAAATCCTTCAATCAGGCAAATTGCTACTAAGTGCAAGAGTGTAGAAACAAGGAGTGGGTTTTTCCTTCTCTTCTTTCTGCCTCAACAGATCTGTATATATCCATTTCTGCATGGATTTATCTGTGAAAAGTTAAAAAATGAAACAGCAAAAACAAAACAAGGGGAATATTATTCTTCATCCAGAAGAAGGGAAAATTCCCAAGTAAATTATCACAGATAATATAGGATTCATCTTGCAGAATTACTTCTTTAAGAGCCATATTCATCAACCTCTCTCCAAAGAGGGGAGAGTAGATTCAAAGCCAGGCTGGTAGTAATTGTCCTGGAAAATCCTAATAATCTAGTGCAAATATTATTTTTGGCCAAAAATGAGCCATGAATGTGGGTGAATAGAAAGTGAAAAGTTAAAGCACATTATAATTTAAATGTCAGTATTACTTCCTGTCTGTGTGTTGAGAGAAACCAGTAAAAAGCATTTTACATGGATATTGAAAATTAACTTTTTCATCACTATTTTCTTTTCTTTTCTTTTTTTGAGACGGCGTCTTGCTCTGTCACCCAGGCTGGAGTGCAGTGGCGTGATCTCGACTCACTGCAAGCTCCACCTTCTGGGTTGATGACATTCTGCCTCAGCCTCCCAAGTAGCTGGGACTACAGGCGCCTACTACCACACTCGGCTAATTTTTTGTATTTTTAGTAGAGACGGGGTTTCACCGTGTTAGCCAGGATGGTCTCAATCTCCTGACCTCGTGATCCTCCCGCCTCGGCCTCCCAAAGTGCTGGGATTACAGTCGTGAGCCACTGCACCCGGCCTTCATCACTATTTTCAATCCAGATATACTTTACAAAAATGAGAAGGGCTTATTTGCATTTTTATTTACATATTGAAAGGGAAGCATCTGATCTCATCAATGATTGCCATATTTTTTGAAAAAGTAATCCTATTTCAATCTTTCCTTGTGTGAAATGGCCATAATACCACAATGCACTTCCCTACCTCACAGGTTAGGATTCAAAGTGTATATTCCCCCATTGTGTAAATTGAGTGATTGTGTTACTACCTGAAACAGATGAAGTAATAAAGATGAAGTATGAGATGTAAGGTATTTGTTCAAGAGCTCCACGTGGAGGAAAGAATGCAAATTAGATGATTTTAAATGATCTGGGTGAATTCTTGCATTGTGTATGGATTGCATATAGAAAGTATTTGCTACTTTGTCCTACAGAATCAGCTTCGTTTCTTTCTGTAAATACATATTGAGACCTCTATCAAAAGAAACTAATCTGACTTTGAAATTGAACCAAATCATGGATATTATTAGCAAGATTATTTGCTGAAGTGCAAAAATATTTCCCCCAGATTTTCCTACCTTCACGCTTATAATCTTGGGGGGGAAAATCCTTCAATTTAGCAAGATGAAAAGTGTATCATTCAAAACACATGACCCAAGAAGTCAATTTATTTTAATTGTACAACTTTCAAACATAAAAAAAAAAAAAGACGAAGTCATCTTCTCTGAAAACACTATTTAACTCACTATATATGGTGCTAATGGACTTGGACAGCTACCAATTATCATATTTAAAAGTGAACAATTTTAAAAACCTGATAAGGTTGGTGCATTTTACAGTGTACTGAAGAATCCTGTCCTCATTTACTGCAAGGATGCCTCCAAGCCAATACACTTGCATTGTAAATGTTTAGTAATCTCATGAACAAGCAAAAAGTATAGCACTTACCGTTATTGAAAATATTTTGGGGGATTTTAAAAGAAACAGATAAATGGTAAATATGTGTATTGAATTTTTTGGTTAAGAAAGTAAAATTTTATCTAATGCTAGGTTTTACTTTTTTCACTGTGGTTTAATATATATTTTGGTTAGAATGTATTGATTGTTTTATGATGAGATGTATATTTTACTTGCATTCATTCTTAAGTGGTTTCTGTTTTTCTATTGAGAATAGCTGTTGAATTAAGTACGATTTCAGTTAGAAAAAGGAATTCAGAAATTAATTGGTCTCAATCAGATTATATGTGCTACATAGCCAAATCCTATTACAGTGAATTCTAAGGTGATTCAAATTGTTTTATTGTTACAGAAATATGCAGAAATCAGATGGCTTCAAAGTCATAAAATATTTTTCTTGTAATAGTATTTAAGCAATTTGACCTTATATGCAAACATTAAGTGAATATAAATAGGTTCTGGTTCATGTCCATTTAATGACATTAAAATAATTATTAGGAACACCACATGAATTTTCATTTACATTTGCTGTGGTATAAATTCTGCTTTTAATGAATGTTTATTTATTAGCCAAAATTAAGTTTCTCTTTGAACCCAGAATTTTACAAGGCTGGGGGTTGGGGACGGGGATTATTGGATACTTGTTAACTTTTTCAGCATATTATCATTCCTCTTTTAAGAGTCAAGTATTATTCACTTTGCTTCTTACAACCCAGAGAAGGTGAAAATTCTGCTCTATTTTATGTAGCACTATTCACTTAACATTTTTTCAAAGCACTTTATAGGATATAAAAATAGTACCCGAAGTAAAGGTAGCAGAAAACAAAAGAACTTTCAAACAGAAATTATGTTCCCTGCCACCTCCTCCACCTCAAAGAATAATAAGCATGTGGCACAAAATGGAGTTCTTCAGAAAAGCTGTCTGCATAATTTTCCTTCAAGGTAATGTGTTTGACAGCATGAAGTTTGTGATGATCTTACTTGGTCTACTATTTAGTGGCGTCTTAGAATCTCTTTTATTTACTTCCGAGAGATTGTTATTTCACCAGTATGTGTGAACAGGCTTGCTAAAGGCATTAAAGATATGGATCATGAGGGCACCAAATTGGCTTCTGTATGCAGTCCAGCATTAACTTCATCCATAAATTTCTAACTTCAAGTTGCCTTATTTTTTATAGTTAAGAATGTTTTTAGAGGTTTACAACAGAATTTTAAAAATAATTGTCAGGCTTTAGAATCCCATTGTTTGAAAAGATCCTTTTAATGTCAACTTTATTGAAATATGTAGTCAACTTTCTAATTTCATCTGATACTCAATACAGCAGGATTTGATTTTTCTGCCTGCCATTTCTGCATAAAAAAAAAAAAATCCTCATTTAGGATTTAGAGTTATTTAGGTTCAAATTCCTATGATGTTTTATTGGGTAACATGAAGTCTCTTATACATAATTCAAAATTTCAATCCATGGTATATTTTATGGTACATTTTTGAAAAGAAAATTTGTAATGCTCCTTAGTTACAAAAATTAGAAGGAAGCTACATAAAATGCAGGTGTCCTAATTAAATTAAATTTAATTCAACACACGTATTAGGCATAATTCATACCTAACACTATTTGATAAGGGGGACAGGCTCCCTGCTCTCCAAGAGCTCAACCTAGGGAGCAGTGACAACAGAAACTGGGTTGGGGTTAAGGCAAAGAGCCATGGATAATGCTGCAACATGAGTGCCATAGACGGGAGTACACAGAGAGAGCAATTCATTTTGGTGTGGGGAAGGTGGTGATCTGAATACAGCAGCAGTTTGAAAGTGTTCCATTTTTAAATAAACAGTATGCTCATTTTTTGATTTGTGACTAGGTGTAGAAAAAAGCCTGCATAGTGTTACATATTTATAGTAGTTCTTTGTAAAAATGTTAAGTGGATGAGCTATTATGAACTATTATGAAAGTAAAAGTTTCAATTTTTTCTCATTAAAATTAGTACTAAATTACTGTGGATCAGATGATAATATTAAATAATACTCTGTAGAAAAAACGTTTCAAGTTGAATTAATTTATGTACTGATTATTAATACAAAATAAATGTTATATTGACTCATGTTTGTTTATTCAGATCTTTTAAAAGAACTGTGGGCAAACTATGTTCATTTCCTAAAACTACAAAGATCACATTGATGGAACTACTGAGTTTGCACTACCAAAAGTTCTACTCTGCTAATTGGAAATTGGACAGAGATTTCACAATAACACTCCTAAAACAGTCCTTCAGCAAGAGAAATAAAAACACCTAAAACGTTGAACTAATTCAACCAAAAGGGCAGTTCTGAATTTGATGACATTTGTGAATTTGACAAAAACACACTGTTTTCATCTCTTGCTACACTCATTAGTTGTCTTTTCTGCATTAACCTATGAATTGTTAATAATCTTTATGATTTTTCAAATGACTAATCAATGTGAAAATGCTAGAATTATTCAGATGGTACGTACTAAAGGTGGGTGTTTAAAAAGTTCTGTATTTACTAAGGCACTGATTTCATTTTGGTAATGTTAACACCCTATCTTTTCGTAACCACAGCCCAGTGATAACAATCAGGCTCTAGGAAGGACTGTACTTTCCAAATCTTGGGACCAATTTAAAACTATCACCTTAAAAGTCGTAAAACTAAACCTGGCTTCAAAGCAAAATGCCTTCTTAATGTACAAACACGGTAATAGCGTAGCTAATATTTCACATTTTGCAGGCTTTTTAAAAGTTTTACGGTTCGGCGCGGTGGCTCACGCCTGTAATCCCAGCACTTTGGGAGGCCGAGGTGGGCGGATCACGAGGTCAGGAGATCGAGACCATCCTGGCTAACACCGTGAAACCCCCGTCTCTACTGAAAATACAAAAAATTAGCCGGGCATGGCAGCATGTGCCTGTAGTCCCAGCTACTCGGGAGGCTGAGGCAGGAGAATGGCATGAACCCGGGAGGCGGGGCTTATAGTGAGCCGAGATCATGCCACTGTACTCCAGCCTGGGCGACAAAGCGAGACTCTGTCGCCAAAAAAAAAGTTTTATTAAATCTCATCTTCTTGGTTTAAAAAAAAAAAAAAGATACACTACACTTCACAAAACTTGTCCTCACAGGCAATTCTGTTAATCCCTTTTTAGACCTACCTTTAATGCTGACATCTGGAGTCCCCAGCCCTTTTGTGAATACCTACCTTTCTTTTTTTCCTTTCTGAAAGCTTAAGCTTACTGAAGGTTAAGTTCCTGAGCTTAGGAAAGAGAGTATGCGTGTTTGTACACTACACATTCACAGAAAGTCCTCTGCAAAACTGGGTGTGGGCACAATGAGCAGTGCAGGGAAACCTAGGTGAGGAGAGGACAGTGTGGCGCCGAGCCTGGGCAACTCCCAGCCTTAAAATTGTCTCTGTAAACTCCACCCTATCATAACAATGGGAGCAGTGTCCCCCAGTTTCAGGACATTAGCAAGACTAGATGCACTTTCCCCACCACTTGCTTTGTGGTGAAACTCAAAAAGAACTTTTGGCCTTGATCTGACAGTGCTACTATGGGAGAAGGATTACACACTTTTCACAGCTGTACTTGTGGTCTTAGGACCCAGGCCTTCCATTTCTGCACTCCTGGGAAATAGGGAGCACAAGGTGACACCGAAGCAGATGCAGTCATTTGTACACTTGTAACCGAACCTTTTATTCCCCAATCCCTAGTCTGACATCTAAGCTGTTAGGTCACAGAAAGGTCTGGTTAGTATGGCTACACGTGGGTTTCTGTACCACATCTGTGATGAAATCACCATCACAATGCAGCTTCAGGCATGCATTGCTGCTAATCAAATATCTATAAATTACAATTCCAAGGTTCCATATGGAATGGCCATTTGCAGCGTAAGAACTTTAGAATATCACTTCTGTTTAAACAAAACTAGAGTATTTCTATCCTCCTGACAGAATGACTTAGAACTGCCTTGTACTCTATATGGCTGAGATGCAGAAAATGCCAAAACAATTGGTCACGACTCAATTCAGGTAAAAAAAAGTCAACCTGAGTTTTTGATCTTTTATCCAAATGGACCCTAAATGGCCTTATCAGTAATTGTCCTGATTTCAGGGTGAATTTGTTTAGAATTCTTTAAAAAACCCTCAGCATCTGGCTGTTGTGTTTTTCCTGAAGGATTAACAGTGAATAATGATAATCATTAGGGTTCATCAAACTCTAAGACTTATATTTTCTGAGTGGTATGAATCTTTTCTCATTGAGGTATAATTTACATACAGCAAAATCCGTCCTTTTAATACAAGTTCTACCAATTTTGACCAAGACATTAGTTGTGTCACCTACGGGTAATTTTAAATCTTATTCTGATTTCTATACCACTTGTCTTAGTTTAATCCTGACTTTATCAGTGAAAACTGCTACTTGCTGCAGAAATTCAAAATAAGGGCTTCTTAAACCCAATGTTTAAACCAGGATAAAGAAACGCAAGGCTGTCATGCACAGCTGTATCATCGGCATAGCACAACTTTGGGAGAAGCCTTCATTCAATTGAGGCACCCCTAGCACTGTGTTGTGTACTGTCTGCATGGCCATCATAGTGGCTCTGAGTGTAGCCAGCAGCTTGAGAGAGCAGCAAAACTGTGGTATGTTGATAGTGAAATAGGAGATATTTAAGATTTAAAAAAAGGAATCTTTCCTTTGTATGTCTTTCCTCATAGACTTTAAAATACTGTGAGAGAGAGGACAGAAACCACTGAGCTCACACCACCAGACTGCACACATGTGAAAAAAGAGCAATGTTGGGAAATGACAACTGGTCAGCTAGGAATATTGTTGAGATTCACTCCTCTCGAATCTTTGATCTGCATTGTAAAACCTCTCCCCTTGCCTTTGCAAATATATTTTCGCCTTCAAAAAGTAACCGGTGTGACTTCACTTTCTACAGAACCACTCCAGGTTCTTCAGGTTTTCGTCCCTATATGGTAGTTCATAAATGCCAGTTCAAAAAAAGTTTTTAATTACCTGCATATGGTCTGAACTAAGTTTCATATGGCTTCCACTACAGAAAAAATGTGGCAGAGCTAAATGCACAAGATCCCATTCCTCAAAGGCCTGCTGGATACACAAAAATCTGACAGGGAACCTCCTGAAACTTGGTAATAACACAGACCAGACAAGGGATGACGACCACAGTGGGTGAGAGCCATCTTCTCCAGCCTCCCTCCTGGCACAGGCCTCTCCTGTTTCCAGGATAGTAGGGACACACCAGTTGTACAGAGAATCTCTCTGTAATTCCTTCAGGCATCTGACATGAAAGGACACCATGGTGTTCCAGTAGCTTAACACTTTATTATTTTGATACAATATCACCAAATTGTTTCAATGAAAAAAGTTTCAAACTTGTATAAACAGTGGAAGAGAATGTATCTGAGGGAGAGTGGGTTCATTTTCCAAGTTGGCTTATCAGCTATAAAATAAACTTAGGAGAAGCAATTGGTGATTAGGTACGAAGTCCTAGGATGATGAGAATAATATTGTAATCAGAAATGAAGGGGGAGGCAGATTGTATTCACTCAGTATTGGAAGGTACGAAGAGTTGAAGGTAAGAAAACTCTTAACTTGGGGGGAGGGTGGAGGGATTGCATTGGGAGTTATACCTGATGTAAATGACGAGTTGATGGGTGCTGACGAGTTGATGGGTGCAGCACACCAACATGGCACAAGTATACATATGTAACAAACCTGCACGTTGTGCACATGTACACTAGAACTTAAAGTATAATTAAAACAAACAAACAAACAAAACTCTTATTCAGAATGGAATGGGTTGGAAAGTATGAGAGAAGAAAGTCAGTTGTTGAACCATAGTTGGAAAATAAAGTAAATTTCAGTAGGTAACATACTGGCTTACCTCAAAGATTGTGGATGTACAAAAAAATGAACAAAAGGCAAGAAAGAAGCAAGGGAGTGTATTTACTCAAATGTCCTTCAATCTATGTCTTGACCAGGCAGAACACCAAAAACTGAATGTGATGCCTGATTAGAAGAGCCCAAATTCCAAGGCCTCACAGTTAATGACTTGGAAAAATCTTCAGAAATGCTCAATGTATCACAATAATGTGATATTTTAAAGAGTTATCTGCTGAGATATGTACATGTAAATCAGAGGCATCTTGATTAGAGAAGGATGTCAAGATACTGCAGTACCTTATGAAATTTTAAGAAAATTCTCATTAGTCTTGACTCTATAAAGCATGATCCAAAAGTAGCTAAGCCCTAAATAATATTTACTATTAATAGTAATGCTGAATTCAAGTATAATGAACTTTTTAAAGGTACACTGGTGCCACCTTTTGGCCAGATTAAAAATTTACAGAAATTATAACCTACAACCTCAATTTCATGAAGAGACCTCTTTGGAGACACAATTATTTAGTTGAAACATATGAATAGTTTCAAAACTGTCTTGCTGATTAATACATCTCTGATTTTAATAATCACATTTTTTCCTTTTAATAATCACATTATTATCTTTTAAAAGCTGGGATCAAGGATAATACAAATAGAATTTAATTCTGAACACATCTCATACTCCAATACTTACTCTAAACATGACTAGGATAGAAATCCCCCAAATTAGGTTTCTTTGTATTATTTTATTCCTGACAACTGTCACAAAACTTACTTTAAGGTCTTAGAAGGGTTGGTCAACCTCAGCTCTAATGACATTTTGAGGTACATATTCTTTATTGTGGGGGGCTGTCCTCTGCACTGAGATGTTTAGCAGCATCCCTGGCCTCCACCTACTAGATGCCAGCAGCAGCCTCCCTCACTGCCCACCCAACTGTGACAACCAAAAACGTCTCCACATCATCAAATGTCTCTATGGTGGGGGGATAGCCCTGTGTAATGGTTAATTTTGTGTCCAAATGACTGGGCCATGGGGTGCCCCAATAGTTAGTCAAATATTATTCTGGGTGTGTCTGTGAGGGTGTTCTGGAGGGAGATAAAATCTGAATCAGTAGACTGAGTAAAGAAGATCACCCTCCCTGATGTGCATGGCTCTCATTCAATCAGTTGAAGGCCAGAATAGAATAAAAAAAGAGACCTTCTCTGGCCTGACTGCTTGAGCTGCAATTATTGGTCTTTTCCTCCCTTTGGACCCAAATGGAAACATCAGCTCTTCTTGAGTTTCAGGCCTGCCAGCTTTTGGACTGGAACTTGCGCCATAAGCTCTCCTGGTTCTCAGGTCTTCAAATTCAGACTGGAACATCACTGACTCCCCTGGCTCTCAGCCTGCCAACTGCAGATCTTGGGACTTCTCAGCCTCCATATTGCATGAACCAATTCCTTGTAACAAATCAATCTCTTTCTCTCTCTTAGTTCTACCTGTTGTTTCTTTCTTTTTCTGGAGAATCCTGACTAATATACCTCGGTTGAGAACTACTATTGTGCATCATGTTACTGGGGGCAAAAGGCAACACAGTAGACTGTAAATAGAGAAGAAAGCAGCAGCTGGGCATGGTGGCTCATGCCTGTAATCCCAGCACTTTGGGATGCTGAGGCAGGCGAATCACAAGGTCAGGAGTTCGAGACCAGCCTGGCCAACATGGTGAAACCCTGTCTCTACTAAAAATACAAAAAATTAGCCAGGCGTAGTGGCAGGCACCTGTAATCTCAGCTACTCAGGAGGCTGAGGCAGGAGAATAGCTTGAACCTGGGATGCGGAGGTTGCAGTGAGCTGAGATCACTCCACTGCATTCCAGCCTAGGCAACAGAGCGAGAATCCATCTCAAAAAAAAAAAAAAAGAAGCAAAACAAGAAACTTCTGGGAAATGACGAGATACTACCTTTCTTTCCAGAGACGGCAGTTGGAAAGCATTTGATTAGGACATCAATTTTCTATTAACACAGATTATGGTTGGTAAGAATTAGGCCCACGAATGCATTTTTGCATCACATCTCCAAAATGTTACCCAGTACAAAGACTACTTACCTCAACACCAGGAACACAACATTTGGCAAACACTGATGTAAAATAAGAACACATTCTACAAGCTGAGCTAATAAACTTTTGATTAAGTCATATTAATTTGTCTTGATAAAATAAATGAAATTCATTGTTTCCATTTTTCCATTCCAACTAGAGGATACACAACTTCTTTTTTTTTTGAGACGGAGTCTTGCTCTGTTGCCAGGTGGAGTGCAGTGGCACAATCTTGGCTCACTGCAACTTCTGCCTCCTGGGTTCAAGCAATTCTCCTGCCTCAGCCTCCCTAGTAGCTGGGACTACCTGCACGGGCCACCACACCCAGCTAATTTTTTGTATTTTACTAGAGATGGGGTTTCACCATGTTGTCCAGGATGGTGTCAATCTCCTGACCTTGTGATCTGCCCGCCTTGGCCTCCCAAAGTGCTAGGATTACAGGTGTGAGCCACTGCACCTGGTTTTTTTTTGTTGTTGTTGTTTTTTTTTTTTTGAGACAGAGTCTCACTATGTCGCCCAGGCTGGAGTGCAATGGCACGATCTTGGCTCACTGCAACCTCCACCTCCCGGGTTCAAATAATTCTCCTGTCCCAGCCTCCCAAGCAGCTGGGACTACAGACGCGCACCACCAAGCCCAGCTTATTTTTGTATTTTTAGTAGAGACAGGGTTTCGCCATGTTGGCCAGGCTGGTCTCGAACTCCTGACCTCCGGTGAGCCACCCGCCTCAGCCTCCCAAAGTGCTGGGATTACAGGCGTGAGCCACCGCCTGTGGCCAAAATTTTTGGCAGAGATGAGGTCTCACTATATTGCCCAGGCTGTTCTCGAACTCCTGGGCCTTGGCCTTCCAAAGTGCTGGGATTATAGGCATGAGCCACCATGCCCGGCTGATACACAACTTTCTAAAAGAATGTTTCTAAAGCAAATTCATAGTACATTAGGTGGATGAGTTTAGCCACACAATGTATTATTGATTTTGGTCTCCTGTATTTGCTATGTTACATGTACTTTGAAGATTTTTTCAGTGGGTCTTTTATATTGAACAAGTTTTTATAATCTAAGTTTATTTTAAAGTATAAGGTTATATTTGATCCATTCTGACTAAATGACTTTATTTAGCACAAAATAGAGGAGCTGATGCCAGTTAATGTCAATTGCACCAGAGCAATACTTACTAATTAATCAAGTGCAGTACAAATACATACTGAAACACAATGAATTCTTCCAGGTCTTCAAGACAAAAATCACAGTTTGTAATTCCTTATATTTAAGACATCCAGGTTTGGGATTGTGTAATCTCACCAGTTTTCAAAATGTCCAACCATACAAACACAGAAGTACAGCAGAGAATAATCATTTACAGACTTCACTCTTAAGAAATTAAAAATTAATAATTTGTCACAGATCTATATGTAGTTCAAAACATATAAAGACACAAATTACATTATGAAAATTCTTCGCATGGCCCATTTTTACATCAATTACTACAAAAAATGGACATTTATCAAGTATCTGACTCACAACATCAAGAATGTGCCTGCACAAACGTTAATGAAATTACACATTTTTCACACTATGTTTTTCCATGATTAATATGTATTTCCTTCAGTTTTCAGTGAAGACTTTTCTAATAATACTATGTTATTACCTTCAACCCATTTCCTGTCCTCATCTACTATTTAGATCACCTACATCAAAGAAATAAAAATGGGCTGGGCCTGGTGGCTCACACCTGCAATCCCAGCACTTCGGGAGGCTGAGGTGGGTGGATCACAAGGTCAGGAGTTCAAAACTAGCCTGGCCAACACGGTGAAACCCCGTCTCCACTAAAAATACAAAAATTAGCTGGGAGTGGTGGCGTGCGCCTATAGTCCCAGCTACTCGGGAGCCTGAGGCAGAAGAATCGCTTGAACTTGGGAGGTGGAGGTTGCACAGAACCAAGATCGCACCACTGCACTCCAGCCTGGGCAACAGAGCGAGACTCCATCTCAAAAAAAATAAAACAAATAAACGTATTTCTTTATTGTTTTTGTTCCTTTTCCTTTGTGTAAACAATATATTTGGGAGAACGTTCAATAAAGCTGAAATTGATGAAGTTTTATTCCCAATAATGCCAAAGAACTAATATCCTCCTTACTGAAGGCTAAAAAGAAACAGTGATGATTAAATTACAGTAGAACAGGAATTCTAGCAACAGTATTGTTTCTAGAGTTATTTGTAAAAAATAACAATAAGAGTTCTGTCAATTAGTTATTGAATATTAGATAGTACATTACCGCTTTTAAGAACATTCTAGAATTTATAGGCTGAAATACTAAAGTTAATAGGTCTAGCTAAGCCGGGCGCGGTGGCTCAAGCCTGTAATCCCAGCACTTTGGGAGGCCGAGACGGGCGGATCACGAGGTCAGGAGATTGAGACCATCCTGGCTAACACGGTGAAACTCTGTCTCTACTAAAAAATACAAAAGAAGTAGCCGGGGCGGTGGCGGGGCCTGTAGTCCCAGCTACTCGGGAGGCTGAGGCAGGAGAACGGCGTAAACCCGGGAGGCGGAGCTTGCAGTGAGCTGAGATCCGGCCACTGCACTCCAGCCTGGGGGACAGAGCAACACTCTGTCTCAAAAAAAAAAAAAAAAAAAAAAAAAAAAAAAAAAAAAAATAGGTCTAGCTAAAGAATAAATGTCGTTTATATGGTTGGTTTTAATCAATAATACTAAGAGAACTTAACACATTTAATGTAAATCCTCACAACACCCCTGTGAGGTAGGTATTGCTTACACTCACTTTACAGATGGAAAATCAGGAAAAGCAAGAATTAACAATCTCAAGAGTTATAAATAAAAAAATTCTTATTTTCTTAAAAGGCAGACTGTGCTCAGTTCTGATGATATGCTAATAAGAACAAATACTAAAACAGTCTCTATTTTTCTCCAGAAAACAACTGTGTAAGATTTCGAAAGAAGGAAAAATTTTAAGCTGACTCACGGGGAAAATGTTTGTTTAGTATCTGCCTCATACACAGATGAAAGTGCATATGACATTTCCAGTTTCAAGCTTGGTAATCATTATGCAAACTGCACTATATTATTAGGATACTGGCTAACTGTATGGCTCCATTTTGTGGAGATGTAGTCAAAAATAAAGGTTTTAGCTGGAAGAACTTTTTTTTTTTTGAGATGGAATCTCGGCTCTGTCACCCAGGCTGGAGTGCAGTGGTGCGATCTCAGCTCACTGCAACCTCTGCCTCCTGGGTTCAAGCTATTCCCCTGCCTCAGCCTCCCAAGTAGCTGGGATTACAGGTGCCCACCACCACATCTGGCTAATTTTTTGTATTTACTAGGGTTTCACTGCATTAGCCAGGATGGTCTTGATCTCCTGACCTCATGATCCGCCCGCCTCGGCCTCCCAAAGTGCTGGGATTACAGGCGTGAGCCACCACACCTGGCCTAGCTGGAAGAACTTCTAAAATACAAAGCAAATTTTCTGTGAGCAATCACATCTTTAAAAAATAATACTCAGGGCACAGTGTTAGGCATATGACAGATACTTTAAAAAATGCCTGCAGAGCCAGGCGATGGTGGCTCATGCCTGTAATCTGAGGCCAAGGTGGGCAGATCACAAGGTCAGGAGCTCAAGACCATCCTGGCCAACATGGCGAAACCCTGTCTCTACTAAAAATATAAAAATTAGCTGGGCGTGGTGGCATGTGCTCAGGAGGCTGAGGCAAAAGAATTGCTTGGATCCAGGAGGCAGAGGTTGCAGTGGGCCGAGATAGCACCACTGCACTCTAACCTGGTGACACAGTGAGACTCCATCTCAAAAAAAAAAAAAAAAAAAAAAAAAAAAAACCT
>NW_016810602.1:2223996-2235958 GCF_001698545.2 Rhinopithecus bieti | reverse complement strand
AAAAAAACCTGCAGCATAAATGAAAACAACAACAACAACAAAAACTGGGGGTCAGTCCTACACCACTATTTACTGCATCTCTGGAATTCAGCTTTTGGGACTTTTTTTCTATAAAATGAAGTTGATATTTTCCCACTTCCTAAACAGAATGAATGTTATAAGGAACAAGGAAAGAGCATTTGCTTTGAATTCCTAATATTAAAAGGAACTATATGAATAGAAATACAGGCCGGGCGCGGTGGCTCAAGCCTGTAATCCCAGCACTTTGGGAGGCTGAGGCGGGTGGATCACGAGGTCAGGAGATCGAGACCATCCTGGCTAACACGGTGAAACCCCGTCTCTACTAAAAAAATACAAAAAACTAGCCGGGCGAGGTGGCGGGCGCCTGTAGTCCCAGCTACTCAGGAGGCTGAGGCAGGAGAATGGCGTAAACCCGGGAGGCGGAGCTTGCAGTGAGCTGAGATCTGGCCACTGCACTCCAGCCTGGGCAACAGATCGCGACTCCGTCTCAAAAAAATAAATAAATAAATAAATAGAAATACAGTTAAACCACTATTTTCTTAACTCTCAACAAACAGATATATTTCTGCTTTAAATCAGTGTTGTCTATCACGGCCAATCAGCTGCTAACAAACTCTTACCATTTCTCCATACTCTGCCCTGATGTGCTTGCTGTCTTATCCCATCATCCATATACAACTCTACCTCCACCCTTTAGCTATATACAAGGATTTCCTGCGTCAAAGAATAATGAGTGGGCTGGGCACGGTGGCTCACACCTGTAATCCCAGCACTTTGGGAGGCTGAGGCTGGTGGATCACCTGAGGTCAGGAGTTCCAGACCAGCCTGACCAAGATGGTGAAACCCCGTCTCTGCTAAAAATACAAAATTAGCTGGGTGTAGTGGTGCATGTCTGTAATCCCAGCTACTTGGGAGGCTAAGACAGGAGAATCGCTTGAACCCAGGTGGCAGAGGTTGCAGTGAGCTGAGATTGTACCATTGCACTCCAGCCTGGGCAACAAGGGCGAAACTCGTTAAAAAATAATAATAATAAAAAATAATAATAATGAGTGGGCAAATAGGGAAGAATACAGAGGAGAAAAATTATCTTAATAAGAACAATAGAATTTGAATTGAAGAAGGCTAGGAAATATATCCTAACTAGCCTAAAATACAAAAAATAAATGTTAATACTTGTGTTCTTCCAATGAGATGAAATCTTTGAGGGCAGTACAAATTTGAATAGTTGCCTAAGTGAATTGGTAGAAAAAAGTTTAAGATTAGATGAAGTTCTGAGTTCTGACTCCAAAGAGTAATACATTTGTTTTAATTACTCCCAATACAATTGATCTTATAAATAGTTAGATTTGCTCTCAACACACATCAGTCTTGACCATAGGAGCCTTTACTCACTTGTCTAAGGCAGAGACTCAACTGCCTTACACAATATCCAGTAGTTTTTTCTTCATTCAATCCTCAAGAAAAACTTACCACTTTGTAATTTACCTAAACTGTTTATCTAGAGAAAACCTTTGTGTCCTTAGAATTAGCTGGATTACTCTTTGAGCTCCCTCCTGATTGAACACTGATGCTGTTGAATGTGTCAGGAAATATCCTCAGAAGTGGAGGGAGCTCAAGAGTTTTGTAAGTGGTTAAATTCTAAGGCTCACAAACCAAATTTTTTAGATGTACTCAAATGCCTGTGAAGCTTAGAATTTAACAAGAGGGCAAAAAAATATGTCTGTTTTATTATCCTTGACTATGCAGTGTTTGAAATTTAAATATTTCAGAAACAATTTAGATCTATCCTTTGTGGTGAAGCTTAACCAGCTATTTCCCAGGTATATAGAGCCGGGGAATCTGTAATTTATTCCATCAACTTTAACTCTCCTGGGGTTTTAGCTTTGTAAGTGTCACCATTATAAAAGAGAGTTAAGTAGATTTATAGAGGGAAAGCTAACATCATGGATTTTAAATGCAGTTATAGAACACTGAACGTATCTACTTTGCTGGCTTTATGGATCAGGAAAAAAGTAAAACTGTGCCACTGAAAATTACTTTTCAAGTGGTTTTAGAAAATTAATATCAACCCAGGAAGCCCCAAAATCCTCTGACATTGAGGGTAGAAAGATGATTTATATTTTATCATCTTTCTCTTTCAACTCATGTAAACCTCTGGTCATAAAAATCTCAAATTGCTTTTTAAGCTGTCTAAGAAAACACTATACACCAAGGTAACAACCCTGGGGTTTTTAGTCAATGTAGTTCTAGCTCAGTCTCTGTCTCTGCATGCTTATTTATCTATGTGTGTATATCTTACTGTTTCTTAAAGATTTTTAAATTTCTCTCTGACTCTTCTCCCTTTCTTTTAACTGTTTTTTATTAAAAATGAGGTATACCATGTCTGTAATCCCAGCACTTTGGGAGGCCAAGGCGGGTGGATCACGAGGTCAAGAGATCAAGACCATCCTGGCTAACACGGTGAAACCCCGTCTCTATTAAAAAAATACAAAAAAGTTAGCTGGGCATGGTGGTGGGCGCCTGTAGTCCCAGCTACTCAGGAGGCTGAGGCAGAATGGTGTGCACCCGGAGGCGGAGCTTGCAGTGAGCCGAGATCACGCCACTGCATTCCAGCCTAGGTGACAGAGGGAGACTCTGTCTCAAAACAAAAAAAAAATGAGGTATACTCAATATTAAAAAGTAAAGAGAAGCCATGTAGGTAAGATGTTGTGGAGCTAGTTGTTAAAAAATAAAATTACTCATGATGTGGTATATCTTTTTTTTTTTTTTTTTTTTTTTTTTGAGACGGAGTCTCGCTCTGTCGCCCAGGCTGGAGTGCAGTGGCCGGATCTCAGCTCACTGCAACCTCCGCCTCCTGGGTTTACGCCATTCTCCTGCCTCAGCCTCCCAAGTAGCTGGGACTACAGGCGCCCGCCACCTCGCCCGGCTAGTTTTTTGTATTTTTTAGTAGAGACGGGGTTTCACCGTGTTAGCCAGGATGGTCTCGATCTCCTGACCTCGTGATCCGCCCTCTCGGCCTCCCAAAGTGCTGGGATTACAGGCTTGAGCCACCGCGCCCGGCCGATGTGGTATATCTTAAAATAAATTTTTATACATTATAACATATGTATAACATATAGTTATGCATTAAAATAAGCATTAATTTCCTATATGGAAGAAAATATTTAAAAATAATCCTTGTAGGAGTGAATTCACGTGAAATGTAGGCAGAAGTGATAGTTTAGAATATGCTTTAAAACAGATTTCATTTACTTTATATTCAATTTGATTTTACTGATTCTGTAACTGGAAAAACTTAGAAATTCTATAAATAACTATTTAAAGTTTCCATATTTCTACATTGGTTTCTGATTTCTAAATTGTAATTTCATTTGTGAAAAGTTCACAGTAGTAACTGAATGTTACATTTTAACAGACACATATTAATATGTCTTATGAGAAGATCTAATATATACAACCTTAAAACCATGGATAAGCTGTGAAGAAAAAAAGTCAACGAAACGAGGAGGAAAATAATTAATGAATAAAAAATGCTATGCGAATTTTCTTTTTCAGAATTGGTATAAAAATTCTGAAAGAGAAGCTGCTACTCAACTAGGATAGCATCCACATTTTCTTGTGTAAGCTCTGACTCTAAGGCACAAGGCAAGTCTAAGTGTTCTTGTGACAAGCGAGAACTTTTCAGGGAGACATCAGACCAGTTGTCACAGTATGGCTGAAATCTCTGGGCCAATGCATTACCAAACCTTTGGCATCGGTTGTATCTGTAAGATTTACCTTTGTGTGTATACATGTGTTCCAACAATTGGCTCTTTCGAGGGAATTTATGACCACAGATGGTACAGCTCATTTTCTTTTCCTTGAAAAGAAAATTACAGTTTAATTCTACTGGCTCTGCGTCTTTGGAGATCAAAGATACTTGACTGATCTGCAAAGGCTCTGTGGTATCCCGGTTGGTGTGGTCTGGCTGCTGTTCATTCTCCTTAACAATGAAGGAGCTGAGCCTATGGCATTCAAGGGCCTCGCTGTTTTCATTAAGGGGATGCACTTCACCAAGGTCACTGCTTTCCAGAATGGAAGCAGGGACACCGAATGGCAGGGATCCAGACACATGTGTATGGAGATGTTGCCTTAGGTTACTACGGGAATCAAAACGTTCCCCACAGTAATGGCATAAGTGTATTTTAATACTGTTTTCAGTAGAAGTGGGGCCTGTCACCTCTGATGAGGGTGAGGGGTGGCTCTGGGAGATCACAGATTCTGGGTCACATCTCTCCTGCTTGATGGAAACTGGGGGCTTCTGGTGCTCCTCCAGGGCCTGGGTGACAGGATGGGCCCTCTGCTGGTCTGCAGTGCCATCATCCAGACCAATAGCAAGAGACAGCTGTAACTGGGGGTGGTCACCCTGGACAGCAGCTCTGTTTCCACTGTTGCTAGAAGGAGTTTCTTTGACCTCCAGTCCTTGTTTCACAACTGTTTTTTGGGTTGTTGAGATCTGAATGCCATATAAATTTGAGGACTGCACAGTCTCTGGTGAGAACACTTGATTCATTTCAGTTGCAATGTGAGAAAGGTAGTCGGCGTGAAGAAATCGAATCCCTTCCTCCAAACGACTATGATCCACAATCTGCTTTGGCCCTTTCCCCGTGTACATAATATGCAACAAATAGCTGAATATGTCAGGTTGGATGTCAGTTGGCTGTATTTTTATGCATTCACTGTTAAAAACAAAAACAGACCCACAAGAAATGAAACACAACCTAGTTCACCTTTCAGCTAACAGCATAGTCTGAGACTAAAGTAATTTCTTCCTAAGAAGTTCAAACTTAGCAATCTGCCTTATAAAACATGGCAACACAGGCTTAAACTTTCATTTTATACCAACTTTATGCCTACCAAAAAGTCTTCCTGTATTCAATCTGCTGCCTAAAGTTAGGAAACACAGACACATTCTGATTAGTTCAACGTTAATCGAATGACTCCTAAGTGATATGCACTATACTAGATGCCAGGGGTAGAAAACTGATGAATAAAATAGGTACCCTGCTCTTAAGGAATTTAACAGTCTATCGAGTAAACAATCAAAAGAACTAAAAACAGGGACTCAAAACAGATACCTGTATGCCAATGTTCACTACAACATTACTACAGTAGCCAAAAGGTAGAAAGAAGCTGAGTGTCCACCAAAAGATGAGTGGATAAACACAAGATGGCCTACACATACAATGGAATATTATTCAACCAAAAAAGAAGGAAGTTCTGATACCTGCTACAACGTGGACAACCCCGAAAATATCATGCTAAGTAAAATAAGACAGACACAAAAGGACGAGTATTGTATAAAATATCTAGAATAGGCAAAGCCATAGAGATAGAAAGTAAATTAGCGGTTTCCAGGGGTTGAGAGGGTGACATGGGGCATTACTGCTTAACGGGTACAAAGTTTCTGTTTGCGGTGATAAAAAAGTTTTGGAAATAGACCGTAATAATGGTTGTACAACATTGTGAATGTGATTATCACCACTGCATTGTATAATTAAAAATGGTTAAAATGGCAAATTTTACATGTTTATAGCCACAACAAAAATATCTTAGAACTGTTGAAATAATCTATTGAAATTGGCCAGGTGCGGTGGCTCATGCCTGTAATTCCAGCACTTTGGGAGGCCAAGGCAGGCGGATCATCTGAGTTAAAGACAAGCCTGACCAACATGGTGAAACCCCGTCTCTACTAAAATTACAAAAAACTAGTTGGGTGTGGCGGCACACAACTGTGGTCCTAGATACTAGGGAGGCTGAAGCAGGAAAATTGCTTGAACCTGGGAGGTGGAGGCTGCAGTGAGCTGAGATCACATCACCGCACTTCAGCCTGGGCAACAGAACGAGACTCTGTCTCAAAAAAAAAAAAGGAATCTATTGAAATTGATAATATTTAAAATCTAAATGCTAATCTTATTTTGGCTTCCCAAATATATTCATATGTGTTCTTTAAATCACAAATGAGGGGCCAGGCATGGTGGTTTATGCCTGTAATCCCAGCACTTTGGGAGGCTGAGGCAGGTGGATCACTTGAGCTCAGGAGTTCAAGATCAACCTGGGCAACACAGCAAAATCCTGTCTCTACAAAAATACAAAACAAACAAAAAAAAATTAGCCAGTCGTGGTGGCATGCACCTATAGTCCAAGCTACTTGGGAGGCTAACATGGAAGGAACACTTGAGTCCAGGAAGCAGAGGTTGCAGTGAGCTAGGATCGTGCCACTGCACTCCAGCCTGGGCAACAGAGCCAGACCCTGTCTCAAATAATTAAAAAGAAAAATAAATAAATAAATCACAATGAATACAGGTATAATTTTGAAAAGCTTAAAAATAATCTCAAATTTCAATTTTTACATATGAATCTAGAATTCAAGTAATAGATGGAAATAAGTATGTAAGAAATCAGACATATCCCTGCAAAATTAGAATAGAGACAACCTGAAGGAAATGTTGCTATCAAGGAACAATGAAATCTGTGAATGGACTTACGTTCCCTGCAGCAGAAGTTTATGTCAGTGCATCAGATTGCTCTGGGTGGCAGTATGCTGGCAATCCATTGCTTTAGTCTTGATACCTTAGGACTTCCCTCTTCCTCTACTGGGTTCCACTCTTGGCTCTAACCCACCCACTAACATGGTTTGTGGCAGGGCTTTTAAAAATATCAGTTCAGGGTTCTAATAATATGATTTTTAGTTGCTCAATACAGAGATACCACATAGCAGGCCTACCTTTGTATCACCCGGGTTCAGTTTAGCAAGCACATAACAGGTGCATTGAGAGCTGAACCAACTCACAGCTCTCAAGAGACTGCTCTGAAGGTGGCATTTCCAATATAGTGAGAGTAATCTACACTGACACTTAGGTCAGATAAGAAACTCCCTCATTTGCCAGAAAAAGTTGCCCATTACTTGTTCCCACTCCAATCTCCTCTCCACTTTGTGCCGTATGTTTCAACCATTCCGATCTATTCTGTGGTCTGAATGTGCTGGCCTGGTTCATATATCTGTATATGTTTTCATGCCATTTTTTCCCTCTGCCTATGATGCACATTCTTGAGTCCTACTACAACATCTGAAAAACTCCTTCTGATTCTTCAAGATCCAGGGTCTCTGTAAAGCCCGTTCCAACCTTCTCAAAATAGGGCCACTGAAACCTTACTCTATCTTGTATACACTTCTATGACAGACTTAAGGCATTATTATTAATAGTAACAGTAGCTAACAGTGCAAAACTTTATTCTAAGCATTTCAATATTATTAATCCATTTAATCTTCTCAGTACTCATGGGGTGAGTATACTATTCAAACATTTTATAGATAAGGAAATGAAGGCATAGAAGGGTCAATTACAGCACAACTATTTGCTTTATACACATTACTTATCAGACTATGAATTGCTCAAAGACAGAGATTATAACTTACCTGTTACTGGGTGATATGGTTTGACTGTGTTCCCACTCAACTCTCATCTTCAATCGTAATTCCCATAATTCCCACGTGTGGTGGGAGGGACCTGATGGGAGGTAACTGAATCATGGGGGTGGTTCCTCCATGCTATTCTCATGACAGTAAGTTCTCACGAGATCTGATGGTTTTATAAGTGGCTTCCCCCTTCACCTGGCTCTCATTCTTCCTCTTCCTGACACCATGTGAAGAAGGAAGTGTTTGCTTCCTCTCCTGCCATGATTGTAAGTTTCCTGAGGCCTATCAAGCCCTGAGGAATTGTGAGTCAATTAAATCACTTTCCTTTTTAAACTACCTAGTCTCGGGCCAGGTGCAATGGCTCATGCCTGTAATCCCAGCACTTTGGGAGGCTGAAGCAGGTGGATCACCTGAGGTCAGTAGTTCAAGACCAGCCTGGGCAACGTGATGAAACCCTGTCTCTACAAAAAATACACAAATTAGTTGGGTGTGGTGGTACACACCTGTAATCCCAGCTATTCGGAGGCTCACAAGAATCACCTGAACCTAGGAGTCGGGGCTTGTAGTGAGCCGAAATCACACCATTACACTCCAGCCTGGGGGACAGAGTGAGACTCTGTATCAAAAAAAAAAGAAGAAAAAAAACCCCAGTTTCAGGTACGTCCTTATAGCAGCGTGAGAACGGATTAATACACTGAGGTATAGCACAGAGCCTGACATATTGAATACTTATTCAATAAATATTTGAATGAATTAACAATTAAGGCCGGGCATGGTGACTCACGTCTATAATCCCAGCACTTTGGGAGGCCGAGGCGGGTGGATCACCTGAGGTTGGGAGTTCTAGACCAGCCTGACCAACACGGAGAAACCCCGTCTCTACTAAAACCACAAAATTATCAGGGCGTGGTGGCACATGCCTGTAATCCCAGTTAACTCAGGAGGCTGAGGCAGGAGAATCACTTGAACCCAGGAGGCAGAGGTTACAGTGAGCCGAGATTGCACCATTGCACTCCAGCCTGGGCAACAAGAGCGAAACTCTGTCTTCAAAAAAAACAAAAACAAAAACAATTACAATGTATAATTGAGGCTGAACTCCTACTTCAAGTAAGGTTCTTTAAAAAAAACATAAGAGTGTTCTGTCACTTTCAACCTAGGATGGAATAAAAGTACTCTACCAAAAGGTTAGAATCTGAATACCACTTTCCTTCCCCCTCCCTACATACCTAATATGCTGGAGTAACCCAAATTTGAAAAAGCAAAGTAATTTTGAAAAAATATTTGAAACAAGTGACCCTTAAACTGTAATACAGACCATATGGCAGGTAGAATTATGATACTGAAACTTTGCTATGAAAGTGTTATATGAGCCTGGGTGCGGTGGCTCACGCCTGTAATCCCAGCAATTTGGAAGGCCAATGCGGGCAGATCACCTGATGTCAAGAGTTCGAGTTCAGCCTGGCCAACATAGTGAAACCCCATCTTTACTAAAAAAATACAAAAATTAGCCAGGCGTGGCGGTACACACCTATAGTCCCAGCTACTTGGAAGGCTGAGGCAAGAGAATTGCTTGAACCTGGGTGGTGGAGGTTGCAGTGTGCCGAGATCGCACCACTGCAGTCCAGCCTGGGTGACAGAGCAAGACTTCATCTCAAAAAATAATAATAATAATAATAAAACAAAAGTGTTACATGAAATAAAAATTAACAGCTTAGTGACTAAAAGCATAGACATAGCTTCAGACAAATCTGTATCAAACTTATTGGCTGTATAATCTTGCATGGGCAAGTTACTTAACTCAGTCTCAGTTTTCCTTTCCCTAAAATAGGGAGAGCAGTAGAATTTACATTACAGGGCACATACTTAGTGCTTGGGTATGGGATAAGCCTTCAGTAAATTTTAGCTATTTTTTTTTTTTTTGAGACCGAGTCTTGCTCTGTCACCCAGGCTGCAATGCAGTGGCACGATCTCGGCTCACTGCAACCTCCACCTCCCAGGTACAAGCGATTCTCCTGCCTTAGCCTCCCGAGTAGCTGGGACTACAGCCGCCCACCACACCTGGCTAATTTTTGTATTTTTAGTAGAGACAGGGTTTCACCATATTGGCCAGCCTGGTCTCGAACTCCTGACCTTGTGATCTGCCCGCCTGGCCTCCCAAAGTGCTGGGATTACAGATGTGAGCCACGGCAACCGGCCAATTTTAGCTATTCTTAGTTTCATTCTTATTTTCCACTAAGGAGGCTACCCACTGAGTTTAATTACTAATGTATAAAAAATTATTATAATTTAGCCAGGCACGGTGGCTCACGCCTATAATCCCAACACTTTGGGAGGCTGAGGCAGGCAAATGACCTGAGGTCAGGGGTTCGAGATCAGCCTGACCAACATGGTGAAACCCTACCTCTACTAAAAATACAAAAATTAGCCAGGCGTGGTGGCACATGCCTGTAATCCCAGGTGCTCAGGAGGCTGAGGCAGGAAAATCGCTTGAACCTGGGCGGCGGAAGTTGCAGTGAGCCGACATTGCGACATTGCACTTCAGCCTGGGTGACAGAGCAAGACTCCGTCTCCAAAAAAAAAAAAAAAAAGAAAAAATTATAATTTTACTTCTTAGGGTGACTCCGTAACAAAGAATTTCCAAAATGATATTATAATAAGGCTTATCTAAATCACAATATTAAAAATTCTTATTTACAAAAACACATCCTTACCTTGTTTGGTGAATAAATATCATCTTGAAATAGTTAGAGAAAGCAGCAAGCACCGCTCTGTGGGCTTTGAAGTAAACATCTCCAATTGCAACTGTGCAATCACAAAGAAAACCAAATTCTCGCTGCATGTTCAGTTGTTGGAGAAGAACAAGGCTATGGCTGGCAGTGTCCATTGTGGTTCTGAAAAAAGGACAAGATAAATATATATAGGTGTGTATGTATATACGCATTACTTTTTATTAACACAAAATTGTCTACAGTTCACACAAACCTACAGAGTAACAAGGAGACCTAAATTTAAATGAAATTATTCAAGTTTTCCATCCTAGTACTTTCACTGCAAACACGGCTAACACTAAATTCCTCCATTATGACAACTGATATAAACTCTGCTGAACCATAAAATATGACACTTTTTCCTCTGATAAGAAGATAGCTTGGTATGAGTGACACATGAAGACAGACCTGTCCTTTTCCATCTATGTGAACACAATGTTTCTAATCTTGTTTCCTCATTAGAAAAATGAAAATGAGATACTGATTCCTGCCTCAGAGTTAAATGAGATAACTTATGTGAAAATCATGTTGTAATGGAAACTGCTACTTGATGTTAGCTATAAATGTTAATAACATAACAGGGTATCCTGGCTGAGCTAGAGATGTCACTCCTCCTCAGGGATCCTCTGGTACTTAGGGGATACTGGCCTCCCACCTCTCATCAAATGTTTGGGGGACTTATCAGTCACAGTAGCTCAGGAACCCTTAAAATAGATGTCAAGCCACATCCCCAATTTACTTGTGGCCCAAGAGCCTCATGAGAAAGAACTTAAGTCAGCGCAGTGGCTCATGCCTGTAATCCTAGCACCTTGGGAAGATGAGGCAGGAGGGTCGCTTGAGCCCAGGTATTCGAGACCAGCCTGAGCAATATAGTGAAACCTCAACTCCACAAAAAATAAAACAATTAGCTGGGTATGGTGGCATGCACCTGTACTCCCAGCTACTTGGGGGGCTGAGGCAAGAGGATCACTTAAGCCTGGGAGGTCAAGGCTGCAGTGAGCTGTGATCACACCACTGCACTCCAGCCTGGGCAACAGTGAGACTGTCTCAAAAAAACAAAACAAAACAAAAAACCAAAAAACAACAAAACAAAAAAGAAAGAACTTAAACCCTGATCTCATCTGGATTCAGATGCACATTAGAATGTAGGTTCCCAAAGGAAGTAGAAGGCAAGGTGGAACAACTGTCGGGGGAGCCTATATGAGGAAGAATATGCAGAATTCTGGCCGAGAAGCCGAGTATAAGCAGCAAAGACATTCAGAAGTGCCCTGGTTTCAGGCAGGTGCGAGACTACATCATCTATAGCCCTGGTAGCTATAGTATAAAGGGCATCACTGAGTGGCCAGGAGAATATCCTTTGAAAGAGCAGACACTGAAAAAGAGAATGAGGTTTCCACACCAGCCAATCAGACCAACGTCTAAGGAGGTCAGTGATGGAATGCGGGGTTAGCCGTCTGGAGACTGGCAGTGGCTTGGGCAGTAGACAGCTAAGTGATCAGTAATCTAATAAATATAGCTAACATTTTATAGTGCTTCCTATGTGTCAAAAATTAGCCAGGCATGGTGGTACATGCCTTAGTCCCAGCTACTTGGGTGGCTGAGTCAGGAGAATAGCTTGAGCCAGGAAGATCGAGGCTACAGCGAGCCATGATTATGCCA
This sequence comes from Rhinopithecus bieti, assembly GCF_001698545.2. Taxonomy (NCBI): domain Eukaryota; kingdom Metazoa; phylum Chordata; class Mammalia; order Primates; family Cercopithecidae; genus Rhinopithecus; species Rhinopithecus bieti. The sequence goes on along the minus strand of NW_016810602.1, from coordinate 2,224,051 downwards.
CTGCACTTCAGCCTGGGTGGCAGAGCGAGACCCTGTCTCAAAAAAAAAAAAAAAA
>NW_016810602.1:2217141-2223667 GCF_001698545.2 Rhinopithecus bieti | reverse complement strand
CTGATGTGGAATAATCCCCAAGTTTTATTATTATTATTATTATTATTATTATTATTATTATTATTATTATTTGAGACGAAGTACTGATCTTGTTGACCAGGCTGGAGTGCAATGGCTCCATCTCAGCTCACTGCAACCTCCTCCTCCCAGGTTTAAGTGAGTCTTCTGCCTCAGCCTCCCAAGTAGCTGGCATTACAGGTGCCCGCCACCATGTCCAGCTAATTTTTGTATTTTTAGTAGAGATGGGATTTCACAGATGGCCAGGCTGGTCTCGAACTCCTGACCTCAGGTGATCTGCCCACCTTGGCCTCCTAAAGTGCTAGCATTACAGGCATGAGCCACCGTGCCGAGCCTAACAAAATAAAAATCTATATTGACAATTTCAGCATGTGAAAAACGTGTCTTAGAATCAGTGAAAAGGTTCAAATGGAAGTATCTTAAATTAGCCTGATAAATTGTCTCAAAAAAAACAAAAACAAAAACAAAAAAACACCAAACCCTCGGATCATAAACATTTTCACCAGTTCTTCCCATTATGTAGTATAATGAACTACTGAACCACAGGGAAATGAGACATAGCACACTAATAAGCCACCCATATGGGAATCTTACGGCTAATGGTCTATGGGTAATAGTTAAATTCTTCACTTATTCAACAGATTTTTTGAAGAGCAATTTAATAAAGAAAAAATACATAAAAGCGTGCATTGTACAAGGCGTGGAGACAGAAAAAAATGACAGATGTTACACTCAAGATTACAGGCTCACAGGAAAGATAAAACATCAAACCATAATTATAATATGAAATAAATGCATTTAGTAGCATAGAGCAGTTCAAGAACATGCTATCAGAGGGAGATAAACACAGGCAACTCGATGGGAAAGAAGGCCAGGCAGAAAAAAAAATGGATAAAATTACTGGGAAGAATATGAATATTTAGATAACAGAAGGATTCAGTCTGGCGTAGAAAAAAAAAACAAAGTAACAGAAATAATGAGATGTGGTCAGCTCACAAAGGATACTGAATATAAGACTAAAAAGTAGTATCGTGTTTGAAATCAACTATGTAAGATGTTTGAGTAAGAACAGCATGATCTGTTACCTTACTCTGTGGGAGGGAGAACAGAGCGTGGTAGTTAAAGCTTGAACTAAAATCAGACAGCTTAAAATTTTAGCTCTGCCATTTACTAGCTGCATGGTCTTGGCAAGATACTTAACTCTCTGGGCCTCCATTTCACTTATAAAATATGGATAATGACAGTATCTAACTTAAAGGTTATTTGAATTTAATGATATAATGCACTTAGAAACAGTGGGCCCATAGTAAGTGCTTAATAAATACTAGGCATTATCATCATCACCATCATTAGGCGTGAGTCAAGACTGCTCTAATAGCTACATATAAAAAATATTAGCAAGGGAAAAGGCATGGAGAAAGAAAAGACTGGCTAGAAGCCTGCTATGATATCAAAGTAATCGTGGTGGGAATGGAAGAAGGAATACAAGAGATACATTAGACACAAAACTGACATGACTTGGCAACAGACTGGATGTGGTCACCACAGAGATCAAATCAAAGGTGAGTCTCAGAATTCCAGCTTGGGTAAATAGAAGAATTCATCCATTCCTTCAGATCACATTTTCAGAGTAACTGCCATGTGCTAGGTGTTGATATAAAGGCAGAGTCCCAGAACATTAGAGAAGTAGTACAGAAACTGGCTTGATAAGAGGCTCCCACCTCAAAAAAAAAAAAAGGCCGGGCACGGTGGCTCACACCTGTAATCCCGGCACTTTGGAAGGCCGAGGCGGGCAGATCACCTGAGGTCAGGAGTTCTCGAGACCAGCCATGGTCAACATGGTGAAACACCGTCTCTACTAAAAATACAAAAAATTAGCCAGATGTGGTGGCGGATGCCTGTAATCCCAGCTACTCGGGAGGCTGAGGCAGGAGAGCCGCTTGAGCCCGGGAAGCAGAGGTTGCAGTGAGCCAAGATCATGCCATTGCACTCGCAACAAGAGCGAGTTCCACCTCAAAAAAAAAAAAAAAAAAAAAAAAAAAAAGAAGAAGAATAGAGGTTTCACCTCAGACACCCTGAGCTCCAAATGTCTACCGGATATCTAAGAGAAATATTTAGTGATCAGCAGAGACAAGCAGCAGGACTGGGCTCTAGAGAGAGCAGAGCCAGAGAGGGAGAAGAGGCCTCTAAAATGACAAGGCTGAAATAACCAAGTATGAAAATAATAAAGTAGACTAAAAAGTAGGATGAAATAAGAGGGAAAAAAGCTAAGAATGAATCTTTGGAAAACAGAAAAGACACAATAAGACAGAGAAGGAGAAATAAGAAAACATCGTCATTGAGGAAAAGCAATGACCTTGCAGAAAGGAGGTGGCAATGGTGCAAAATAACTGAAGAGAAACACAGGAGTGAGGCCCATTACAAACATGTCGAGTGTAATGACCAAAAGATTCCTGGTGACCTCCGACAATAGCACTGGAAAGCAGCAAGGGCCAAATATCTGACTGCAGGGGATATTAGAAACCAGAGGCTAGGCCAAGCACAGTGGCCCACGCCTGTAATCCCAGCACTTTGGGAGGACAAGGTGAGTGGACCACTTGAGGCCAGGAGTTTGAGACCAGCCTGGACAACATGGTGAGACCCCACCTCTACTCAAAATACAAAAATTAGCTGGGTGTGGTGGCACATGGCTGTAATCCCAGCTACTTGGGAGGTTGAGGCCGAAGAATCACTTGAACCCAGGAGGCAGAGGTTGCAGTGAGCTGAGATGCACTGCACTCCAGCCTAGGCAACAAAGCGAGATTCTGTCTCAAAAAAATAAAAATAAAAATAAAGAAACCAGAGGGTATAAAGCCTAGACACAGACATGACAGGACAGGACATTAAGGGAGCTTCAGATCAGAAGAAGACCCAAATGCACCTCTTCCTTTTACATATGAAAGAAACCTGGAGTAATAAACTCTGAAAGTTACATAGAGCACTGAAGTTGACACAGAACTTTCATATACAATAATTTATTTATCTACTTCAGATTAGATAATTTCTATTAATCTATCCTCAAATTAAATGACTTATCTGTCATATCTGCTCTGTTAAATCTATTCAAGATTTTTGTTTCAGATACTGTATTTTCAGATGTAAAATTTTCATTTTGTTCTTTTTTAAAGTTTCTAGTTCTCTGCTGAGATTTCCTATTTGTTCACATATACAACATTATTTTGCTTTACATCCTTGAGCATAGTTATAACAGCTGCTTTAAATATTCTCTGCTAAATGCAACCTTTGGCTCATTGTGGGGTCAGTCTCCACTGATTAGGGTGATGGTTTCTGGATTATAGCCTAGATATTGTGATTAATACAAATGACTCTAGATTCTGTAATATTCTTCCAAAGAGTGTTTATGTTTTTGTTTTTGCAGACAATTACCTCAGCTAGACTTAAACTCCAAGTTCTGCCTACCCTGTGGTGGACGGCAGCTAAAATCTCTGCTCCTCTAGCCTTAAGTGTGCTGTTTGGAGGCTGCTCCACACATGTACAGTTCAGGGGTTTGCAAGAAATTCAAGCACAGTTTATAAAGTGTTTGGGGTTCTGCCACTCCAACATTCTTTCTAGGATTTTCTCCTGCACTTTCCAGCTGCGTGATCACTGTGAGCTCTGTCCCCATTTCTTCTAGAGAGATTACAGGTTGTTATTACAGTTGTAGCCACCTCTTCATATCACCAGCTGGGACCTATGCCAGTCTAAAAGCCATAAAAACGGAAGCTTATTCACTGCTGTTCTTCTCTTCCAATTGCAGACCTCAATCTAGTTTCTGTAATTCTCAAATGCCATCTAGGAATTTTTAAAACTTTCATCAGCTGGGCGCAGTGGCTCATGCCTGTAATCCCAGCACTTCGGGAGGCAGAGGTGGGCAGATCACCTGAGGTCAGGAGTTCGAGACCAGCCTGATCAACATGGAGCAATCCCGTCTCTACTAAAAATACAAAATTAGCCAGGTGTGGTGGCGCATGCCTGTAATACCAGCTACTCCAGAGGCTGAGGGAGCTGAGTTGCTTGAACCCGGGAGGTGGAGGTTGCGGTAAGCTGAGATAGTACCACTACACTCCAGCCTGGGCAACAAGAGTGAAACTCCATCTCAAAAGGGGAAAAAAAAAAAATTATCAAGTTTGTATTTATCTGCAGGAAATTGACCTGATAGGAACTATTCAACCATTGCTCCCCTCCTCCAACATTTTGTTTTTTTTTAAATGAGAGCAATTTATTAGAAAATAAATAAAATGGCTACTCCATAGGCAGAGCAGCCCTACTCAACCATTACTGTTTATCAGCAGTTCTAAAAACCTGTGGTCTCACGATCCACTTACACTTTTTAAAAAAAGTATTACAGGCTGGGTGCAGTGGCTCACACCTGTAATCCCAGCACTTTGGGAGGCCAAGGTGGGCGGATCACAAGGTCAGGAGTTCAAGACCGGCCTGGCAACATGGTGAAACCCCATCTCTACTAAAAACACACACACACACACACAAAAAAATAGCTGGGCATGGTGGCGTGTGCCTCAGCTACTTGGGAGGCTGAGGCAGGAGAACTGCTTGAACTGGGACCTGGGAGGAGGAGGTTGCAGTGAGCCGAGATCACACTACTGCATTCGAGCTTGGGCTACTGAGCAAGACTCTGTCTCAAAAAAAAAAGTATTACAGATTATGAAGAGCTGCTGTTTATATTTGCCAATATTTACTATATTCAAAATTAAAAGACTTTAAAATATTTATTTAAAATAGCAATAAACCCATTACATATTAACATATTTTTTCCTAAAAAAACTTTCAAAAATAAGTGAGAAGAGTGGTATTAATTTACATTTTGCAATCCTCTTTAATACTTGGCTTTAACAGATACAGCTGGACTCTCTTATCTGATTCTGCATTCGATCTGTTGTCATACGTTGTTTTGGTTCGAGTATATTGAGAATCTGTTCTTACATAAGGGAGATCCTTATTGACCCATGAAACCTTCAGTGGCTCCTTGGACCACACACTTTGAGAACCACTGCCCTACACTATCTTTTTTCCTTTTAAATCTTATGAGGTAGTAGAGCAGGTACTATCAGTTCTATTTTATGGCTGGAAACCACAGGCTCAGAGAAGGCAGGAAACATACCTGAAGTCAAACAACTAGCAATTAAATGGTGCTGGTAATACCTCAAGACTGACTTTAAACCCAGGGCCCTTTCTTCAAAACCCCATCTAGAACTTTCAACATTTATACTGTTGGCAGATTTTGCAAATATGTTGAATCAAATAAGGGAGTCAACTTTTCAAGTGTATAAAATGAAACAAAATCTATTAAAAAAAAAAAAACACCAAGTACACATGAGATGCGTTCAAACTTGTTTTGCATAATAGGAGACCTTTGATGTTGTAATATATCAGATTACTTCAAATCAATAGCCCCATTTCAGTGCAAAATTAGAACATTTTCTAATACAACCTACTTTGCAAACTATTAGCTAGACTTTTTGCATAGCCTTTGCTCATCATTGACCATCTATTTTATTTTCTCTAGTATGTGAAAAAGCTAAAGTTTCCCATGAATACAGAAAGAGCTTAGAAGTTACATTTGAGACTTTCTGGTGAGAATTTTAAGATGTGAGAGAAATTACGGAAAAATAATGTATCATTTTATTATACTTATAAATACTAGAATCAAAATGTAAGAGTGCTACATTTTTAAAAGTTTTATCTGTTATCAAAGTGATACATTATCATAATATGTTTAGCATTGATATTTAAGAGATTACAAAAACCTTCTTTACGTTCTAGATTGTAGTAACTCTGGATTACTTCAAATTAAGATGGAACAACTTTATACTAGTATCTGTTTGTTTAAAGCTGGCTTGATATTCAATATATATCTTTGATTCTTATGTATTTAGAAAAATCTACTGTACTAGACTGGACTCTCAGATCTATGGTAGCCAGACTGATATCCTGGACTACACAGCTCTTCATTCTCTCAAGCTGTAAGAATCTTTAATAAAAAAGGAACAAAAAGAGCAAGATGACTGTTTCTGTAGGAAAACAGTCTTAGATATTTTCTGTCAATGCTTACCACTGAGACTTTATGATGAATTATCATTCAGACAAGGAGATAGGAAAGTTGGCAGAGGAATATGTACAGCTTTTTTGAGCTACTTACTCACGGCTATAAATACAAAGGCAAAAGCAAAATATTTCAAGTGCCATATGATAAAAGACTTTATATAGCGACTAACTTTTTTAATGGAACTTTCACTGACTGTAGAGGTGTGACATTTAATTACCTAGAGAATGAAAGAATGTTTGTAGAAATCATTTTATCCTGAAACAGAGGTTCTTATTGCTGACTATACTGTAAAACCTTCTATGAAGAGCTGTATTGATGTCTGAGTCCCAACCCAGGCTTAGCCCAAACAGAATTGAATTCCTAGGGGTGAGGCACAGATTCTTTTTTTTTTTTTTTTTTTTTTTT
>NW_016810602.1:2199661-2213886 GCF_001698545.2 Rhinopithecus bieti | reverse complement strand
CTTCCCGGCCCCGACCCAGTTTTGACACTGTAAACCCCCCCTTTTGTGCGAGAAGCCCCTTTCTTTGCGTTTTGGGGGGGGCAAAATTTTTTTTTTTTTTTTTTTTTTTTTTTTTTAAGACAGAGTGTCGCTCTGTCACCCAGGCTGGAGTACAGCGGCACGATCTCAGCTCAATGTAACTCAATTTAACCTCCGCCTCCTGGATTCAAGTGCTTCTCTCTGCCTCAGCCTCCCGAGTAGCTGGGACTACAGGCGCCCACCACCACATCTGGCTAGTTTTGTATTTTGTGGAGACGGGGTTTTGCCACGTTGGCCAGGCTGGTCTCGAACTCCTGACCTCAGGTGATCCACCTGCCTTGGTCTCCCAAAGTGCTGGGATTACAGGCGTGGGCCACTGTTCTCGGCCAGATTCTTTTTTTAAAAAGCTTCCCAGGTGATTCTAACGTTACACCTCAGTTAAGAACCACTGCCTCAAAGGAACAGGGGACCAAGGAAACCCAAGAAATTATTTCACACTCTACAATCACAGTGATATTTAAGAGACTATTAAAAAAACCTTCTGGCCGGGCGCGGTGGCTCAAGCCTGTAATCCCAGCACTTTGAGAGGCTGAGATGGGCGGATCACGAGGTCAGAAGATGGAGACCATCCTGGCTAACAGTGAAACCCCGTCTCTACTAAAAAAATACAAAAAACTAGCGGGGCGAGGTGGCGGGCGCCTGTAGTCCCAGCTACTCGGGAGGCGGAGCTTGCAGTGAGCTGAGATCCGGCCACTGCACTCCAGCCTGGGCGACAGAGCAAGACTCCGTCTCAAAAAAAAAAAAACAAAAAACCTTCTTTACTTTCTAGATTGTAGTAACTCTGGATTAGTTCAAACTAAGATAGAACAACTTTATACTAGTCTCTATAAACAAACAATTCCTTAAGAGCATTCAAAGTGTGAAAATTATGTTGACTACATCAAATGAACAAATATCAACAACTGTAATTCTAATTGTAACCTTAAAATATTGGCCAGATTGGCCAGGCGCGGTGGCTCACGTCTGTAATCCCAGCACTTTGGGAGGCCGAGGCGGGCAGATAACGAGGTCAGGAAATCAAGACCATCCTGGCTAACGCAGTGAAATCCCAATTCTACTAAAAATATTTTAAAAAGTAGCCAGGCATGGTGGCGGGCACCTGTAGTCCCAGCTACTCGGGAGGCTGAGGCAGGAGAATGGCATGAACCCACGAGGCGGAGCTTGCAGTGAGCCGAGATCGTACCACTGCACTCCAGCCTGGGCCACAGTGAGACTCTGCCTCCAAAAAAAAAAACTGGCCAGATTAAGAAACAAAAGTGCTCCATGGCCGGGCACAGTGGCTCACTCCCAGCACTTTGAGAGGCTGAGGCAGGTGGATTATCTGAGGTCGGGAGTTCAAGACCAGCCTGACCAACATGAAGAAACCCCGTCCTACTAAAAATACAAAATTAGCCAGGCGTGGTGGCACATGCCTGTAATCCCACTGCTCGGGAGGCTGAGGTGGGAGAATCGCTTGAACCCAGGAGGCGGAGGTTGCGGTGAGCCGAGATCACACCACTGCACTCCACTCTGGGCAACAAAAGTGAAACTCCGTCTCAAAAAAAAAAAAAAAAAAAAGAAAAGAAAAAAAAGAAACAAAAGTGCTCCTAAACTGGCAGGATGGGCATGGGTGGGGAGGTAGAAGAACACACTATTTTCAGATTTCTTTTCAAATAGTACTTAGGAAAAAGAAATATTTACTCTCTTACTTCATTACACCTAGATTGGATTTTATAACATCTAAAAGTGATATAGAAATTCCAAATCTGAAAATACTGTTTGAGTAAAATCTGCTATAATTCCAGACATCTGCTTATTAAGATATACTGAGAATGTTAGCAAAGAGGGTATGAAGTGGAGGTGGTAGATGATACAGGAAGAGTAGTTATGCTCTAGAAACCTTTAACAGAACTGGGAAACGTTAGTTTGGCGCCTCCTGCCTGTTGGCAGACATAGGCAACCTACAAGCATTTCTAACTCCCGTCTAACCAACATGACATTGTAGGATGCCTGATAAAGCCAAGCACACAAGAAAACTAACAACAGTGAGCACAAATTGTTAACAGACCTTAAAAAAAAATCAGAACCCGGAGAAAGAAAGGAAAAGATTCTTCTTAGTCCATTAAAGACAGACCAAATGTCTAAAAGAAAAAATAAGTTACTCAAAGGACAGGAGAAAGCTGGAAAATTACAATGCTAGTACAGACCTAGAATACAGTACAGACAAGAGTAACTAAAACTTCTGGATACAGGTAAACCAATACTTCCTTCTCAATGGAACTGTACTCCCATGAACGCATTACTCAAGTGGGCTAATAAAACCCTTTGCTTAAAGTGCCTGGAGATTTCAGGAAAAACAAAACATCCATGCATGACTGATTTGTAACCAGAGAAGAAACGAATTAGAAAAATATCAAAAATAACTGAAAACTCTTAAGTACTTTTTCTCCCAATAAAGCACACACACACACACAAAAAAGAGAAAATTCCTGTTAGCAAAGGGAAAGTAGAAGTGTAAATAAATGCCTGTAATCCCAGCACTTTAGGAGGCCGAGGAGGGCGGATCACCTGAGGTCAGAGTTCAAGACCAGCCTGGCCAATATGGTGAAATTCTGTCTACTAAACATACAAAAATTAGTTGGGCATGGCGGCAAACACCTGTAATCCCAGCTACTTGGGAGGCTGAGGCAGAATAACTGCCAATAAGGGGGAAAACTCAAATGTCCATGGATAATCAAATGGATAAAGAAAATATGGGCCAAGCACAGTGGCTCACACCTGTAATCCCAGCACTTTGGGAGGCCCAGGTGGGCGGATCACTTGAGGTCAGGAGTTCAAGACCAGCCTGGCCAACATGGCCAAACCCCATCTCTACTAAAAATACAAAAATTAGCCAGGTGTGGTGGCAGGTGCCTATAATCCCAGCTACTTGGGAGGCTGAGGCTAGAGAATAGCTTGAACGCAGGAGGCAGAGGCAGCAGTGAGCCGAAATTACGCCACTGTACTCCAGCCTCTCCAGAGGTAGACTCTGTCTAAAATAAATAAATACATAAACCAGAAGTATAAATAAATTTAATCAATAATCCTGAAACTGGTGTTTGCTTCAAACACTTTCTTCTTCCTCCTCTATCCCTAAGCAGGTTCAAATGGCAGTATCTTTCCTTTCTTAAGGAGAATAATACTATTCTGGTTATTTTCAAAACCTGTTATTATAATAAATACTATATGCAAGGCCTTGTGCTAAGTGCTTACATACATTATCTCTTAAAATCCTCACTGTGATGACTAATGTATTATTTTCATTTCCATTTTACAAATGAGGAAAAATCCTATGCTTAGGACACACAATCAACAAATGGTATAAAGCGGAGATAACAAGCCAGGTCTGTCTCCATAGCCTGTGCTAATAAACTGGAGCAGTATTTTCTTAGCTTTCTCTCCTTAAATGACTGAAGTTCACATGCTATTTGGAATAAATATGCAGAAAAGGGGCACAGGAAGTGGTGTAGAAAGAAGCACTTTATAACTTATCAAGATAAGAGCACCTGCACTGCTTTTTTAAAACAAGGAAAACCGTGCAATAACATAAAACCCCAANGCTGGAGTGCAGTGGCCGGATCTCAGCTCACTGCAACCTCCGCCTCCCGGGTTCACGCCATTCTCCCGCCTCAGCCTCCTGAGTAGCTGGGACCACAGGCGCCCGCCACCTCGCCCGGCTAATTTTTTGTATTTTTAGTAGAGACGGGGTTTCGCCGTGTTAGCCAGGATGGTCTCGATCTCCTGACCTCGTGATCCGCCCGTCTCGGCCTCCCAAAGTACTGGGATTACAGGCTTGAGCCACCGCGCCTGGCCAAAACCCCCAACTCTTTTCTGGCTCTATTATTGCTAAAACGGACAAGTTGGTCAGGCACCACCTACGGACCATAGTAAATAAATCACTTTGGTTCAGTGGTGGGGAGGGCATTATGCAACACTTCCCAGCACAGCCCTGGCTAGGATATTTTACGGCCAAGGCACTTGGGCCCCTCCTCCCCAGCTAGACAGCCTGGCTCCTTCACATTCCCCTCAGGAGATAGGGTGGAAGCTCACAGCTCCACTTTGTAAGGCATAGAGGGCAGCTGAAAGTCCTGCTTGGCCTCTCTGGGCAACCACAGGCGCCAATAAATCAGCCACAGGCGATTCTCTCATTCCCTTCCTGGCTGAAGCAGGAGCAAGACATAATGCAAAAGAGCACTGATTGGACTTGAGAAATAAGCGATCTAGGCTTAAATTCTACTGCAAATGACTATATCACCACAGCCCAGGTAATGGCCTGTTTCCTCAGGCTTCTAACATGAAGACAGTACCATCTCCTTTTTGGTAAAGATACAAAGTTCATCTATGAAAGCAGCTAGTATGATACCTTGCCCACTGCAAGTATTCAGTAAACAGCGGCCAACTTGAGCAGAATCCATCTCTACTACATGCAAATAAGACATTCAAGGTAGGACTGGACAAAAAAGGTGTAGCAGGTTATGTGGGTTCCTCTCTGCTTTCTTCCTGACCATACCTTGGTATTTCATTGATTGCCAGCTCTCAGAACTAATCTATTCCATGTCGTATCCCATCAGTGTTCTATTCCCTGTTAAGGAGCTGATGTCCGGTAACGGATTCATGATTTACCCTTAACTAAAATATATGAAGATTGTTAAAGAAGACTTTGATGCCTTAACATAAGGAAGCAACCAATGCTGCAAATAATGGTTATTCTTGAAGAGAACAGCAATGAAATTTTCAGGGGTGGCTGAGGGGTGAAGTCTTTTAGTTCCAAAAATACACCATAGGCGGCCTACCTCACCTAGAAATACTATCAAACCCACACAATGGCGATGCCTGATTTCTCCATAATCTGAATCAAGCCAAGTATAATGACCTCCGCCGGATACATTCTCTACAGGTGAGTGGGGTAAACTGGCACTGCGGTCCTGGCATGGTGGAGAGTGCAATCACCAAGGTATCTGGAGCCTTGGAGTCTTAGCTATCAAGAGGTGTAGCTAGCTCCAGTTACATCACGCTCTTTAGGCCTGGTGTCTTCTCTGTGATGATCAACAGATTTTCTGTAAGGCACCGCTCAGCTCTAAAATTTGAGATTCCAAAGTGTACTCTGCACACTTGACAGTATCTTGTGAGAGGATCAACAGCTCTGCCAGACGAACTTGAGTCTCAAGAGAAAGAATGCCAAATTTAATCCCTTGGGGAGACCCGGGCGCTGACTGTTGAAACATGCTAGGTGCTGTCAGGTTCCAGGTACTACGCTGTGCTATGCGCTGCCTCCGCAACTGATAACACCTGACTACTCTAAATAATGAGTGCCAGAGAAGGCAGTGATGGGTCAAGCTTCAAAAAGAAAAACCGGATTTGCTTAGAACAAGATAAACATAATTTGAAGATAGAAAATAAATTATGAGGGCGGGGGGGAAGTCTTCTTGCCCTAGAAACTAGGCAATCACAAGCTGGGAGTGGAAACACTAGCCGCAGCGTCCTCGCAGCATCTGGAAAGTCGCCCGCTCGTAAGAGAGGTGGGCGCCACCCGGGGGAGGCCGCAGGCCTATTGGGATTTCCTGCTAGGGGTCGCACCCGGACCCGCAGCAGGGACGGCTCCGCACCTTCGCGGCACCCCGTGTGCCACCCTGAATCAGGCCCCGGCGGCCGCTCCTAGGAGCAGCAAAGGGTGGTTCTGGGTATTGTCGGCCCAGCGCTCACTCGCGGATGTATTTTCCTCCTGTGCCCTGCCTGACACCTCAATGGGACCAAAAACACCCCTCTCCCCAGCTACTTGCATCTGTCCCGCGACCGGTGCAGCTGCAGGCCGCCGCCCTGGGCGGCTCGCGGCTGGAGGGACTGAGACCCGGGCAGCCCACAAGGGCTGGGCCGCATCGCTTACCCAGATGCCCCCGCGGCGGCAAGCCGACTCCTCCGTGCAGGAGGGGCGGGCTCCCAAGCCGCGCACAGCAAGCGGTGGAGCCGGCTCACGCACCCCGCGGCTGGCTCTCGCGCGGCTTCCCGCGCCGGCAGCCCGCGATGGCCCCACGTGACCGCGTGTCTGGTAGCAGGGGAACGAGGGGCGCCAGGGCCAGGGTGTGCGTGCGCGCGTGCGTGCGTACGTGCGCACGTGCGCGCCCTCCCGCCCGCAGCCGGGCTGGGGTCGGCCCGCGCTCTGAGCGCTGCCGCTACAATTCGCAGTCGTGACTCTGTAGGCGGAAGCACAGGGACGAGCCGAGCGTCACAGGCTCCCCACAAACAACCGCGTGACCCCGGGACTTTCCCCAGGGTGTGCAAAAGCACAGGCACCCCCTCAGTTCTGGGGTGAAGGTGGGGGTGGGGAAGGATGCGCCCGCGTGTTCGCTGGGGAAGGGATGAGGGCGCGGGGCCAGGGAGGCCGAGCCGCGGGAGCCTGGGTGGAGAGGCTGACTGGGCGAGGTGGGGCATGGCGAGGGAAGTGACTCAGGGCCAGAGGCGGACAGGCCCACGGAAGGTGGGGTGGGGGGAGCGCGGGGACTAGACGACCCTGAACCGACGGGACAGAGCGAGGTTGCCGAAGCACTCGAGGCGGGCCGCGAGGGACGGCCCAGCTGCTGGGCCCAACGGGGCAGGGGTCTGACATCTGGACAGAGTGGGAAAACAGCCGCGCATCCTGCCCTGGGGAGTCGGGAGGAGCCCCGTCACATCCAGCTGTGCAAACAGGAGGAGGAGGAGGTCCCAAGCCTACCCTTGAGAGAGGGGCGAGAGGGGTGGTCAAGCCGCCGCTGCCGCGACGGCCCCCGCGGTGCGGGTTGCGCCAGCCTCCTCGGAGCCCGACGCAGAAACTTGTTGCAACAAACAGGCGACCGCGGGTGCCCCTAGCAGCCAGCGGCAGAGTGGGTGGGCGGGCGAGAGGGAGGGGAAGGCTGGCGGACGCCGCAGCGAACTGGTGGGCAGACCCGGAGTCGCCGCGTAAGCGGGGCCGGCTCAGTGCGGTGCGGCAGGCGCGGCTGTGCGGCAGCGGAAGTCCTTTGTTGCAGCACAGTCCCTGGCAGAGCCAGAGCCTCTCCGCGCAGCCCAACCCGAGCGCCGAGCGCCGCGCGCCGCCGCCACTGCCACTGCAGCTCGCGGCCCCTTCGCCTCCGCCCGCCTTTGCCGTGGCTGATTTGCCTTAAACTCCCTAAAATCTCCGCAGCTCTGGTTCCTGCTGCGGCCGGTAAGTATTTGCCAGTTGTGGGGCTATTTGCGCAACTTTGGCCCGGGCCGGAGGGCGACGGGCCGCGGGCCTGGCGGAGTGCGGGGCCAGAGCGGCGCCGACCCGTGCGGGGAGCCGGAGCGCGGCGGACGCGTTGCAAGGACCCGGTGACGGGCGGCTGCCAGGCCGCCTGCTTGTTGCCGGCGCGTCAGGTCCCGGGCGTGCGGCCTCCCTGAGTCGGAGGCAAAGCCCTTACGGAGACTAGTTCCCAAATTAGTTACCTTCTTTTCTTTCTTTCTCTGCCTTTATTTTTTTCGAGGGGGGAGGGGAGGTGTAGACGGGAGGCGGGAGAACCCGGTTGATTGACGTGCCTGGAGCCCGCTTCTCTCAACTTACAGCTGCGGCTCCGCGGCGGGTGGGAGGGGAAGTGTCCCGGAGCCCGAGGCTGCAGACTTGGGCGCGCTCCGAGGGAGGAGGCGTAAGAGCCGTGCAAATTCTTGCTACGCTGTTTCCCACCCCCTCTCGCAGGCACACACGCTTTTTGTTCAGTAAAAAGTGGAAGGTCTGAGTTGGGGAATTTTAAGTGGAAAAGATCTGTTTCCTGGGAAGGAAGTGATTTCGCTTGCAGCGGTGGGCGCTTACTAGAAGTTCGGTAAATATGTTGGATGCAGATCGGGAGTCGTTTACTACTAAACTATGTAGGCAAGGTCTGAGCTCAGCCACCCCACCCAGTCTCCCTTTCTACCTAAGCAACGCGTGTACATGATCTGAAGGGTTGACATGACATTTTCTAAATTGGGCGCATCAGGAAGAGGTTGATGAAAATCCTTGACGTTTTCCGGGGATAGGACATTTGTATGTGTGTGATAATGTTCTTAAATCGAGTTTCAGTGTGGCGGTGCACGCAGATCCTTCATTGGTGTTAGTGTATTTCCATACGGTATGTATCACTAGAAGAACAGTGTTCCCTTTGACACTCGAACCCAAGGAATGGCCCGAGGCTTTTTGAGGCAACCTAGGATCAGTGTCTTGAGTTGAAGTTGGAGGCACTCTGAAGCAGATTTGGTGAAGGATGCAGTTCTCGTAATCTACAGAGCAATCAGTCTTCTTTGAAACGGAGAAATTAGATTCCATGAACTGTTATCAGTGCAAATAGATATGATGTGGAGAAACGGGGAAAATTGAGTACAAAAAGATGAGGCTTGAATGATGGCTGGCCATCATTTGCTCAGAACCTCAAAACTTTGCTTTTGAATCACTTGCTGGATATCTAATAAAGTCTCAATAATAACTGGATGACTTTGGGAGCTACAAAGGGGCTTACTCCTCTTAAAGAAACAGGAAACTGGGCCGGGCGCAGTGGCGCACGCCTGTAATCCCAAATGCTGAGGCGGGTGGATCACCCGAGGTCAGGAGTTCAAGACCAGCCTGGCCAACATGGCGAAACCCCATTTCTCCTAAAAGTACAAAATTTAGCCTGGCGTGGTGGCGGGTGCCTGTAATCCCAGCTACTGAGAAGGCGGATGCAGGAGAATCGCTTGAACCCGGGAGGCGGAGGTTGCAGTGAGTGGAGATCGCGCCACTGCACTCCAGCCTGGGCAACAAGAGTGAGACTCCCTCTCCAAAAAACAAACAACAACAGCAACAAAAACCAGGAAACTGAAGCATAGTGGAGGTGAAATGGTTTTACAAAGGTTAGTAAACACAACGTCTACAGTAGAGCCTTCAGTTAACCTCTTACATTCATTTTATGAGCAGGCTTTCTCCATTAATACCACATTTTCATGGTATTGAATAACTCGGGTTGAGCAGTCTTTCCTGAAGCCTTTCTATTCTTCCCACTCCTAATATGATGGCCTACTTTTTTGGTTTTTTTGTGGGGAAAGGACTGGTGTATCATTGTCAGAGAAAAGAGAAACCATATTTAACCAGGGCCTTAGCAGGGCATGAGCACAGTCACAGCCACTTGCTCTTGACCTTGTGCTTTGATCTCACTTTAACACTTCTAAATTTTTGTACTGCTTCCTCATTCTCTTTTGCCAGGCTCTGGGGAAGATATAGTTCATGGACCTTTTTAAGAGTATCTCGTTTTATTTGTAGCATCATTTCCCTTTCTAATGTGCAGGAGAAAAGAAGTACCTGCTTTCAGACTTGCCCTCTAGTCGGGAAAAGCACTAAGCCTTTGCTCTTCACCTTCTGGTGCAAAGGGGAGGTAACTGTTGGTACAGAAATACAGAAAAATTCCCGTAGATTTTTGTTAATAAGCTGCAATCTGTTGTCTTCCCAAAAAATTGAGATATATTTGAGAAACATCTTCTTGAGAGGTCACTTTGGTCTCTACAGAATGTTTTCTCCTGACATTTTCTTCCGTGCTAGTATGTCATGCTAAAATGGTGAAATTGTTTTTTCGCATATTCTTATGTGAACCAAATTAAGGGTTATTCATGTCTTTTTTCTCAAAATGTAAGTAATTTTTTATTATAAAATCCATGCTCTTTGTAAAAATTCAGCCTGTATTGAAGTACATAAAATACAAAAATGAAAGTCATTTTGACTCCCACTCCCCAGAGATAATCACTGTGTACAGTCAATTCCTTGTTTAAAACCTGATTACAGCTGTGCTGCTGTGTGTGCCTCACTCTGCCTGGGGATGGCCTGTGGTGATTCATGGACTCATGTTCTCTATTCACATTACTCAGGTTGGTAAGAATTGCCAAGTAAAGGAAAGGGGAGTGTTTTGCATTGGGCTGATTTAAAATTATTTGATTAAGTAACTGGGCTGCTATTTTAGGTTTGTCCTTATTAAATATTTACCGTATCATGGTGGGCTATTTTTCATACTATGTTTATGGTAATGGTGTTGCCCAGCCTCTGATGGATTGATTTACAGCAGCCAAACACATCAAAAGCAAACCCTCAGCTTTATAGTTTCATAATTTATAATTAGGAAGGAGTAGGTATACTTGCCATGAAGACCATTGCCAGTATATCCCTATGCTGATATACGATGGGGTCCTCTTGATCAGCACCAAAGATTGCATGCTGAACATATGGAAAGGAAATTAGAAGAAAGAAGGGTCAATGACTGCTGTTTTCAGATGTGGCATGGAAGAGACTGATATTGGGGAGGAAGCGGCAGGGACTCACTCCTTAGATGTGTATTTAAGAATGAACTGTGAAGAGGCCGGGTGCGGTGGCTCAAGCCTGTAATCCCAGCACTTTGGGAGGCCGAGACGGGCGGATCACAAGGTCAGGAGATCGAGACCATCCTGGCTAACATGGTGAAACCCTGTCTCTACTAAAAATACAAAAAAAAAAAAAAAAAAACTAGCTGGGCTAGGTGGCGGGCGCCTATAGTCCCAGCTACTTGGGAGGCTGAGGCAGGAGAATGGCGTAAACCCAGGAGGCGGAGCTTGCAGTGAGCTGAGATCGGGCCACTGCACTCCAGCCTGGGCGACAAAAGGAGACTCCGCCTAAAAAAAAAAAAAAAAAGAATGAACTGTGAAGAAGTTGATGATGATCTAAAAACAGAGCCCCAAAATAGTACATAGAAAGTTAATTACAACATCGGTTATTTGAGGCTGTTGGGGACATGGGTGGTTTTTATACTACTCTGTCTTTGAATTTAAAATGTTTTCAAAATAAAATGTGAAGATGAAAGAATTATTAACCAGATTTTCTTTTGTCTATATGAGATGCATGCAGTCCTTTTTAGAGATAACTGAAGAGCTCCATCCCCACTTTGAAGTATTAGAAGAGGCATGCTCTGGTGAACAGTGGGGAGTTAGCAGATGGAAGGGGATTTAGGGAAGGGACAGGACCTTCTTCCTGCAAGATGGGGCAGTGAGAGAATGATGAGAGCTTTTAGATTCGTGAAAAAGGTGACTCAGGGAGGCTTAGAATGTTCCAAAGGGGCACTTCAGCTAATAGTCATATTTAGAAGAGTGTTGTCTGGTTTACACAAACTGAAACTTAGGGCTTTGAATCAAGAGTCTCAGCTTCTACTTAGAAGATAAGCAGTTTCGGGGAAGTCAACCACTGAACCTGTTTCATTTACAAAATGAGGATAATAAAAATACCTATCTCAGGGTGGTTGTGAGATCAGTTGTATTAATATATGGGAAAATGCTTTGTAAATTTTCAACCACTGTATAAAAGTTGCCATGATTGAAATAAACAAAAAATTGATAAGCAAAATAAAACTTCTGTGTTTAAACATGTATTCATTCAAAAACTCATCAAATATCAACTAAATGTCAGACATTTAGTAATGAATGAGATACTGCCCTGGTGTCAAGGAGCTTACAGTAAAGCAGGGGAGCCAGATAATTGCAATACCTGCCTTAAGTGTGGTAATAGAGCATCACAGTTTGGATGATGCATTATTGGTACCATATAGTTGTATGTATAGGCTGTTTTGGCAGCACAGAAGAGAGGCATCTGCCTCACCCTAAGATCAGAAAAAACTTCCCAAAGAGGCCAGGCACAATGACTGTCCCCTGTAATCCCAGCACCTTGGGAGGCCTAGGCAGGTGGATTGTTTGATCTCAGGAGTTTGAGACCAGCGTGGCCAACATGGCGAAACCCTGTCTCTACAAACAACACAAAAGTTAGCTGGGCGTGGTGCTAACTCCCAGCTATTCGAGAGACTGAGGTGGGAGAAACGCTTGAGCCTGGGAGGCAGGGGTTGCAGTGAGCCGAAATTGCCCCATTGCACTCCAGCCTGGATGACAGAGCCAGACCCTGTCTCAAAAAAAAAAAGAAAAGAAAAGAAAAAAAACTTCCCAAACAGGGTGAGCTAGACATTGAAAAGGTTCTAAGGAAAGGAACAGCATGTGTGAAATGGCAAGGCTTTTGGGGTATTAGGTTATTTGGGATGAGGGGGAATCTTAAGGCTTAAAAATAAGAGTTAAGTTTCTTAGAATGAACATACATTTTATGATACTTTTTATTGGTTTCATTTTGTTGAAGTTTAATTATATGATTGTGATGTTTTCAGGATTTTGGTTTGAATTAAAACTGGCGTCACAAAATTGGAAACAATACAATTTTTTAAAAAATGTGTAGGATCTGGCTGGGCGTGGTGGCTCACGCCTATAATCCTAGCACTTTGGGAGGCTGAGACAGGCGGATCACAAGGTCAGGAGATCGAGACCAACCTGGCCAGCATGGTGAAACTCCCGTCTCTACTAAAAATACAGAAAAAAATTAGCCAGGTGTGGTCATGGTGGTGGGCGCCTGTAGTCCCCAGCTGCTCGGGAGGCTGAGGCAGGAGAATGGTGTGAACCCGGGAAGCGGAGCTTGCAGTGAACTGAGATTGCGCCACTGCACTCCAGCCTAGGCGACAGAGCAAGACTTCGTCTGAAGAAAAAAAAAATGTATAGAATCTGCCCAAAGAAGGAAACTGGGTAATCCCTCCCATCATCATAGAGCTGCCTCACCAGTTATTCGTTAAGTAACATTTACTGAATACTTAATATTCCAGAGAAATGAAAAAGCCAAAATCCTTGTCTCAAAGTTGTTCACAATCTCGTGGGGGAGACCAACACATAATTATAACCAATTCTTATTTAGCATTTACTCCATGAGAGATACTACTTAACAATAACTCTTAAGAGTTAGAAAGGATTACCATCCCTTCTTAGATGACAGAAGTGAAGCACAAATTGACTAAGCAACCTACTCAAGGTCACACAATAAGTGGCAGAGCCAGAATTTGAACCCAGGCAGTCTGGTTAGTTTGTGCTTTAATGCCTACTTTATGTAGCTGTTCTGATTATTAAAATACAGTGTAAAAAGTGCAAAATAAAGAAATAATACACGAGATCAAAACCTAAAATAGTGGGAGAGGAAGGTGTTACAAAGGCTTTCTACAGGAGTTGATAAACTGATTTTTAAATGATACGTGGGAGGTTCAGACCCAAAGAACTTATCGGTATGAGTAAAACTGGAGGGGAGGTAAGAAATTCATGAAGTATGCTGGATGTGTGTGGAGGAGGGTGAAGGTGGTGACAAGCAGTTTTATGTTGCTTGAACATGAAGTTTGGAAGCAGGCACTAGCTAAACATATAAGACTAGATGGGTGGGCATGGGGGGCTTTGTATGCCTCAATAATGATTTTATACTTTAGCCTGAGGATATGTGAGGGGAACCATGGTAGAATAGTGTGATATGATTTTTCTTCTTCATGAATCATCTTGAAAACGGCATTGCTCTTGGAAGGAAAAAATTACCTGAGAGTGAAGGATTTGAGGGACTGGTTGAGGAGCCTATTTTAATAACTCAGGAGTGATAATAAAGGCCTTACGAGAACAGGAAAGATAGGGATGGAGTAGATGGGCATATTTGAGAAATATTTAATGGGAAAATTGGCAACACTTAATGGTTGATTATGAGGGAGAGGTTCTAGGTAGCTCCCAAGTAGTCTAGGTGATTGGTACATAGTGGTGGCAGCTGAGACAGAATATGGGGGAGGGGCATTTTAAAGTGAGTTCCAGACAAAATCTGATTCCACAGAATTAGTACATTCAAATAGAAGTCCTACAAAACGGCCGGGCGCGGTGGCTCAAGCCTGTAATCCCAGTACTTTGGGAGGCCGAGACGGGCGGATCACAAGGTCAGGAGATGGAGACCATCCTGGCTAATAACGGTGAAACCCCGTCTCTACTAAAGAATACAAAAATCTAGCCGGGCGACGAGGCGGGCGCCTGTAGTCCCAGCTACTTGGGAGGCGGAGGCAGGAGAATGGCGTAAACTTGGAAGGCGGAGCTTGCAGTGAGCTGAGATCCGGCCACCGCACTCCAGCCTGAGCGACAGAGCCAGACTTCGTCACACATACCAAAAAAAAAAAAAAGTTTGGGAGTCTTTAGTAAAATTTAAACTCTGCATACAACATAACCCACCTATTCTAATCCTAATTCTAACTTGATGCACACTTGGATTTTAGTGCAAATGTGCTACCAGAAAGGGGTCC
>NW_016810602.1:2179749-2199627 GCF_001698545.2 Rhinopithecus bieti | reverse complement strand
AAAAAAAAAAAAAAAAAAAAAGAAGTCCTACAAAACGAACCCTAAGAATTCGAATGCTATGGGCAATAAGGGATTTCCTGGTGAAGCACATTTGGCTGAAAGAGCCTACTGTTTACACAGTGCCCTCTGGTGGTCAGAAGATGCTGTGGGGCCTCTTTAGCATGAATGGATTAAAATGTACTTTTCCTCCTCTACTTCTGGAGGGAGAGGGGAATATTCCAGAAGCCACTGTGTTCCTTCTGCTTTCTGTGTGGATAAGGTCATTTCTTAGAACTATAATTCAACTGAACTACAGGAACATCTCACTTATTTGTAAGTTATATGGTTGGCAACCTCAGCTATCCAGTGCTTTGGCCTGATGCAAAAGAGGAAGGAAATTTGATCGCCTGTCAACAAAATTCAGGAATTAAAACTTTACATCTAATGAGCATTTCCCTAGGTCTTCAGAAGATGCTGTGCTCCCTCTTTAGGATGAATGGATATGTAGATTCAATTTTCAATGAGTTTTTGTCTAATTTCACAGCCAAGAAGAGATTGAAATGGTGGGCTACAGGAGATCAGCACACCTTTAGGAAGTGACAGTTGTTGGCTTGCAAGTAAAGAGACAGAAAAATACTAACAAGCCAACAAAGCACAATCTCCAAAAGCATAACAGTCTGATCTGAGGCCATTTTGTGTAGATGCAAACAACCTTGCAAATTGAACAACTACTGTATTTCAGCAAAACATAATTGTTTCAGAGGAGAAAACAGCCAGCCAGGTGATGCTATATGTGTAGGCTGCAGTTAGAGTAGTATGAAGAGCCCTAGACCAGGATTGAGGAGACCAAGGTCTTATCCTGACAGCCACTAAAACTAAATGTGACTTTGAACATACCACTTAATCTCTTAGGGCCTCAGTTTGCTTTTTGATCTGTAAAGCAGTGGGTTGAACTTGATCATTTCATAAAATTCTATCAACTATAATTATGACATTAATTTTTTAAAAATTGTACTGTGCTTGGATTGAAAAGGCAAAGAAACATTTGTCATCTCTAATTTATGTAAGAGTCCTGTGAGAAGTATGATTATCCCAATTTTATAGACGAAAAAATGGGCTTAAAGAAGTAAAGAAGTTCCCGCATAGCTAAACCTAGTGGTAGAGTTTGTATTCAAACAAACAGTATATGCTCTCTGGGTTCTTTTTTATTTCCTTCACTTGACAAGCACGTATTAAGTGTCAACTATGTGGGAAGAGTGTGCTAGGCACAAGGAACACAAAGGCCATTAAGCCTTGTCCCTGTCTTTGAGGCTTCAGTACAGTAGGCATTGCTATATCACACTGCTCCTTGGATCTCTTGTCAGTGCTAATGATACAAGTAATACTACTGCACTGTTAGGCTTAATATACAGCTCCATTATGTCTTTAAGATGTGGGTATAAAACTAAGCCACCATTTATATTATTGTTTCTATGGGAATGTGTTTCAAGTTTCAAATAAATTAAAAATAAAGTTTTAGGATATAACCCAGTTATAATTGCAGAACTTCCCGTACTAAGTACTGAATTTGGAGTCTAATGCACAGCCACTAGTGCAGATAGTGAATAACATTTTCTAAACTTGATCATATTTGTCACTTAAATGCATTGAAATAAAATCTCTTATCTTTGGGAGCCTCTACAACTGGTTATTCCTGGAAGTTTCAAGGAGAAACCAAGAGAATGTAGTAGAGATTGGACCCTATACCCTGCAAGATGGTATTCTAGGAAAGAATTTTGCCAATGTGACGTTATTTTTATAGATGGCAAAATCTTTAAGGTCATAATCTTGGGCTCTAGAGTCATTGCCTGTGTTCTAATCCCATGAAGTCCTCTCTTTGTGATATTACAAAGGTTATATAACACTGTATGGCTCTGTTCTTTAATCTTGAAAATGTGTCTTATAGCAGCATCTACTTTGTGGGGTTTGTTATGAGGATTAAATGCTAAAATGATTCTTACATATGCATACATACACAAAATGATACCTATATATGCATACATACACATATATGCACATATACACACATACACGTATATATATCCATACGTGTATATATGCAATATATGTGTGTGAGATATGCACACATATATATTGCATATATCCATATGTGTATATATGTAATGTATGTGTGAGAGATATATACATCTCCCTATACATCTGACTGGAATAGAGCCTGGCATATAGTAAGAAATAATAAATGTTAGCTATTCACATTATTATTATATTACAGTTGTCATTTACTCTACTTTGATAACCTTCATCTACCAGTCCAGTAAAGCAAATATACCTCCCCTCCCATTACATATCCAGCCAAGCTGCTGTGTACCCTCCTCAACTATTTACATACACATCTATATAAATACTTGAAATGCCTCATCCGTGCTTTCAGTTTATCCTACTCATTCATCAAGGCTTTACTCAAATCCTGCATCCTTCCTAAAGCCTACTATTTTGGTATAATTAATGCTTTTCTTCTAAACCCTTGCTGAACTTTATTCAGTATAGTTATTTTATTTTATTTTATTTTGAGATGGAGTCTTGCTCTGTTGCCCAGGCTGGAGTGCAGTGGCTCAATCTCAGCTCACTGCAACCTCTGCCTCCCAGGTTCAAGTGATTCTCCTGCCTCAGCACCCCCCGAGTAGCTGGGGCCAGGCATCCGCTATCATGCCCAGCTGATTTTTGTATTTTTGTAAAGATGGGGTTTCACCATGTTGGCCAGGCTGGTCTTGAACTCCTGAGCTCAGGTGATCCACCCACCTCAGCCTCCCAAAGTGCTGGGATTACAGGTATGAGCCACCGCACCCGGCCTCAATATAGTTTATTAAACTCCTCAAATTGTTTCTTGGTTTCAAATTTAATTCCTCATATACAGTTATCTCTATTGTACACCATCCTTCTCCACCCTCCATTTCAATGCTTTATCCACTGTTAGGAACATTATGAGTATTCAATACATTCTGATATTCTGATGTTAAAATGTAAGAATCCTTTCATTACATTTTCGACTTTTAAAATACTCTGTAATCCTCAAATCCATATGCATACATACATTCGACCTATAAGACATAGAAATAGGTAAAAGGAAACATACATACATAAATCTTCCTTGAGATCCAGAGGTAATTGTAAGTCAGTCAGAGATTGGGGTGCTGAATTGGGACTGTGATGCTAGGCTCTCTAGACTTTCACTGAGACTAAGCAAATCTTCTTCAAATGCCTCATTGGTGCTGCAAGTCTATGACACAATTTAAAGGGTGATTATTTGCCTCACAGAAACACTTTAAAATTCCTTTAAGTTACTTCTTTATTCATTGAATATGCTTGTTTATAGACCCTTAAATTATCATTTTCCAAGGCTGGAGTAAGAGAAACTTTAGCAAAACTGTTATTTCCAATTTAACAGATCTAGCAATGAGGAAAAATATTTCTGAAATCTTACTATGTCAGTGAGAAATTTACTGAAATAGCTTACACAGTATAACTTAGGGAACACATTTATCAAATAAGACTAGATTGACAAACTCTGCCTTCCGGGTTCCCGCCATTCTCCTCCCTCAGCCTCCCGAGTAGCTGGGACTACAGGCACCTGCCACCACGCCTGACTAATTTTTCGTGCCTTTAGTAGAGACGGAGTTTCACCGTGTTAGCCAGGATGGTCTCGATTTCCTGACCTCGTGATCCACCCGCCTCGACCTCCCGAAGTGCTGGGATTACAGGTGTGAGCCACTGTGCCTGGCCTCAAAAATTTTTAATGAAAAAATTATCTTCAAGAGATAAGCTAAAAGTCTCACAGGAATTTAGATCCCTCCTCCCCTGCTCCATATGCCTCTGCCTCTTTTTGGTGTATTAATCCTTTTTAAAGCCTTTCTGGGCTGGGCACAGTGGCTTATACCTGTAATCCCAGCACTTTGGGAGACTGAGGTGGGAGGATTGCTTGAGCCCAGGAATTCGAGACCAGCCTGGGCAACATAGCAAGACCTCATCTCTACAAAAAACATACAAAAATTAGCCAGTCATGGTGGCATATGCCTGTAGTGCTAGCTATTCAGAAGGTGCGAGGTGGGAGGATTGCTTGAGCCCAGTGAGCTGTGATGGCATGCCAACCTGGGTAACAGAGTAAGACCCTGTCTCAAAAAAATAATAATAATAATTAAAATTTAAGAAAAAAAAAGAAAGCTTTTCTGAATGAGGTGTAACAAGGACAAAGTTGCTGGTGCTAATGTGTGAATGATTGCTATTATAAGTTACTCTGCCTAAAATCAGTTTTACTCAGAACTTGGACATTTGCATAATAATGTTACTTAAACTACAATTCTAGGTCAGCCTAAAAACTGTTGTGTTAGAATTAAAAATTAGACACAGCATTTGTTCAGCTTTCATTTGTTCAGCTTCCAGCTCTATAGGGGGAACATAGGAGTATAAACATGGAGGCAACGGGATTCACACTGTGATGTGTCTGACCCAGAGCACTTGTTCTTTCTACTACAGCATGATGCCTTCTTCTGTAGAGTGGGCACTTTACAGAATACATGTTGAATGGAATCACTGATTTAGGAAAAGTAAAACTTCCTCAAATGAAGTTTCCTTGATATTACAGAATATTTGTGCTACTGCTGATGATCCATACTTTATACAGTGCCTGGTATACCAAAGGTACTCAATAAATGTTTGTTGAATGAATAAATGTGCATTAAAATGCTATAAGTGCTCTTATTTGTTTTAGTGCTTTATGTTAATAAAAGAATATGTATTTTTACTCAATTGAATTGTGACTATAGCTATAGATATGCCTACATATTGATCTTCTATGTAGTTGTATTAATTTTGGTTGCTGATGATAAAACTGCTGTTCATCTAGATAAGAAAGGGTCCTTGGAACTTCTGCGCTCTTTATATCATTATTTCAAGCCTGAACTATTTAATACTTGAAAGTTTTTATAGATTAACTACTGGCTTTCTAATAGACTCTTATTTGGAAGGAAATTTTAAGGTTATCAAGTCAAACTTATCCTGATGCTTAAATAAGCATCGCCACCATTACAACATCCACTGTTACTTTCATTATTACATGCCAAGCACCATACATTTTACACATTGCCTCTGTGAATCCTCATATATGACATTGTATTTGAGGTATTGTTATTCCTACCTTCACAGTTCAGGAAACTTAGGGTCAATGAGGATAAGCAAGTTCCCAAAAGTGGGAAAGCTAGATAAGAAGCTAGGTCTGTCTGATCCCAGGCCCATGCTCTTTTCACTACTCTACTGTCCTCAGTAGCATCCTGTTCCTGCTTTAATATGGGTACTCATTCTCCAAACAAGTTTGTTTCATTCTTGAACTACTCTTATTAATAGAAAGTTTTGGTTTTTTGGAAATAATACCTATCCCTCTGGCTCTTACTCTATGGTTGATTATTAAATGTCTCTCTGAATCCTACAAAAATGACTATAGACATAGAAATTTCCTCCTACTTAAAACGGGCTTGGGTCAACATTTTGTGTATTTTTTTCATCTTTTCCCCCCACCTTTTGAATAAGGTTGTGGCGTGGATTTGTTTTATATAATTCTAACATAATTTTGTATCCTGTGTTTATTTGGCTCTCCATCTTGAACATTTTTCCCACTTCTGTAGTTTCCATTCAGAAATATAATTTTTAATTCACTGCCATGTGACAGTGAATTCTGGGGCATAGATTTATTTACCTTAACAACTCCTTTTTTTACTAGGCATTCAAATTAGAAGTAACGCATTAATGAGTATATTTGTGCATACATTGCTTTTTGTATCTAGATACATGCTGAACATGATTCCTCACAGCTTTTTACAGATACCTGAGTTACAGAGGTTTGAAATACCTACTTGAAACTTGATCTGGCTTCCAGAAAAGGTGCAGTGGTTGCAATTTTAAGAAGGTAGCAGGTTTCATCATAAGCCATCTTCATTTCACCAGTCCCATATTTCTGGCTATGGAACTTTATGTCTTAGAGGTGGCAGGATGGGCGTATAGGTAGTAAAAGGGGTGTGTGACCCATATATGATCTGTGAGGAATGGATAAAAAGCAAGTAGAAGTACGTAAACTTAGATACCCTTAAATTACTACTACAGAGCTTGAAGAGTGAACATTTCTCTGAACACCTTGTTACGTGTTCTTTTTAAGTTCAGTCAAATTGCATAGGAACTTATTTTGAAGTAGAAGATAGATTCTGAAGCTTTATGTATATGGATTAAAAATTGAGGCTAAAATTTGATCTTATTTTAACTTTATAGTTTGATAGGATTTTGAGTGCTTTTAATATTTTCTCTCCTTTCTTCCTTATCCAAAGTCAGCTCCCTACACTAAAAATACTTAAATGCCCACTAATATTAAGTCTAATGTTAAGTGAAGAAAACTAGTTGCAGAGAGGTATATATAGTATGATACCATTTAGGTTAAAAAACACAACAAAAACAAAACTATGTGCCTGGCATCTCATAGGTACTGTATATGCTAACTATGTACACGTGCATCTCAACAGATCTGAAGGTATATAATCCAGAGTGTTTGAAAGGGTTACCTCTGAAAAGAGGTATGTGACCTGAGGTATGTTTTTATTCTATATGCTTCTATGTTTGATTTTTTTGCTATTTTTTTTTTTTTTTTTTGTTTTTTTTTTTTTTTTTTTTTTTTTTGAGATGGGAGTCTGGTTCTTGTCGCCCAGGCTGGAGTGCAGTGGCGTAATCTCTGCTCCCTGCAACCTCCGCCTCCTGGGTTCAAGCGATTCTCCCACCTCATCCTCCCAAGTAGCTGGGATTACAGGCACCCACTATCACGCCTGGCTAACTTTTTTTTATTTTTAGTAGAGACAGGTTTTCACCATGTTGACCTGGCTGGTCTCGAACTCCTGACCTCAGGTGATCTGCCCACCTCAGCCTCCCAAAGTGCTGGGATTACAGGCATGAACCACCGTGCCCAGCCTTACTTTTTTCTTTTAACAATTAAAAAAACCCAAAAAAATAGAAGAGGCCAGGTGCAGTGGCTCACACCCACAATCCCAGCACTTTGGAAGCCCGAGGCAGGAGGATCGCTTGAACTCAGGAGTTCAAGACCAGCCTGGACAACATAGCAAGACTGTCTTACTAAAAAAAAAATAAAAAAACTAAAAAAAAAAAAGAGTAATAAAATTGTAAAAAAGGCCGGGCGCGGTTGGGCTCAAGCCCTGTAATCCAGCACTTTGGGAGGTCCGAGATAGGCAGATCACGAGGTCAGGAGATTCGAGACCATCCTGGCTTTAACTGGTGGGAAACCCCCGTCTCTACTAAAAAATACAAAAACTAAGCTGGGGCCGAGGTGGCGGGTGCCTGTTTAGTCCCAGCTACTCGGTGAGGCTGGAGGCAGGAGAATGGCATACAACCCGGGAGGCAGAGCTTGCCAGTGAGCTGAGAATCCGGCCACTGGACTCCAGCCCTGGTGGGGCCGACAGAGTGAGACTCTCTCCTCTCAAAAAAAAAAAAAACCTGGATGTGGCGGCATGCGCCTGTAGTCCCAGCTACTCTGGATGCGGGAGGATTGCTTGAGCATGGGAGATTGAGGCTGCAGTTAGCTATGATCATGCCACTGCACTCCAGCCTAGGTAACAGGGCGAGACCCTGCTTAAAAAAAAAAAAAGAAAACTTTACACTCTCAGGATAAATAAAATACCTTCTCAAATAAACCCATGCTTCCTTATACCATGAAATGCATGTTGAGCAACATGAGACACATTCTAACTCTATAGGCCTATTGCTTCTCTGATAATTCAAGAAAAGACAAAGGCACTAATCCAACTTATTTGGTGCCATTTCTATATAATCTAATAAGGTTTTTCTGTTTTGTTTTTGGGATGGAGTCTCGCTCTGTCGCCCAGGATGGAGTGCAGTGGCATGATCTTGGCTCACTGCAAGCTCCACCTCCTGGGTTTACACCATTCTCCCACCTCAGCCTCCCGAGTGGCTGGGAATACAGGTGCCCGCCACCACGCCCGGCTGATTTTTTTTCTATTTTTAGTAGAGACGGGGTTTCACTGTGTTAGCCAGGATGGTCTCGATCTCCTGACCTCGTGATCCACCTGCCTCAGCCTCCCAAAGTGCTGGGATTACAGGTGTGAGCCACAGTGCCTGGCCCTAATAAGGTTTTTTAAATTTTTATTTTTGGGACAGAGTCTCGCTCTGTCACCCAAGCTGGAGCACAGTGGCGTGCAATCATGGCTCACAGCAACCTCAAAATCCTGGGCTCAAGACATCCTCCTGCATCAGTCTCCCCAGTAGTTGGGACTATAGGCGCATCATCATGCCGGGCAAATTTTTTTTTTAAGGCGAGGTCTTGCTATGTTGCCCAGGCTTAATAGGGTTTTTAAAATAGATTATTTTAGCAACACGTGGCCAATCTTGTATCATCTATTGCTGCCCACACCCACCCCATTTATTTTTAAGCATATCTCAGATATATAATTTCATCTGTAAATACTAAAGTATGTATATCCGAAAGATAAGGATTCTTTTTAACACAATCAAAATACCTTTCTCACACTTAAAAAATGAGCAATAGTTCCTTAGTATTAATCATCTAGTAAGTTTTTAATACTTTACAATCTAATTGTTAACTTTCAGTTTAAGTTGCTGTTTTATTTACTTTAATTACTCATATCCTTAAAGAGTTTCTTTCTTTTTTTCTTTTCTTTTTTTTTTTTTTTGAGACAGAGTCTTGCTCTGTCATCCAGACTGGAGTGCAGTGGTGCGACACAGCTCACTACAGCCCAGCCTCTACCTGTCGGGCTTAAGTGATCCTTCCACTTTAGCCTCCCAAGTAACTGGGACTACAGGTGATGCCACCACACCTGGTTAATTTTTAAAACTTTTTTTTTTTTTTTTTTTTTTTTTTTTTGAGACGGGGTCTCGCTCTGCCGCCCAGACGTGAGTGCAGTGGCCGGATCTCAGCTCACTGCAAGCGCCGCCTCCTGGGTTTACGCCATTCTCCTGCCTCAGCCTCCCGAGTAGCTGGGACTACAGGCGCCCACCACGTCGCCCGGCTAGGTTTTTTTTTTTATTTTTTTTTTAGTAGAGACGGGGTTTCACCATGTTAGCCAGGATGGTCTCGATCTCCTGACCTCGTGATCCGCCCGTCTCGGCCTCCCAAAGTTCTGGGATTACAGGCTTGAGCCACCGCGCCTGGCCCAATTTTTAAAACTTTTTTGTAGAGATGAGGTCTCACACTATTGCCCAGGCTGGTCTCAAACTCCTGAGCTCAAGCAGTCCTCCTGCCTCAGCCTCCCAAAGTGTTGGGATTACAGGCATGAGTCACAAACTTGGCCTCCTTCAAGTATTTTTAAATTAATGTCTTTTTTTCTGTTCAAATTTAGTGTACATGTTCCCCCCAAGAGTTGTAATGAAACTAAAACTGTCTTTTGCTTTTGATGCCTTTGTTCAATTTGAAAAACCTGAATAAATGGCTGGATGTCTTCATCTTCAGATTTAAATAATGATTCAAGTATATATTGTTGAGTTTTACTATATTAGAATGGAAAGCTCTTAATTTCTTGATTGTAATAGCAAAGTCATGCAAGTCACAAATCATGATAACAATTACTTTTTTCCCGTGCTTTTCTATATCTTGTCTGACTTTAATATTTTTGTTTTACATAGGTGTCTAATTAATAGAAGATGGCAAAGCCCAGCCACAGCAGCTACGTACTTCAACAGCTAAACAACCAAAGAGAATGGGGTTTTCTCTGTGACTGTTGTATTGCAATTGATGACATTTACTTTCAAGCACACAAGGCAGTTCTAGCTGCCTGTAGCTCCTATTTTAGAATGTTTTTCATGAACCATCAGCATAGTACTGCACAACTGAATCTCAGCAACATGAAAATTAGTGCAGAATGTTTTGATCTCATTTTGCAATTTATGTATTTAGGAAAAATTATGACAGCTCCCTCCAGTTTTGAGCAGTTTAAAGTGGCAATGAACTACCTACAGCTGTACAACGTTCCTGATTGTTTAGAAGACATCCAAGATGCAGATTGTTCTAGTTCAAAATGTTCCTCTTCTGCTTCCAGCAAACAGAACAGCAAAATGATATTTGGGGTAAGAATGTATGAAGATACTGTGGCTCGAAATGGCAATGAAGCCAACAGGTGGTGTGCAGAGCCAAGTTCAACAGTAAATACACCACATAATAGAGAGCCTGATGAAGAGTCTTTACAATTAGGTAATTTTCCAGAGCCACTATTTGATGTATGTAAAAAAAGTTCCGTGTCCAAATTATCTACTCCAAAAGAACGTGTGTCAAGACGCTTTGGGCGGAGTTTTACCTGTGATAGCTGTGGATTTGGTTTTAGCTGTGAAAAATTGTTAGATGAGCATGTGCTGACCTGTACTAACAGACATTTATACCAAAACACAAGATCTTACCATAGAATAGTAGATATTAGAGATGGAAAAGACAGTAACATCAAAGCTGAATTTAGTGAAAAAGATTCTTCTAAAACATTTTCTGTACAGACGGACAAATACAGAGGAGACACAAGCCAGGCTGCTGATGATTCAACTTCAACCACTGGAAGCAGAAAAAGTAGTGCAGTGGAGTCTGAAATAGCTGGCGAAGAGAAAAGCAGAGCTGCTGAGAGGAAAAGGATTATTATTAAGATGGAGCCAGAAGATATTCCTACAGATGAACTGAAAGACTTTAACATTATTAAAGTTACTGATAAAGACTGTAATGAATCCACTGACAATGATGAATTAGAAGATGAACCTGAAGAGCCATTTTATAGATACTATGTTGAAGAAGATGTCAGCATAAAAAAAAGTGGTAGGAAAACTCTAAAACCTCGAATGTCAGTAAGTGCTGATGAAAGAGGTGGTTTAGAGAATATGAGGCCCCCTAACAACAGCAGTCCAGTACAAGAGGATACTGAAAACGCATCCTGTGAGCTGTGTGGACTTACAATAACCGAGGAAGACCTGTCATCTCATTACTTAGCCAAACACATTGAAAATATCTGTGCATGTGGTAAATGTGGACAAATACTTGTAAAGGGTAGGCAGCTTCAGGAACATGCTCAGCGATGCGGTGAGCCCCAAGATCTGACCATGAATGGGTTAGGAAATACTGAGGAGAAAATGGACTTGGAAGAGAATCCTGATGAGCAGTCCGAAATAAGAGATATGTTTGTTGAAATGCTAGATGATTTTAGGGACAGTCATTACCAGATAAACAGTATCCAAAAAAAGCAGTTATTTAAACATTCTGCCTGCCCTTTTCGATGTCCTAATTGTGGCCAGCGTTTTGAAACTGAAAATCTAGTGGTTGAACATATGTCTAGCTGCTTAGATCAAGATATGTTTAAGAGTACCATCATGGAAGAAAATGAAAGAGATCACAGACGAAAGCATTTTTGTAATCTGTGTGGAAAAGGATTTTATCAGCGGTGTCACTTAAGAGAACACTATACTGTTCATACTAAGGAAAAACAGTTTGTTTGTCAAACATGTGGAAAGCAGTTTTTAAGAGAGCGTCAGTTGCGACTGCACAATGATATGCACAAAGGCATGGCCAGGTATGTCTGTTCCATTTGTGATCAAGGAAACTTCAGAAAACATGACCATGTACGGCATATGATTTCTCATTTATCTGCTGGTGAGACTATATGCCAGGTCTGCTTTCAGATATTCCCAAATAATGAACAGTTGGAGCAGCACATGGATGTTCATCTGTATACATGTGGAATATGTGGAGCAAAATTTAATTTGAGGAAAGATATGAGATCACATTATAATGCCAAGCATTTGAAAAGAACCTAAGTGATTTTCTACTGTACTAATGTTTAGGTGATAGCAGGTAAAACACCAAAGCAAAGGATATGAGCTATTTAGGAATTGATTATATAAGATGATTTGTTAGAAACAAATTTCAAGGCCCTTTTAACTTTAATATTTTTGTTAGGATTTTAAGTATCTACATTTAGGTATTAAATGTTTATCATTTTGTTGTTTCTTAATAGAATTATTTGTTTTAGTTTTCTTAGCTATGATTAAAATTACTTTTAAATGTAGACTACAAGTGGTTGTTACCCATTCAATGACTATTAAACTTTAGTTTTCATCAATAAGGTGATGACTTCACTATTTCTATGTGGGTTTTTTTTTTTCTTTTTTTTAAGGTTATCATGTGAAATTTTAAACCCAGAATCATTGACCATTTCTGTTTAAATTTTTAAAATTCTTTAAGTAATTATTTGAAACTATCCCATTCACTTTTAGTGAGTTAACTACTCTTTATTCCCCCTTATTAATGAAATTCACATTCTTAAATTGACAAGCTTATTAGGCAAGTTAGGTGCACTGAATCTAACCTTTAAGGTTGACATGGGCTCAAACTTGGCCTAAAAAGATTGATGGACCTGAGGAAATTTTTATAAATGAATATTTCCTATAATTGATAAAATATTATCATTTAATTATCACATTTAAAACTTATATTAAGTGTAAATTCCAATGGCTTTACCTCACTTGAAAAATTAGTGAGGATAAGTCATTTTGTTTTGTGATATTAAATTTAACTATGATAGTTAATTAAAAAGACATATCTTGTATTCATTAAAAATATTTTAATTTAAAATATTCTGATTTCTAAAGTGTGTTAGTTTATCAATTATTTTTGTTTATAAATAGACTTTAATAGCTCTCTAAGAATATGACATCTAAAGGAAAAAATGATTTTTTACAATTACATACTTTTGGAACTTTGAGATTTGAGAAAGCTTCCATGTATATTGATAAATCTAATAAAATAAAGAGATCAATTATAAACCTGGTTGTTCTATAAAAGTAGAGTGCACAAAAAAATGTCTTGTGTTTTATACTGTCTAAGATTTGGAGGAAATGTGGCAAATTGCAGTTTATCGCCATTATCATTTTTTTTCTGTAAAAGACTATAAAACGAGGATTATAAAATAATCACAGAGTATATCAATGGAAACAGTTTATCGTTTTTTCAGTTAAAGTAGTATTATTGTTAGTAGTTGCTGACACAGGGTCTACATAATTACATGTGAATTAAAACATTGGCAAAACTGACCCACAATAAACACATCTATTGAATAGAATGCCTTTTAATGTGAGTTACTTACAATGTAGTACCCTTTTCATAATGAAAGGGATTTTAATTAACTCCTAATCTTAAAAATATAAATTTGTGATTCTGAACACTAATTTGACAGCATTGCTCTTTTTGTTCACATCATATTTAAAGTATGCAAATCATATTTTGTATACAATTTACATAAAAGAACAAGTTGCCAAAAGAACTGAGAGACATACTGGCGAGTACAGATTTAGTTGAAAGCATTAGAGCACAATGTGAGCTCAGAGATTTGTGGGGATATGTTGAAGTGTTAAGTAAGGATAGGAACAGCACAGGAACCAAGTGCAGAATTCAAATAATGGGAAATAGGCAGGGGACAGGGGTAGAATACACACAAAAATTAAAACTTTAACAGCAAAAGCAGGAAAAGTGATTCATCTTACTCTTACTTAGATACAATAGTTTATCAAGTAATTAAATTTGAAATCCAACTTAAAATGAGATGTGGTATGTATATTACTGATAGGAACCAGATAAAAGTTCTCTAACCCAGAGACCATCAGAGAGTAGTATAAAGAGATCAGATAAACCAAGTTTCCAAACTACAGTGTATAGTATCATAATGGACATAATTTTCTTTGAGATCACTTTTTTTGTGACTCATCAACATTTTTCTTGCAGTGGCTTTTCCCATCATTAAAGAATAGGGCTTTTTCTAAATACTACCACTCTTTGAAGAAAGGATAATCTATTCCATTAGGAAGGGGGCTTAATTTAGTGTTTTGACATGTACTAACAGCTAACAATTAGCAAGCAAATACATAAACTTTACTAATTTTACATGACTGAGATGTATAGTTTTAGAAAGCCATACCTCAATTTATTTTTTATTTTTTATTTATTTATTTTTTTTGAGACGGAGTCTCACTCAGTTGCTCATACTTCTTGGCTCACTGCAACCTTCACCTCCCAGAATCAAGCAGTTCTGTGCCTCAGCCTCCTGAGTAGCTGGGATTACAGGTGCACGCCACCACGCCCGGCTAATTTTTGTATTTTTAGTAGAGACAGGGTTTCACTGTCTTGGCCAGGTTGGTCTTGAACTCCTGACCTTGTGATCCACCCACTTCAGCCTCCCAAAGTGCTGGGATTATAGGTGTGAGCCACCACGCCTGGCCACCTTAATGTTTTTTTTTCTGAGTTTCATGTTTCACAGAACATACTTTTTTGTTTTGGAACTAGCTACAGGGAAGCACAGGCTTCTCTAAAGTAGAACGTACAGTTCTCCTTATCAAGGCAAAAAGTTAACTTAAAGACTACTTGCTTTTTAAAATTAGGGAGAATGAAAAATATCCAGCACTTTTCTCCAGCCCAGTTCTCCAACCCAGTTCCTTCATATCTCCTTCCTCTCCTGGGGCAGAGCTGCAGAGCTGTCATTCCTTGCTGTTGCTTCTTGCCCTCCCTGGGTGTGAAGATAATGAAACAAGTTTGTAGAAGCTGCCAGATCTTCTGCCTTTGTAACTTAGGTATTTAGGTTCCAAATCTAAAACTGAAAGGAGAATCTACAGAGATAGATAGTGGAATCAAATTATCTTTCTGTCTCATGAACACTGACTCTTTTGCTTTGGCCCTTTTATTCTACACAGCAAGAAAACCCAGAGGAATGGTTCGCAAGTTTGCCATCAATTATAGTACAATAGAACTTGTATGTTTTACGATTACTTAGTCAACAGGACTAAGAATCTCAGAAATTAATAAAGCACAACCAAGGCAGCAGTGGATTAGGACTCAGAAATGTGTCTTCATCTCCCTCATGTTTTTAAGGTAAAAATATTCAGAGAGGCCAGGTGTGGTGGTTTGCATCTGTAGTTCCAGCTACTTAGAAGGCTGAGGCAGGAGGATCACTTGAGTTCAGGAGTTCCAGACCAGCCTGGGCAACATAACAAGACCCTATCTCTAAAAAAAAAAAAGTTTTTAATTAGCAGGGCATGGTGGCATGCACCTGTAGTCCCCAGCTACTCAGGAGGCTGAGGTGAGAGGATCAATAGAGCCCAGGAGTTCAAGGCAGCAGTGAGCTATGATCATGCCATTACACTCCAGCCTGGGTGACAGAGTGAGACTCCATCTCTGAAAAAAATTAGAAATGACGCACATGGGTTAAATGGTATATGGCAAATGTTTAATGTGTAACTAACAGTTTGAGTATGGACAAAAATTCAATTAGAAGAAAGAATTCCAGAGGGGCTAATTATTAAAAAAAAAAAAAAAAAAAAGTTTGCTAGAGCAGTCAAGACACTAATTAAAAGGAAAAGTAGAGGCTGGGCACCAGCACTTTGGGAGGCCAAGGTGGGTGGATCACCTGAGGTCAAGAGTTCGAGACCAGTCTGGTCAACATGGCGAAACCCCATCTCTACTAAAAATATAAAAATTAAGCAAGGCACAGTGGCTCAAGCCTGTAATCCCAGCGCTTTGGGAGGCTGAGGTGGGTGGATCACGAGGTCAGGAGTTCGAGACCAGCCTGGCCAACATGGTGAAACCCCATGTCTACTAAAAATACAAAAAAATTAGCCGGGCATGCTGGTGCATGCCTGTAATCCCAGCTACTTAGGAGGCTGAGGCAGGAGAATTGCTTGAACCCAGGAGGTGGAGGTTGCAGTGAGCCAAGATCACACCACTGCACTCCAGCCTGAGTGACAGAGCGAGACTCCGTCTCAAAAAAAAAAAAAAAAAAAATTGGCCGGGCATGGTGGCGTGCACCTGTAATCCCAGCTACTTGGGAGGCCAAGGTAGGAGAAACTCTTGAACTTGGGAAGTGGAGGTTGCAGTGAGATGAGATCATGCCACTGCACTCCAGCCTGGGCAACAGAGCAAGACTCCATCTCAAAAAAAAAGAAAAAAATTAATACACATGAAAAATCATGTTTTACTATCGCTAAAAAATATATGAACGGATATAAAATTGAATAAAATCAAACATTTGAAAATTATAGGTGAAATGAGTAGGGATTAAAAATAATATGATAATAATTATAGAATGCCTAATGGAACAATTTTATGAACATGCCAAGGATATGCCTAAATAATTGAGATTTTTGTAAGTGATGAGAGAGGAAAAAATAATTTAGATATTATCTTTTATATTCTAAAAATAGGAAGAGAAGCTGGTGGTTGTTGACAACTTTTTCCCTGGTTAAACAATACTTATTCCTCTAAGTCAGTAGTTAAGGAACTTCGTATTTAATAAATTTCTGGAAAATCTCCCCCAAAACCAGTTTAACCGTTGTAGTATTTAAATTAAACATAAAACTTGTGTCATTGTTAACAAAAAGCCAAATCACTACCAAAAGAAGAAATCTGAGTGTATGTGCACACATGGTTGAAAATAAAGATATCTGGTATACTTAATTTTAACTGGGTTTTTATCATGAATTAAAAGTTAAAACTTTTTTTTTTTTTTTTTGACATTCATCTATTTTGATCAGTTCCTCAACTTTCCTTACTACTCCCATCTCCTTTGTAACATATGCTTCTCGGCCGGGCACGGTGGCTCACGCCTGTAATCCCAGCACTTTGGGAGGCAGAGGCGAGCGGATCACTTGAGGTCAGGAGATCGAGACCAGCCTGGCCACCGTGATGAAACCCCGTCTCTACTAAAATACAAAATTAGCCTGGCGTGATGGCAGGCACCTGTAGTCCCAGCTACTTGGGAGGCTGAGGCAGGAGAATCTCTTGAACCCAGGAAGCGGAGCTTGCGGTGAGCCGAGATCGCACCACTGCACTCCAGCCTGGGCGACACAGCTAGACTCTGTCTCAAAAAAAAAAAAAATGCTTCTCAGTGACAAATGGCCTGTGCTCTCCAGACATCCTAGCATCAACAACTTCTAGGATTGCAGGGTACCAAAAAGCTCTGGGGGAACATATGCTTGTAGAATCCCTCCCACATCCTTGATAACCTGAGGTGCACTAAACTGGGGATGATAGCATGAATGCCAGGAAACTAAAGCAAGTAGGGTTATATTTGGTGTTAAGAACTTGAAATTGCATCCCATATTTGGGAACCCATGATCCATCCATCCTAGGGCTCTCAATAACCTCAGCATCCATTTATTTAGCACTCTCTATACTCCGTGAAGTGCTCTACATACATAATTTTAATTAATCCCTACAGCCTTATGAGGTAAGTATCATACTAATTTTCCAGATGGGGGACTGAGGTTCAGATAGATTATTTTTGCTAAATCACACAGAAACTATATATATTAGAACTGGAGTTTGAACCTAGGTTTCTGACTTCTACATTCCTGTACTCCACCTACCAAGAAGTATAAAGAAGGGCCTTTCAGCCTAGGAACACATGTGATAAAGCTCCTATGAGACTGTGCTCCTTGTTCATCTGTCATCTGCTGTGCCTGGTAAGGTGGCTAGTAATAGTGGGTACCCAAGTAACATGCTGAATAATGTGAAAACATGTGAGTGGAAAACAAAACTTTATTTAAATGGTTGATTAAGAATGATGTTTTAGAAATAAATATTAAATGCTGTTATTTTTTGATTTTCCTTCATTTAAAACAGTTAGTGGTACTGTCAGCTATCTTGAGGGGCCCATAGTAGGTGCTCAATTAAAAATTAATTTGAATTCAACTTCCACATTTCTATGTCTGTGACTTTTTCCTCCCGTATTTTCCCTATTCCTGTCCTTTATGTTTTAATCTCCCACCAATCTCCATTTCCTTTTATTGGTTATGAGACTGTTGAGTTGAAGGACTCAAATCATTTGGAAATAAATATTCCCAAGAAAAAGCAGGATAACAGAATAACCAGTTTCCTCTTTTTGCCTTAACAGATGATGTGGATAAGAAATTCATCATTTTAGCCAGGCACGCTGGCTCACACCCATAATCCCAGCACTTTGAGAGGCTGAGTTGGGAGGATTGCTTAAGCCCAGGAGTTTGAGACCAACCCTGGCAACACAGCGAAACCCATCTCTACAAAAATTTAAAAATTAGCTGGGCATGGTGGTGCATGCCTGTAGTCCCAGTTACTTGGGAGTCTATGGTGAGAGAATTGCTTGAGCCTGGAAGGTCGAGGCCACAGTGAGCCGTGGTTGTGTCACTGCACTCCAGCCTGGGCAACAGAGTGAGACCCTGTCTCAAAAAATAAAAACAAATAAATTCATCATATCTTTGGCTACTAAACAGAATAACCCCCTCCCCCAGTTACCATATGTGATTGATTTGATTAAGATTTATAGAGCAATCTAAGTTTGCCTAAAAACAAAAGTTAGTTAATCTAGCCACTTATAATTCAATTTCCCAAAATACCTATGGATTTCTAGGGTAAACTTATAGAGACAGTTTTACTCATAAAACAAATAAAAGATAATTTCAGGAAATGACACATAGCTGCATAACCACCCTAACCTAGCGGCAAATTTTAAAAGGTTATTTAATGGTTAAAAGGTTATTTAAGTGAAACAATCTCCCTCAATTTAATATTATTTTAACTTTATGCATCTATTACCTGATTTCTATACTACTATGTTAAACCTACTGCTTTAATGATCTGGCTACCATCTACCAAATGTCACTTTTCAAGTGAGAACAGAAGAATGACATGGTGAAGATTCCATGGACAATGTCTATATAATCATTTAAGCGTTAAATATAAACTAAACAACAATAGCAGCTTGTAAGTTGATGCCAATTCTGGCCGGAAGCAGTGGCTCAGGTGGCTCACACCTGTAATCCCAGCACTTTGAGAGGGCAAGGCAGGTGAATCACCTGAGGTCAGGAGTTCGAGACCAGCCTGGCTAACCTGATGAAACTCCTCTACTAAAAACACAAAAAATTAGCCGGGAGTGGTGGTGCATGCCTGTAGTCTCACCTACTCCGGAGGCTGAGGCAGGAGAACCGCTTGAACTTGGGAGATGGAGGTTGCACTGAGCTGATACCGTGCCACTGTACTCCAGCGTGGGAGACAGACTCCATCTCAAACAAACAAAAAATTAATGTTAATTTTGATCAAACAATACCACTTACATTTATATGCACACAATTGGTTGAATTTAGCATTAAGAAGTTCAAATCCTACTTAAATTGTTTCCTTATTCAGGAGAACCAAATCACTGAAGTCAATTAGTAGTGTCAAAATTTCTCATTCTTTCCATCAAAATCCACCACAGATCACTAAGGGACAGAAAGCCATTATAATTTCTCATTATCCATCTCAATTGCTGACCAAAAAAGATAGTATGAAGATTACAATTAAATACTTGGCTCTGAACTGAACGTATCAATGTACTAATCATTATTGTATTAAGTGAAAACACAGGAATGTCTAGGACCAAAGGATGGCCGAAATTTAAAAGATTATTTCATATCAGAGTCAGGGATATTAATAATTTTATGTGAGAAAATTTGCAGTTTGTTTTCTCCTATTTGAGGAAGGAACAGTTTATACAGCTTACAAAGCCCCACTTACTTAAAAGTTAACGTGTTTTATTCTCCTTAAACCAGCTTCTCATATCAAACACAATCAGGAGAGCTCATTTTTAGATAATAGAAACATTAATTCTAAGCATCCAGATTATGAACCATCTTTTTTTTTTTTTCAAAAGCTTATGTTCCCTGATGTGAGCAAAACATCTTAAGAGAGAATTTATTTTATTAAAAAAAATTTTTAAATTAAGAATCTTATTATGAGGGCAAAGCACTGTTGCCAAAAATACAATTTTACTCAGAATCACTAGGGCAGGTTAG
>NW_016810602.1:2174182-2179153 GCF_001698545.2 Rhinopithecus bieti | reverse complement strand
TTTTATTAAAAAAAATTTAAATTAAGAATCTTATTATGAGGGCAAAGCACTGTTGCCAAAAATACAATTTTACTCAGAATCACTAGGGCAGGTTAGGAGGCTTATAAGCCTAGGAATTTGCAGAAAAACCCCTCCTCTTCTTTTGTGTGTGTATTTGTATGTGTGTGTATGCTTCATTTTCATTTGCAGAGTGGCTGAAGACAGTAAAAAGAATATGAACTTTTAAAAAAATTGTTAGATTTATGTTTCAATCAGAGATTTGTCATTAATAAGTTAAAGTACATTGTAAAATTATTTTATTTGAAGGAAAACACTTCTTAACTGCTTCCTTCCTCCCTACTTTCCTCTACTTGTCTGACCCCTATCTTTTTTATGTTATATATTTATATGTCCTACTGATAGATTAATAAGAACATCTTATATTTGAACGGTACAAGTTACATTCAAGAAGTAATTAATTTAAATTCTAGGGGCTATGCTTGTGTTTCCATGTTCTGTTCTGTTAACAGTGTGTTGGCCTAGTGCCAAAGCCAAGAAATTCTGATCTAAGAATTATGTTGTATCTTGTAGAGCAGTCAACTTGTAATATTATTTTTCTTGAGTTTTGTCTTTTTCTGTGTGGCAGTGGTGAAATAGGGCCTTCTAAACCTGTGGAGAAGTGAAAGATCTGAATTTGGAGAGGACATGGGGAAGAATCAATCTTCAACAGATAATCTTTAAGTGCAGACCCAGGAATATCAGATCTGAAGTGGCACCATCTTTTCTGTCTTCCTGACAAACTTCATCAGCCCAAAAAGTTCCAGTTGCAAAGATCCAAGAAAACTCAGTAAAGATCACTTTGGAATCACTTTGTTGTAACAAAATTGATTCATGGTGACTCTCTAATATTTGTGTAAATCTGCTAAAGAAAAGTAACTAGAAAATTCATACAACATCAGTGGTTACAGCTATACTAAAATAAAACTTTTTATGCTAATTATCTTCGAGGGTCTTTCTAAAATAAAAGGGGTTGTTAGGCTACTGCAAATATAAAGAGACATAATCACAAATCTATTTATATAGATATAAATAATTCTAAACTTAAAATCACTAGAATTGTAGCTTAAATATTACGAAATGTACTTAGGCAACTTAAAAGTTACACCAAAATCTGTAGTTTAGAGTGTAAGAAGTAATGGGTACAGATAAAAAAAATTTAAGACCAATATTTTAACAGGATAATTTGGTTATTACTCACTATAGTAAAACACTTGCCCTTCTTCCTTTTCCACTGTAAATGCCAATCACAATCTTGATCATTTATATTAATGAAACTCCTTTTTTAAATCTGTTAACTTGAAGGAGAACAGAAGTATTACTTCAATAGTAGTAGATTTCCACAAATCAGACACATTATTTTTTTCTGAACTTGGCAATATAACCTAATAAGGCAGAATTAGTTTCTGTTAAAATATTTATTCTCAATATTTATGTATAAACTATGCTTCTCGGCTTTCAAATTTCAAGATAAAATTTAAGTATTCAATGAAACGATGGTTAACAGGTTTTTAAAAATCTGTAATGGAGAAGTTAAATATTTGGTGAGATTTTTAGCCTGGCTATAAATGCTTTGTTTTATACATATATATGGACATATACACATTACTTAACCATATACATTTTATTTCCTTATTCTGAATATACTTGTAGTTTTACTTCTTTCTGTTTACATACCCAATTCCTTATGATTATTTTCTTTTTACTTTCTTCTGCTGAACACTTACTTTTTGAAAATTTATTTATTTATTATTATATTTTTAAGTTCTAGGGTACATGTGCACAACGTGCAGGTTTGTTATGTATGTAGACATGTGCCATGTTGGTGTGCTGCACCCATTAACTCGTCATTTACATTAGGTACATCTCCTAATGCTATCCCTCCCCACTCCCCCCACCAATTCCTTATGATTATTTTGTTTCTTCTGCAATATCAAGATGTTATATATTTTGAGAAATGCTTATTTTTATGACTATTTATTCCAATGTTTTAACAAGAAGCACAGAGATTTGCAGTATTCTTAATAGTATGTACAGAAGTTACATAATTTAAAAAACCCTCACTATAAAGTAGGATAACTTGAATATTCATTCTAACAATTATACCAAGTGAAAATCTAAGCATTAATTGCAATGTGATAGTGGGTAGAAAGAAGAGAAAAACCCACTAAAGTGTTCAAATACATGTGAATTCAACTGCTTTAAGAGAAATAAAACAAATAAGCCTAGGGAAGTGTTAGAGTCTACAAAACCCTAGAGTTAATCTCTTTTGGGAACATGAGGAGATATACAGAACTGCAGACTTCTAAACATAAGTAGGAAAAAGAAAAATAAAAGAATATTACCAATAATTAAAGGTGCCAGATCAAAGTAGTAATAAATCAACAAATAATTTTTGATTGACTGGTGGAATTAGATTTACTAAATAAAAATGGCTTAAATTTTGACTGTACTAACTATAAATGTAATGAATTATAATAATTATAAATGGTATAAATGCATTCTACAATGTGATTATTTTCTGTATTTTAGTATACAGTATAAAATGGAATTATTGGGTTAAAGTACTTTTGTTACTTTTTTAATCCATTGTTTTTACCTAATAAAATTTCCTCCTCTATATTCCAAAGTTAAATTGTCTGTATATTACTTTTATTTATACTGTATTTTTTTCAATCTGGCCATTTAAAAAAATTACTAGTTTTGAAATTTATTAACTCCTTCCATCCTCAAATACCACAATAATAAGTATCTGATATAGCTAAGTATGATGTTCTCAGGTAGCTTAAGATGTGCACAAAGAGAATTAACTAAAATTCTTATTGCCAGATCCTGATTTCTTTCAATATAGAAGAATGATCTGTTACTCAGCCTGGAAAGTAGTGGCAAGATTATAGCTCGCTGTAACCTCAGACTCCTGGGTTCAAGGGATCCTCCCACCTTAGCCATCCTAGTAGCTAGTACTATAGATTCCCACCATGATGCCTGCTAATTTTTAAAATTTTTTGTAGAGA
Organism: Rhinopithecus bieti; assembly: GCF_001698545.2. NCBI lineage: Eukaryota > Metazoa > Chordata > Mammalia > Primates > Cercopithecidae > Rhinopithecus > Rhinopithecus bieti. Next base: position 2,176,103 of record NW_016810602.1, on the reverse strand, counting down.
TGGGGTCTCCCTGTGTTGCCCAGGTTGGTCTTGAACTCCTGGGTTCAAGTCATCCTCCTGCCTTGGTCTCCCAAGTGCTGGGATTACAGGTATGAGCCACTGCATCTGGCCTGGGTTTCCTTCTTAATACACAAAGAAATAATTATTTATAAATATCCATTGATAAAAGTGTTCAGCTCTTTCGGAGGCTTAATTCATTTTTCAAATAACACAATTTACTGTTCAGAGAAATAACTTATTTGCCAGTATAATTCATTTTTTTTTCAGTTTAAGAATTAAATAAGTATTAACAATAATTGCATATTGAATCTGATTCTCCAAGTATAGGACAGCCTTACTTCTTCCAGATTATTTCAGTCTCTTCCACAAGGGTCTATAAAGTTAGCACTAAAAGCTGAAGTAGGTACAATTTGTCTGCTATTGTCATAGATTAACTTCTCTTCTGGAAAAAGCCTTCCAGGTTCAGGTCTCTTACCCTTCCATACCAGGCATGGAAGTGTCTTACCCCAGCCTACTGTGTATCTACAGCTTAACTGTAACTCCAAGACTGAATTTTTTAAGACTTAAAGAAACAAATGGCAAGATTTTTCCTGTAGTGATAGGTGAAGAAATATTTTAGGACACAGCACTTTGTAAGAATTATAAAATGGCAGTATTTATAGAGATCTTAAAGATAATCATTAGTTGAACTTCAGTTTGCTCAAGGGCCCTCAAATGAGAGGCTGTTATTCCATCTTTTCTTCAGGCCAACATTATCTCCTCAAGAAAATCTACTACAACCCTTGTGAAGGTTGTGTCTGGGTAGAGATTGAGAGGATTTTAGGAAAATTCACGAGTTTGGCATTTTTTTCCCTAGTAATTCTGCAAAAATTTATTATTGCTCAGTCTCCTTAGGGCAGGTCTAATACCCAGGCACATAGTTTTAGGCCATATCTTATTCACCTTTGTATCTCTAGTACAAATATTTTCAGATATGACTTTGTTTCAACTTTTGGTCTCTGCAGTGTCATTTAGTACAGAAATATAAGAGGTAGGCAGAGTATCTTCCTACTATAAAGAAAAAAATGAAGTTATTATTTTCAGTATTTTTGTTTAATAATGTGTCTCAGGTCACTTTTAATAAATACTAAGCTAGTGAGTTACTACTGCTTTCCAGGCACTCTTCTGGGTGCTAGGAATTAATTACAGAGGATTTGACATATGTTAAAGCTCTTGTTTTTCCCACCATTTAATCTTGTGGAGCCTTAGTCTTTGGATTTAAAAAATACTTTAAAACACCCTAGTATTTATAATCTGCCAAAGAGAGAGTTCACTTGTTGAAAATCAGTAATAATTTCTATGTAAGACTAATAAACTTTGTTTCAACTGTTGATATGGTTTGGCTGTGTCCCCACCCAAATCTCACCTTGAATTGTAGCTCCCATAATTCCCATGTGTTGTGGGAGGGACCTGGTGAAAGATAATTGAATCATGGGGGAGGTTTCTCCCATATTATTCTTGTGGTAGTAAGAGCTGATGGTTTTTATAAGGGGAAACCCCTTTCGCTTGGTTCTCATTCTCTCTTGCCTGCTGCCATGTAACTGGTGGTAGTGAGTAAGATCTGATTTTTTCTTTTTTTCAGCATCTAAAATCTTTTTAATAAGAGAGTAGGATCCAAGGTTGAGTTTTTGTAGCCTCGGCTGGCCTGTCGGCCCCTCCACTCGAACTTTCACCCCTTGGAGCAGACGTAGGGTTTGGTGTGGCTGTGTGGGGTTCCTGGGCCTTGCTGAAATACTGGTACGCCTTTCAGCCCTTGCAAGGACTGGAAAGCAGGACGGTACCACAGCCCTTGGGGGTGTCCAGGAGCAAGATCTGATGGTTTTATAAGGGGAAACCCTTTTGCTTGGTTCTCATTCTCTCTTTCCTGCTGCCATGTAAGATG
>NW_016810602.1:2090027-2174065 GCF_001698545.2 Rhinopithecus bieti | reverse complement strand
ACAAGAGCTGATGGTTTTATAAGGGGAAACCCCTTTCGCTTGGTTCTCATTCTCTCTTGCCTGCTGCCATGTAACTGGTGGTAGTGAGTAAGATCTGATTTTTTCTTTTTTTCAGCATCTAAAATCTTTTAATAAGAGAGTAGGATCCAAGGTTGAGTTTTGTAGCCTCGGCTGGCCTGTCGGCCCCTCCACTCGAACTTTCACCCCTTGGAGCAGACGTAGGGTTTGGTGTGGCTGTGTGGGGTTCCTGGGCCTTGCTGAAATACTGGTACGCCTTTCAGCCCTTGCAAGGACTGGAAAGCAGGACGGTACCACAGCCCTTGGGGTGTCCAGGAGCAAGATCTGATGGTTTTATAAGGGGAAACCCTTTTGCTTGGTTCTCATTCTCTCTTTCCTGCTGCCATGTAAGATGTGACTTTTGCCTTCTGCCATGATTGTGAGGCCTCCCCAGCCATATGGAACTGTGAGTCCACTAAACCTCTTTTTCCTTTATAAATTACCCAGTCTTGGGTGTCTTTATCAGCAGTGTGAAAATGGACTAATATAGCTGTTAATAGTGAAGTTCTCAAAATCAATTGTAAAAGTACAGTAAGGAAACTTAGAAAAATTACTGATAATTCTACCTTCTAGATAACCAATTTTGATGCATTTTAAATCTATATAAGATTATCCTACATATAAGAAGATACAAGTTTCATATATTTTGTTCAATTATACCAAGAAAATTTTCCCATGTCTTTAAAAATCTTGTAAACCATGTTTATGGCTGCGTAAGAATTCATCATATGCATGCACTATAATTTAGGTAATCTCTTATTTTTGGATATTTAAACCATTTCCTTTCTATTATCATTAACATAAATAATACTACCTGCATTTTCTATTATTTCCTTAGAATAAATCCCATGATGAGTAATGCTAAATAAAAGGCATGATCATATTTAATGTAAAGAAAAAATATTGGCCAAGTGCGGTGGCTCACTACTGTAATCCCAGCACTTTGGGAGGCTGAGGCTGGTGGACAGTTTGAGCTCAGGAGTTCGAGATCAGCCTGACCAACATGGCAAAACCCCATCTCTACAAAAATACAAAAATTAGCGGGGCATGGTGGTACATGCCTGTAGTCCTAACTACTCCAGAGGCTGAGGTGGGAGGATCGCTTGTGCAAGCTGTGAGCCTGCCACTGCATTCCAGCCTGGGTGACAGAGCAAGTCCCTGTCTCTTAAAACAAACAAACAAATTTAAAAAAAAAAAAAAAAACCCAAAATACAAATACAGTGTATTTTTTGGGAAAAGCTTAGGATGCCACTTAAAACTATGGAACATATGAAACATAAATTAGAGCAGAAAAAAATCTACACTGCTAATGAAAATGCGGGTATAATTGCTACTGTGGTTTCAGAAAGCTGTGTTAAAGATGAATGTGGCGGTCAGATTGCAAGATGTGTTTGTAATTGGGCACAGAGGTAGCACAGTTACTGTGCAAAAGAAACTAATCCTCTGAAGCTCTAATTTTAGTGTTTCTATGTGAGAACCCTGGCCTGCTTGCTCTTTTGCAATCTTGGTTTGCTTGAGGTAAGTGTGTGAGGGCTGACTGAATGCAAGAGATCTAAAGAATCTGTGTTTCTCACATTCTTTGTTTCAGTTGTAGCTGAGACTGTATCTCTAAGTCATATATCATCAGTTCTACAAAGAATATGCATTGCTTCCAGCCCACTAATTCCCTCTTTTCTAAAAAAGAAAAGAAAAGAGAAAAGAAAAACCCAGGCCTGTAATGCCAGCATGTTGGGAGGCCAAGATGGGCAGACAATTTAAAGTCAGGGGTTCAAGACTAGCCTGGCAAACATAGTGAAACCCTGTCTCTACCGAAAATACAAAAATTAGACGGGCGTGCTGGTGCACATAAGTAACCCAGCTATCTGGGAGGGTGAGGCATGAGAATCTCTTGGACCCAGGAGGCAGAGGTTGCAGTGAGCCACTGCACTCCAGCCTGGGAGACAGAACAAGACTCTGTCTCAAAAAACAAACAAACAAACAAACAAATACCCCCCACCCCGAAACTACACAAAAGACAAGAATTTCCAAGAATAAAATCAAGAGATCTGTACTCACAATTCATGACAATTTCAATTCGAAAAGTCTGGGTTTTATCCTTGTTTTCCTAATTTTTTTTTCTTTTTTTTTGAGACAGTCTTGCTCTGTTGCCCAGGCTGGAGTGCAGTGGTGTGATCTCAGCTCACTGGAACCTCCACCTCCCGGGTTCAAGCAATTCTCTGCCTCAGCCTCCCAAGTAGCTGGGATTACAGGTGCCCACCACCATGCCTGGCTAATTTTGTATTTTAGTAGAGACAGGGTTTCACCATGTTGGCCAGGTTGGTCTTGAACTCCTGACCTCGTGATCCACCCACCTCGGCCTCCCAAAGTGCTGGGATTACAGGCATGAGCCACCGTGCCCGGCCTTCCTAGTATTTTCTTTAAAAGGTTTCCTTTTTTGAAATTTTTTCAAATTCATGGAAAAGAGGATAGGAATTACGGTTAAAACTAGTACTAACTGATGACACTAACCAATTAATAGCAAATTATGTTCTTAAAAACTGCAAATGATATACACCACTACATAAAATAATCTTAAATATTCATTGACTGACTTTATAGAATTCTGTCAACGTTACTTTTTGGTCACAGATAACTTCTGGGTTGACAAAAGCTTTTTTTGAGCGCCATTTCATACAGCTTTTACATGGCTGCACATCACTAGCCTGCTTTAAAGGATGGTGGTCCCAGCCCAAAGCCTCAGGAAAAAGGCCATGGCCCAAAAAACTCTGAGATGTATCCTATCCACCCGAAAAGCCTATTGCTTGCCTGTATCCCTCCCTTCTAGTGACACTAATTTTCTGTACAGAAATCCTAGTTCCCCAGCAAACACTGCTCTCATCTTCGCCCATACACAATCTATGTAAAGAATGACTTTCCTACTCTTTGCTGGCGAACTTCAGCTCCCAGCTCAGGCATGCCACCTCTTCCAGGTCGCCCTCAGCAACGCACTTTTCCCTCAGCCTGGTTGTGCTCCCTGTGTTCCCATGGCGCTTTGCTTTCAGCGCTTCTCCTAAATTATGTTTACCGCTTTATTAGACTCTCTACCTCTGAAGACCAGGCCATGTCATTTGGCTTTTTACTGCCATGTAGTAGGTACCCGTTCAGGCTTGATGGAGGAACATCCCCAGCCTCCCCACAAATATTATGTAAAGTGATCGCTGTCTTTGCATCCTCCTGGAGACCATTTATTTTATTTTATTTTTTTGAGACGAAATCTCGTTCTGTCGCCCAGGCTGGTGTGCAGTGGCGCGATCTCGACTCACTGCCTCCCAAGTAGCTGGGACTACAGGGCGCGTGCCACCACGCCCAGCTAATTTGTGTATTTTTAGTAGAGACGGGGTTTCGCCATGTTGGCCAGGCTGGCCTCGGAACTCCTGACATCAAGTGATCCACCTGCCGCGGCCTTTTAAAGTGCTGAAACTACAGGCATGAGCCTCCGGGCCCGTCCAGGAGCCCATTTATATGGAAGCCTGCTTCTACAGATTATCACCTGGTACCGGGGTATTTTCCAGACCTGTCCTCACATTCGTGTTAAACAGGAGGAAGTGAATCGCGCTCCTTTTCACCTATCTTCTCGGAGGGTTTATGCTTTCAATAGTAACCTCAGCACAGCCAAAGAAAATCATTCCATTCCATTGAGCGGAGTCAGAAACATGACTAGGTCACGATCACAACTGCCTGTGTGCCAGGGTGACCGAGACTGACTGACTTTATGGTGTTTCAACGTGTGGGTTTTGACTGATTATATTACAGGTTTTCCAGTCAAGAACTCAAAGCAGTGGATAAAGCACTTGCGACCTAAAATAAGCAATGGAACGAACAGGAAGGCGAAACCAGAGTTCAAAGCGGCAGGACAAACAGGAAAAAGGAAGAGTGAGGCAGGAAGGGTTTAAATGCAGGCTCCTCGGAGGACGAGTCGCCGCCACACCCGTCTGCCGTCCCTCCAGCCGCCCTCAGGCGGCGCGGGAAAACGGTCGGCCTCGCCCTGGGCTCAGGTTCTCTCCGCCCGCCAGGCAGTGGGGCTTTTGTTTGTTTGTTTTATTGTTGTTGTTGTTTTTGAGACGGAGTCTTGCTCAGTCACCCAGGCTGGAGTGTAGTGGCGCGATCTCGGCTCACTGCAACCTCCGCCTCCCGGGTTCCAGCGATTCTCCTGCCTCAGCCTCCCGAGTAGCTGAGACTACAGGCACGTGCCACCACGCCCGGCTAATTTTTGTATTTTCAGTAGAGACGGGTTTCACCATGTTAGCCAGGATGGTCTCGATCTCTTAACCTTGTGATCCGCCCGCCTAGGCCTCCCAAAGGCTAGGATTACAGCCGTGAGTCACCGCGCCCGGCCCCAGCCAGGCAGTTTTAATCGAGTGCTCACAACCACTGAGACTCAGCGAAGCACGCACCGTAAAATCCCAGGAGGCCGACCGCTGGTTCAAACTTTGTCTTTTATCCCCGTCCAAGGGATCCGCCCTCACCCCCCACCCCAGCCACGCCAAATCCCTATTCCCTCCCCTTGGACGGCGCGGGGGAAAACAAGCTGCTGGAGCCGTATTTCTTCGGTGCAACCAACTCAGAATGAGTTCCTCCGCCCCTACGTGCTCAGCTAGTCGGCACCCTAGCACTGAACTGCATTTAAAGTCTCAGGAATTGAGCGAACCCTCCCGGGGGCTTTCCTCACCCGGCTCCCCTTCCACGCCTCCTCCCCGTGCCACGCCTCAGTCCGCGCTGCTCATTGGTCGCGTGCCCTGCCATCCGATGCCCATCGGCTAGGGCAAACACAGCGAAAAAGCGCGTACACCTGGCTCTGGGAGCGCGCGCCTAACGCCCGCCAGAAGCAGGAGGCGCGCGAGGCGCCGCGGCCGGGCGGCCGAGAGTCAGGGAGGAACCTCATTTACATAACGGCCGCCCCTCTGTCTCCTGGCTGGGGCCGGAGTCCCGCCTCTCGTCCAACTTGAAATCTGTTGGGCCACGGGCCAGTCACTCCGACCCAGGCAAGCCTGTGGTGGAGCTGGAAGAGTTTGTGAGGGCGGTCCCGGGAGCGGATTGGGTCTGGGAGCTCCCAGAGGCGGCTATAAGAACCGGGAACTGGGCGCGGGGTGCTGAGAGTTGCTGGTAGTGCCCGTGGTGTCTGGTGGGAGGTGACCGTTAGTTAACTCCGCGGAGTTCATCTCCCTGGTTTCCCCATCCTAACGTCGTTCGCCTTTCAGTCAGGATGTCTGCCCGTGGCCCGGCTATCGGCATCGACCTGGGCACCACCTACTCGTGCGTGGGGGTCTTCCAACATGGCAAGGTGGAGATCATCGCCAACGACCAGGGCAACCGCACCACCCCTAGCTACGTGGCCTTCACGGACACCGAACGCCTCATCGGCGACGCCGCCAAGAACCAGGTGGCCATGAACCCCACCAACACCATCTTCGACGCCAAGAGGCTTATTGGACGGAAGTTCGAGGATGCCACAGTGCAGTCGGACATGAAACACTGGCCATTCCGGGTGGTGAGCGAGGGAGGCAAGCCCAAAGTGCAAGTGGAGTACAAGGGAGAGACCAAGACCTTCTTCCCAGAGGAGATATCCTCCATGGTCCTCACGAAGATGAAGGAGATCGCAGAAGCCTACCTGGGGGGCAAGGTGCACAGCGCGGTCATAACGGTCCCCGCCTATTTCAACGACTCGCAGCGCCAGGCCACCAAGGACGCTGGCACCATCAACGGGCTCAATGGCTGCGCATCATCAACGAGCCCCAGGCGGCGGCCATCGCCTACGGCCTGGACAAGAAGGGCTGTGCGGGCGGCGAGAAGAACGTGCTCATCTTTGACCTGGGCGGTGGCACCTTCGACGTGTCCATCCTGACCATCGAGGACGGCATCTTCGAGGTGAAGTCCACGGCCGGCGACACTCACCTGGGCGGTGAGGACTTCGACAACCGCATGGTGAGCCACCTGGCGGAGGAGTTCAAGCGCAAGCACAAGAAGGACATTGGGCCTAACAAGCGCGCCGTGAGGCGGCTGCGCACCGCCTGTGAGCGCGCCAAGCGCACCCTGAGCTCGTCCACGCAGGCGAGCATCGAGATCGACTCGCTCTACGAGGGCGTGGACTTCTATACGTCCATCACCCGCGCCCGCTTCGAGGAGCTCAATGCCGACCTCTTTCGCGGGACCCTGGAGCCGGTGGAGAAGGCGCTGCGCGACGCCAAGCTGGACAAGGGCCAGATCCAGGAGATCGTGCTGGTGGGCGGCTCCACTCGTATCCCCAAGATCCAGAAGCTGCTGCAGGATTTCTTCAACGGCAAGGAGCTGAACAAGAGCATCAACCCCGACGAGGCAGTGGCCTATGGCGCCGCGGTGCAGGCGGCCATCCTCATCGGCGACAAATCGGAGAATGTGCAGGACCTGCTGCTACTTGACGTGACCCCGTTGTCGCTGGGCATCGAGACAGCTGGCGGTGTCATGACCCCACTCATCAAGAGGAACACCACGATCCCCACCAAGCAGACGCAGACCTTCACCACCTACTCGGACAACCAGAGCAGCGTGCTGGTGCAGGTATACGAGGGCGAACGGGCCATGACCAAGGACAATAACCTGTTGGGCAAGTTCGACCTGACCGGGATTCCCCCTGCACCTCGCGGGGTCCCCCAGATCGAGGTCACCTTCGACATTGACGCCAATGGCATCCTTAACGTTACCGCCGCCGACAAGAGCACCGGTAAGGAAAACAAAATCACCATCACCAACGACAAAGGTCGTCTGAGCAAGGACGACATTGACCGAATGGTGCAGGAGGCGGAGCGGTACAAATCGGAAGATGAGGCGAATCGCGACCGAGTTGCGGCCAAAAACGCCCTGGAGTCCTATACCTACAACATCAAGCAGACAGTGGAAGACGAGAAACTGAGGGGCAAGATTAGCGAGCAGGACAAAAACAAGATCCTCGACAAGTGTCAGGAGGTGATCAACTGGCTCGACCGAAACCAGATGGCAGAGAAAGATGAGTATGAACACAAGCAGAAAGAGCTCGAAAGAGTTTGCAACCCCATCATCAGCAAACTTTACCAAGGTGGTCCTGGCGGCGGCAGCGGCGGCGGCGGTTCAGGAGCCTCCGGGGGACCGACCATCGAAGAAGTGGACTAAGCTTGAACTCAAGTCAGCGTAAACCTCTTTGCCTTTCTCTCTCTCTCTCTTTTTTTTTTTTTTTTTTTGTTTGTTTCTTTGAAATGTCCTTGTGCCAAGTACGAGATCTATTGTTGGAAGTCTTTGGTATATGCAAATGAAAGGAGAGGTGCAACAACTTAGTTTAATTATAAAAGGTTAGTTCCAAAGTTTGTTTTTTAAAAACATTATTTGAGGTTTCTCTTTAATGCATTTTGCATGTTTGCTGACTTGAGCATTTTTGATTAGTTTATGCATGGAGATTCGTTTGAGATGAGAAACCTGAAGTTTGCACACTTGTTCTATAGAAGCTTGGAAACAAAATAAATAGGAGCTTAAATTGTTTATTTTTATGTACTACTTTAAAACTAAACTGAACATTGCAGTACTGTTAAGGACAGGTATACTTTTTGCAAACAAATGCATAAATGCAATGTAAAGTAAAGCTGAAATTGATCTCAAAGTTACTGTCTTGGAGTTTTCAATTTTCCTTCCTTTATATTTTACCCATATTAGTCTTTTAAGATATTAGTATGATGTGAAATTTATCTGACCAATCTTGTTTAATTCCCAGATGAGGGTGCTGCCTTGAATTCCAACAACTTAAGGGGGAAAGAATCTGGGTAAACTTCACCCACCCTTAAATACAGAAACCTGACTGGGGGTCTTCCTAGTGTACCCAAACTCCTACAACTTAAGTGTCTAAATGAAAATTCACCTGAATATTCCAGGAAAATATGAGCTATATTCTGGGGTTAAGTGTAAAATGAGCCTTTAACAAAAGCTGGGCAGAAGTTGTCTTATAATTGCCAAAGAAAGTATGGAAACAAGTTAATTTTGTGACATACAGAAGCCTGAAACAAAAGACAGCAGGCAAACTTTCAAGTGATTTAGTAGTGAGTATAAATTTAGTCAAACTTGTTTAATTTTCTAGTAAAACAGCTCAACTTCTGAGCTAATGGCAAATTCTAATAACATGTTTCCTGCAGTTAGAATTACTTGGGTAGGGAAACACAGATTATTATTATTTTTTTTTTTCTGGTTTGGGGATCATAATGCTTTTGCAATACTTGCCTTAAATCACTACAATAGATTTCTTTTTTAAAAGGCAAACTGTACTAGATAGTCTTGTATTTTGTTAATATACAACTTGTCCATTTTCCTCCATATCCAATTTGAGATTGTTATAGATAGGAATATTGCAACCCTTTGGTGATCCACTATCCTGGACTTAATCTTTAAAATTCACATCCTTCAGAGAAAGGAACTCATTTTTATTTTTTAGTGAAATGACATGACTACTCTTTTCTTACTTTCTTTAAGGAGAACTTGGGAGACACTCAGTAAAACCAATAGGAAAATGCTTAGTTAACCTAATGTTTTTACTGCACATAGACATTTTGATATCTTTCCAAATGATATAGGTTTGCTTCATGTTGCTCATAAGACAAGTTATGAAAGCTTTATCTTCAATTTAGTAGTGGACCCATCTATGTCATTCAGAGAGATTAATTTTATGAATAATGGAATGAGTAATAATTCCATCGCGGGGTCCCCCAGATCGAGGTCACCTTCGACGTTGACGCCAATGGCATCCTTAACGTTACCGCTTAAAACTAGGTAAGAAGTTAGCCTAAGAATACTGGCCTTTGGTAATGGCCCTTTCATATAAGAGTTGACTCTTAAGTACAGATAAGGTTTTTTTTTGTTTTTTATTTTCCTTTTTAGCAAGCTTCATTTGGGTAGAGGGGAGGAAGATAAATAGCCAACAGTGAAATTGCTTCAAAATAAACTTAAAAACCTTTTTTTTTTTTAAAGGAAACTGCTTTTATACTGTGAAAAGCTAAAGGTAACTCCAATTTATCAGTGCTGGTGCCACATTGGTGGAAATTTTTCAGCAACGAGCATTATGGTGTTTCATGGACTACAGGCATAAATATGTGACAAACTACTATGGTACTACAAAATCAGGTTAATTGTAGCTTTAGAGTGACGTTTACTGTGAGTTTTACCAAGTACCCCTTCTGTCACCCTTTTATTAGTCCTTTATTTGTTGAAAGTGTTCATTCCTTACTCTAACTTCAAAATATAGTGGAGTCCTTCTGTAAATGTAGTTTGGTATGACTCACTTTAGACCTCACTTAAGAGATTGGTTTCTAAAGTATCAGAAAATGACCGTTGGTAGTTTTTGATCCTACGGCCTGGCCTCCGGTAACTTGCTATAATACTAACATCAATCTGGGCAGATACTTCATTTTCTATTTTGAAAAGTAATTTGTAAAACTCCTGGCATTCTTGAGAGTGTTTCTTATTTAATTCTCTCTTTTCAAATTTACCTAGATTTGCATATTACTAAGATAAAGCCACCAAAGTAGCCATTCACTTTCCAGGGGTCAGTTGAAACTGGTAACCTGATAACTCCTGGGAACTCCTTTGCAGATGTTAGATCAGCCATAGTCAAATAACAGTGGAAAAGTACTTGATGTTAGGATGCGGCTAAATTACAGTTTAGGGAATAACTAGTATCATTTGAACTAAGTAGTGGGTTATGTTGGGGACTAGAGGTCATGACTAAAGCAAATTCAATATATATAGAGAGAGAGAGCGAGCGAGCGAGAGTATGTTAAGGGATGGAGGAAGTACATTTCTCCGACAGGCACTTATCTAAAATTCTTTTTTTTTTCTTTGAGACAGAGTTTCACTCTTGTTGCCCAGGCTAGAGTGCAATGACTCGATCTCGGCTCACTGCAACCTTCGCCTCCTGGGTTCAAGCAATTCTCCTGCTTCAGCCTACCGAGTAGCTGGGATTACAGGCACGCACCACCACGCCCGGCTAATTTTGTATCTTTAGTAGAGATGGAGTTTCTCCATGTTTGTCAGGCTGGTCTCAAACTCCCAACCTCAGGTGATCTGCCCGCCTTAGCCTCCCCAAGTGCTGGGATTATAGGCATGAGCCACTGCACCTGGCAAAAGCCCAGTATTTATTCTTTTTTTTTGAGACAGAGTGTTGCTCTGTTGCCCAGGCTGGAGTGCAATGGTGCGATGACTCACTGCAACCTCTGCCTCCTGGGTTCAAATGATTCTCCCACCTCAGCCTCCTGAATAGCTGGGACCATGTAGTAAAGACAGGGTTTCACCATGTTGACCAGGCTGGTCTGGAGCTCCTGACCTGAAGTGATCTGCCCGCCTTGGCTTCCCAAAGTACTGGGATTACAGGCCTGACTCACCATGCCTGGCCCCAGTGTTTATTCTCGATATAGCCATTTTTTTTTTTTTTTTTTTTTTTTTTGAGTCAGAGTCTTTTTCTGTCACCCAGACTGGAGTACAGTGGAACAATCTCTGCTTACTGCAACCTCCGCCTCCTGGGTTCAAGCAATTCAAAGCAGTTCAAACTCAGCCTCTAGAGCTGCTGGGATTACAGGCACCTGCCACCACGCCTGGCTAATTTTTGTATTTTTAGTAGAGACGGGGTTTCACCATGTTGGCCAGGCTGATCTCGAACTCCTGACCTCAGGTCATCTGCCCGCCTCAGCCTCCCAAAGTGCTGGGATTACAGGCCTGAACCACCGCACCCGGCCTTGATATAGCTTGATATAGCTTTTGAAATGGAAATATTTTAGGGTATATGCATTTCTGAAATTTAATACGGTGATGCTTAATGTTGAAATGTCTTTCCCTTAGAACATACCAAGATGTCATAGGCCCTTTCTTCCCTGGTCTTTCAGTGTAGATTAGGTTGTCTGTTAATTGAAGGTTTAGTAAATAAACAATCAAAAATGGAGCTGCTCACCCAGCGTGGTGGCTCACCCCTATAATCCCAGCACTTTGGGAGGCCGAAGTGGGCAGATCACTTGAAGTCAGGAGTTCGAGACCAGGCTGGCCAACATGGTGAAACCTTGTCTCTACTAAAAATACAAAAATCAGCCAGGCATGGTGGCATGCCCCTGTAGTCCCAGCTACTCGAGAGGCTGAGGCAGGAGAATCGCTTGAGCCTGGGAGGCGGAGGTTGCAGTGAGCGGAGATCATACTACCGTACTCCAGCCTGGGCGACAGAGTGAGACCCTGTCTCAAAACAAAACAAACGAACAAACAAAAAAACAGGAGCTGCCATCTCCAGATGTATAGTGTCAGAAAAAAAAAAAAAAATTTTTTTTAAAGGAGTTGCTAATTCAAAATTTTGCATTGCTGTTTTCTTCTGTGGAAAGTTAATTTTTAAAGGTAGAATTATAAAACCCTGTCCATTGGCTGGGCTTGGTGGCTCATGTCTGTAATCCCAGCACTTTGGGAGGCTGAGGCAGGCGAATCACGAGGTCAGGAGATCGAGACCATCCTGGCTAACATGATGAAACCCGTCTCTACTAAAAGATACAAAAAATTAGCTGGACGTGGTGGGGGCGCCTGTAGTCCCAGCTACTCAGGAGACTGAGGCAGGAGAATGGCGTGAACCCGGGAGGCAGAGCTTGCAGTGAGCTGAGATTGATTGTGCCACCTCTCTCCAACCTGGGCGACAGAGCAAGACTCTGTCTCAAAAAAAAAAGAAGAAGAAGAAGAAGAAGAAAAGAAGTCTAATTGGTAGTTCCTTATTTCCACATGGCTGCGAAGGTTTCTGGAAGTTTACAATCATGGCGGAAGAGGAAGAGACATATCTTATTTGGTGGCAGGTATTGCAGAGCAAGTGAGTGTGTGAAGAAGAAACTGTCAGACACTTATAAAACCATCAGGTCTCATGAAAACTCACTCACTATCACGACAACAGCATGGGGGACACTGTTTCCAGGATCTAGTCACCTCCCACTAAGTCTCTCCCTTGACACCTGGCAATTATGGGGATTACAATTGAAGATGAGATTTGAGTGGGGACACAAAGCCTAACCATATCACTACCCGTTTACCAGGTGGGATAAAAATTATTGCATAGATAAGTGCTGTGAGGGAAAAAAGTAAGTCGTTAACAGAAAGAATAAGAGAGGGATGGCCGGGCGCGGTGGCTCAAGCCTGTAATCCCAGCACTTTGGGAGGCCGAGACGGGCGGATCATGAGGTCAGGAGATCGAGACCATCCTGGCTAACNTTCTAATGTCATTTAAAAATAAACCTAATTGGTGAAAAATGTACCTTAGGAAATGGGTGGGTCACTTTTTAAAATAAGTACTGTAATGATTTAGAGATGTAAAAACAATCTTTTCTTCCTGCTTTTGTTTGGGGTAAAGTGATAGAGAAGTATAAGATTGTCCCTTCAGAGTTACTGAAACTTTCCTTTAAATATTATGTCCCTCTATCACATGCGAAATAAATTCTCCTTTAATTTTTAAGTAGATATTGTTTTGGACTCTCAACTTTTATTTTTACCTAAGTTTTGTACATTAGACATCCTAAGTTTATTCTGTGATAAGATATATAGATCTTAAGTTTTCTATCAGCACTTCTCCACATATTACTGGGATGAACTGAAGAGGTTTACTGACCATTAGTGTGGTCTTCCCGATAATGATTGTGTAGTGATTGGATGCCATCCAGATTCCTTGGTCTTTCTTCATCTTTTCTGGAGCTTTACCTCATTATTTCCCTGTCCTGTCCACCCCAAGGTATGTTCGCTACTTGGTGAAAAGCTCTCGGCATATGGGATATTCTCCTTTTCAAGCGTGTCATCATGTAGTAAGAAAGCCTTGTCTGCAGCCAGTATATAGGTGGGTTTCCACATATCTGGACCAAATGAACAGCTGCCAGAATGGACTCAAGTGAGCAGAACATGAATCTAGATGATTACTATTTAATTGCTGTAGCCAGAGACTGTGTATTACCAAGCAGTGAGACTGGGAGGGTGGGTATAGAAGAAGCAGTGGGATGCCTACTGACATAATTTAAAAGTTTATGGGAGTATATACCCACTACTTACGAGCCTCTCATGCCAATTATGCTGTGGTGATACAAAAGAATATACTAGGCATTCCCAATCATGTTGCATCATCTAGCATTGCTCACTCAGAGCTGGGAGGAAAAAAAAAAACCAGAATCAGCATTATCAACTCAGTTGCAAGAAGGAATTACAAGACATATGATTTGAAAAGTGTAAATGTAAAAACATCAATTGAATACCCATTGACACTAAGCAATGTTCTTTGTTTTTGAGCAACACTAATTTTGAGTACTTAAGACTGGTGCTTTACACACACCACTCCTTAAAAATCCACATAACCCCTGATTTGGTGTTTTCAGAAGCAGGATCAGAGTAGTCTTGTCCTAGTTTCCACAGCTCGTTAAGCAGCACAACTATTCTTATTTCCGTACCCAGGTTCTCTTCCACGAGGCTACCCTGCTTCCCCACCTCAAAGCCCTGCTCTCCCCATAAACCTAGGTCCATCCTGGATTTGAACTTAATAATAGTGCTAATCACGAAAGTTTGGAAGAAATGGATCTTTCTTCCCTTAAGACTGAATGTAGTTACTCCAATTAAAACAGTAAAGTGAATAACTTCATGAAGTTTACGGTTGGAATGCCATGAAGCATTATGCCCTGGGCGGCTTTTCAATGGATAGGCCAATAAGTCGCCACGGCTTTTAAGACTGGGAAACAGGGCACCAGGCTGGGCTTTGGAAATCGCGGGAGGAGCCTGCGTGCGGCCGCAGCCCGCGCGGCCGAGGACGGAAGCGACGCCCCGCCCCGCTCCGTGCCCCTGGCCGCCGGGTGCAGGCGCCTGCGAGCGGTATCCGCGGCGACGCCGTGTGGCGGCCAGGGCGAGGCCATGTACCGGGTGCCCGAGTTTTATGCGAGGAGGAAGCGGTTAGATGGGCAGACGCCTTACTTAATGGATGTAAGTGAGCCTTGGTCGCCCCCATACCGGTGCTGGGAGCAAGGCAGGCCCTGCTGCCCCCAACCGGCTCTCGGCGCCGCGCCCCTCGCCCTCCTCCAGAGGCGGGTCGTCGCCTTCGTCCCGGGCTGGCGGTTCTCAAAGACACCTGGCCATATTTGCCTGGAAAAAAAAAAAAAAAAACCTCTGGTGTTTTTGACAGATGGTCAGAATTGAATTCTGGCTCCCTGCGCAGGTAGTTAGAATCTATTTACGAAATCCCACCTCACCACCTCTAATTGGTTGGCTGCAAAATAAGGATACCTACTGCGGGGGAAGCAGCCCTGCTCTGGGTAGAAAGGATGGTGGGGTGCTAGCTTCCACTGGCGAAAAGGGTGTACTTACTTTTTGCCACTGCCTGTGAAGGGCAGGCTCAGTGTTGGAGCCCGGAAGGCTCCAGAACTAGGCAGCTGAGGTTGCCCTGGGCATCAGTTTATTGTCTGAATTCCAATTAATTGGTAAATTGCTATGATGAGCTATATGTAGCCTCAATTTCCTTCCTTCCTTTTGCCCTTCCCTTCCTCCTCTTCTTCTTTCCTCTTTTCCTACTTTCCTCCCTTCCTTTCTCCCTCTCCCTCCTTCCTGCCTTTTTACTAAAACCACACCTAAAATCAAAGGGATAAAATCCTAGTTTCAAGTTTAACACTTTAGGATTCTACACTGTTATTGGAAGGGTAAAGAGGAACTAGTAGGAACCATTGTTTTTTGTTTACTTTTTATTACTTAAAAGGTGTGTTAGTAAGTAGGAATTATTGTTAAAGGTTTGTTGTGGCATGTGGATTGTAAATTGAGCTTTTAATTTTGCTGCAATCATTTCGTTTTACAGCAGTTGGGATTACGATTAGGGATGTGGTACTGGAAAGATGAAACCAGAACTCTTGAATTCAGAAGGTAAATTTTAACAACACTTTATTAAGAGTTTTTATAAAAATTTCATGTGCCTGGGGGGGAAAAAAGCAACACAGAAGAGTATAAAGGATAAATACCCAGTGAAACCTCACCATCTGGAGACAATCATTTCAGTGAACGGCCTTTCTCTGAACACTTATCAGCTGCTTCATATGGACCAGATACTGTGCTAACCAGTTTACCAACTCTTTGAAACAGCTGCCTGTTAACCGGTTTATAGATGAAGAAACTGAGGTTTCAAAGGGTTCAGCGATTTGAGGAAAATTAAGTGACTTCGCCCAATCACACAGCTCAGAGGTGACTAAGATTGTTTAAATGTAGGTCTGTTTGATTTACAGAGTCCATATTTTTAATTACTTTATAAAATTGCCTTTTTGAGTTAGAGAAATACAGTTTTACATTAATGGGACCATATTATACCTGCTGCAATAGATGGTGAATCTCACAAGATAAAATTACTAAATTAGGAAAAACTGATTCTAAT
Organism: Rhinopithecus bieti; assembly: GCF_001698545.2. NCBI lineage: Eukaryota > Metazoa > Chordata > Mammalia > Primates > Cercopithecidae > Rhinopithecus > Rhinopithecus bieti. The sequence goes on along the minus strand of NW_016810602.1, from coordinate 2,158,590 downwards.
CTCTGTTAAGAAGACACTGACTCTTACAAGTGTATAGCTAAACTAATACTAGACACTATCTATTGGGCACTGATTATGTGCCAGATATTTGCATATTTTTCCAATTCTTAAAACAACTGTGGAAAGTGAACATTAATGTCCTCATTTTATAGATGAAGAAACAAGGCTCAGGGAGATTAAGCAACTGAACCAAAGTCATACAGCCAGTAAGTAGCAGAACTGATAGTTTGAACCAAGATTTGTCTAATGCCAAAGCCCTTTTCATGTACTCACTGTCTCCCTCAACTAGACAGTAAGCCCCTCAGTGGCAGGAACTGTCTTATGCATCTTCACGTCTCTGGAGCCATCTACAGAACTTCTTAAGTGGGTACTCAATAAATATTTATTGAGCATGTTCAAAGAATCTGCTAGATTCAAACAGAGGAAGAATAGATGCAGGTGATCAAGTAGAAGGCCAGTTGTAGGATTACAGATAATTATATAAGTAACCAATAGCGAGAGTTAGAATTAACTCCATGTTGGTAAAAATAGAAAGGCAAAGGACTAAGAAATACTTAAGAGATAAGATTGACAGGATGTTTAGATAGGATGTGGGGACTGGATGTGAAGGGAGAGGGAAAAGCAAGTGTTTAGATTGGCTCCTAGTTGTGTCTGACTTGGGTAATCAGGTGCCTGGGATTGCCCTTCACCCATATAACAGCATTAAAGTGACAAAACTGGCGGCCGGTTTGGTGGCTCACGCTTGTAATCCCAGCACTTTGGGAGACTGAGGCGGGCAGATCACTTGAGGTCAGGAGTTTGAGACCAGCCTGGCCAACATGGTGAAACCCCACCTCTACTAAAAATACAAAAATTAGCTGGGCGTGATGGCGGGAGCCTGTAATTCCAGCTACTTGGGAGGCTGAGACAGGAGAATTGCTAGAACTGGGAAGCGGAGGTTACAGTGAGCCAAGATTGAGCCACTGCACTCCAGCCTGGGCGACAGAGAGAGACTCCATCTCAAAAATAAACAAATAAATAGCATGACAAAACTGGCCGTGTGTTTCAGGTTGCTATGACTTGTTCACATTAATATGTCTTGGGCTGTTGGACAAATGGGGCTGGAGGTCAGGAAAGGAGTTAGCTAAGCAGACATATATATTTACACTAGTAGTTTATAGTTACATTATAAATATAATGACGTAATTAAACAATAATTCAAAGGCTTAACATTTTATTACAGTCAAAATCAAAAGTTTACATTTTATAGAATATATATTTGAGTATTTCTGAGTAACCCATCACTTCAAAGCAGTAATTTCAGTTTTCTTTCTCAGGTTTGCCGCAGAAGATTCTGTCCAGTGGCTCCTGAAACATCACCCTCAGTGAGTGTGAGATAGACAGTGAGATAGCTTTGGATTAGAGAGACAAGATAGTTACAGGAGTCAAAATACATGTTAAAGCACAAGAGAATGTGTATATAAATATTAAATGCCAATTTTTTTTTTTTTTTTTTTTTTGAGATAGAGTCTCACTCTTGTTGTCCAGGCTGGTGAGCAGTGGCATGATCTTGGCTCACTATAGCCTCGACTTCCCAGGCTTAGGTGATTCTCCCATCTCAGCCTAGTCCCCATACGACCATGCCAGGCTTGTTTTTTGTATTTTTAGTAGAGACAGGTTTTCACCATGTTGCCCAGGCTGGTCTCGAACTCCTGGGCCCAAGTGATCCACCCTCCTAAGCCTCCCAAAGTGCTGGGACTACAGGCATGAGCCACTGCACTGGCTGACAGTATTTTTCAAACTAATTTTCAGTGCTAATCTGACGACCCACCCCAAATGGTGCTATTTCATATTTGAGCCTACTAATAAGTTCGCGGCTATCAGTTTCATATCATCTTTCATATCTGTAAAATATTCATATTCATAAACTAAAGTTTCTTTTTGTTTGTTACCAAATTGTTCTTAAACTGTGGCTTGATTTGATTTCCACTAATTTTGGAGAATAGCTACGTGATGTTATGATTTAAAATGTAGGTTATATGACAAAATATAAAAACATGAGCAAAAGAGGCCAGACCCTAAAATGTAAATATTGCATGATTACATTTGTATAAAAGTTTTAACAAGTAGGCAAAAAATAACTTTAATGATAAGAGTAAGTAAATAGTGGTCACCTTTAGGGGGTTATCAACTGGTAGCAGTGGGAGACAGTATAAGGAAACCTTCTGAGGTGGTAGAAATGGTCTATATGTTGATCTGGGTGATAGCTTTTGGGTAAGCTTTTGGGTATATACATATGAAAAAATTCATCAAGCTGCACACTTTAAGATTTATGCACTTTACTACGTGTAAGTTATAACTCAAAAAAAAAAAAAAAAAAAAACTCCAAACCCCAGACTATGTGGAGTACACAAACTGGGGGGCCATTAAGGGAGGTGGAAAAGGAATATTATGAAGAACAGATGGGGGTGAGCCAGCCCGTTTTTGGTAGAGCTGCTTTGTGTTTAAGTAACTTAATGTGGTGAGCCTTATAGTATCAGGATTACCTTGGGCATCTACCTGCTCAGGTAGAGGAAGGCAGACCCTTGTATATTTTAGGTCGGAGTTGGTATTTGGATTCGTTGGAAATATAGGTATTGGTTCCCTGTTAAAGTCTGAGCATATTCCATCACAATTTTTTTGTTTGTTTGTTTGAGACGGAGTCCCTCTCTTGTTGCCCAAGTTGGCAATGGCGCGGTCCTGGCTCACGGCAACTTCCGCCTGCCGGGTTCAAGCGATTCTCTTGCCTCAGCCTCCCGAGTAGCTGGGATTACTGGCATGCGCCACCACACCCAGCTAATTTTGTATTTTTAGTAGAGAGGGGATCTCTCCATATTGGTCAGGCTGGTCTCGAACTCCCGACCTCAGGTGATCTGCCCGCCTTGGCCTCCCCAAGTGCTGGGATTACAGGTGTGAGCCACCGCACCTGGCTTCATCACAAATTTTAACAGATAGGTTTGAAGTCAGAGAGGACTCTTTAACTGGAACATGCTTTTTCTGTCACAGACAGTGCTACTGGGGACTTATGTTACTCCAGTTGGTAGTGAAGGGGCAGAGCTGAGGCAGAGGTAGTTGAAAGTAGACGGTGGTAGGGATGGAAGCTGCAGAGGTAGCAGGTGTGTTCAGTGACTGCTCTCATACCTAGCAGGGCAAGATTAGAACTAGGCAGACAAGACAATTATGCAGCAATCCAAGAGGGAGGTGACTAGGACCCAGATGAGCTCTGGCAGGCGAATGGAGAGATAAGCAGGGGTGGGGAGAGCCAGTAAGTGTGTGGAGTGGGTAAAGGGCAACAAGCTTATTTTTTTAAATGCATACTATTCAAGGTGCCTGCCAATAGGACCCCAGGGTAAGAATCCAGTAGGCAGGAGTTTGGCCCTTAAGAGAAAGGCAAGTGCAAAATTAGAGTGGGAAGTGTAATGATTGAGGCCAGAACCCTAGGAAATACCTTCTTAAAAAAATTATGAAATATTTTTTTAAATCATACTATTTAACCATTTTCTTGTTTGCCTAGAGAATACTCTCCAGTGGCGATTGCAGCTACAGCGTTTACCCCGAGATAACTTTGCCATGAAATATCTCACTTTCCTTATTATTTTCTCATCGTTCTAGTATATTGACTTTGGAAACAAAAGACATTCTGTTTATAGCATTCGGTTTTTAGTGGTATTACCACTTACGAAATATAGTAATTGTCTATTGCTGACAATTTCAAATCCTAGAAAACGTAGCATTCCTACACATGATGTTAACATCGTTCTCGAACAGTTAGCCAAAGATTCAATTGATGAATATGATTGTTCTGAAATAGACGATTCTGATGATTGAGATGATTCTGATGTTAGTTCTGTTGAGAAATAACTCTAAGAATAGTTTAATATTTTATTTTCACATGGAGAATCAGTCAAATTTGCTTCAGCCTCAAAGAGGGTGTTTATGTAAAATTAAATGAATGCTGGCAGTGAGCTACACTTTTTTTTTTTCTAAATAGGAAAAGGGTTAAAAACATCAGTGAGTGCCTGTAGTCCCAGTAAGTCGGGAGGTTGAGGGGACAGGATTGCTTGAGACTAGGAATTTGAGGTTATATTGTGCCATGATCACACCTGGGAATAGCATCAGCCGCTGTACTGCAGTCTGAACAACATAGCAAGACCTCGTCTCTTAAAAAAAAAATTGCAAAATACTAATAAGCAAAAACAAAGCACAGTCCCACCCAGCAAGTAACTGTTAATATCTTATGGTATACATATATAGCTTTCCAAATCTTCTTCTGATATTCCCCTCTCTCTCTTTCTACACACACACACACTCTCTTAACATTCTGCATTTCCATCATTTCATATCTTTTTCCTCATTAAAAAATTGTACATATCTACTGAAAAACAAGTATATAAATGTACAAAGCAGAAAGTGAAGATTCTACCACAGTTGTATACCCAAAGACCACCAGTGCACCAATGTTAAGAGTTACCATGTTATTTTTATTTTGTGTTTTCAACATACTGGTTACATTTACTTTACATTTTGTGACTGATAATTCCAAAATCTGAAGTCTTTGTAGGTTCAGGTTCATTTTTTTTTTTTTTGAGGCAGGGGTTCACTCCCATTGCCCAGGCTCACTGCAGCCTCCGCCTCCCAGGCTCAAGCAATTCTCCCTTAACCTTCCAAGTAGCTGGGACTACAGGCAGATGCCACTGTGTCTGGCTAAATTTTGTATTTTTGTAGAGACAGGGTTTTACCATGTTGCCAGGCTGGTCTCAAACTCCTGAACTCAAGCGATCTGCCTGCCTCATGCTTCCAAAGTGCTGGGATTGTAGGCATGAGCCACGGTACCCTGCCCTGCAGGTTTCATTTTGTTGTCAATTTTATTTTTCTTGCAGCATTATTTTAAAAACTTAAAAAAAAAAGTATAAATAGGCTGGCTGTGGTGGCTCACATCTGCAATCTTAGCACTTTGGGAGGCTGAAGTGGGAGGATTGCTTGAGCCCAGTAGTTTGAGACCAGCCTGGGCAACATAGTGAGACCTCTGTTACCACAAATTTTTTTTTTTTTTTTTAAATTAGCTAGGCCTGGTGGTATGCACCTGTAGTCCCAGCTACCTGGGATGCTGAGGTGGGAGGATTGAGGCTATGGTGAGTCATGATTGCGCCACTGTGCTCCAGCCTGGGTGACAGAGTAAGACCCAATCTCCAAAATGTGTGTGTGTGTGTGTGTATGTGTATGTGTGTGTAAACATTTAAAACTTTTTATTTTATTTTAGAATTTTAGAGACAGGGTCTTACTTTGTCACGTAAGCTGGAGTACCGTGGCATGATCTTGGCTCAGTGCAGCCTTGACCTCCTGGTCAAACGATCCTCCCACTTCAGCCCCCACCACGCCCACCTGCTGCCCCCCAGCAAACAGCTGAAACTATAGGGACATGCCACCACGCCCAGCTAATTTTTTTGTATTTTTTTTGTAGAGATGGGGTTTCACCATGTTGCCCAGGCTGGTCTGGAACTCCTGAGCTCAAGCAATCTTCCTGTCTTAGCCTCCCAAAGTACTAGGATTACAAGTGTGAGCCACCATGCCTGGTCACTTACAACTTTTTATATTAGAAGATTTCAAATATATAAAGGTAGGGAAGATGTTGTAATGAACCCCAACCAACCCATAACAGAGCATCAACAAGTACCAAATTAAAGTCAATTTCACATCTATACCTCTGTCTACCCCACTCCTCAATTATTTTGAAGCAAATCTTAGGCGTCATATCATCTGTAAATATTTCAGTATGTATCTCAAAAAATAAGCACTATCTTAGAAAACACAACCGATGTAGGTTGGGAGTCCCAATATATAAAATAAGAAGAAGAAGGAGAACGAGAAGGAGGAGGGGGACAGAGAGGGGGAGGAGGAGAATACAACTGAATTACTATTTATATACCTAAAAATACAAATGGTAATTCCTTAATATAATATATTCAATTATATTCAGTCGGTATTCAAATGTCCCCTGTTGTCTGATATTTTTTAAGTTTGTTTCAATCAGTCTTTAAAATAAGGTTTGTACATTACAATTGGCTTGATATATGTCTTAATTATTGTATACATTTTAAGCCTTTGATCAATATCTTCATACTGCTCTCAAGAATAGGAGACAGGCAAAGAAAGAGGAATTGGCCAAAGACAGAGAAAGAATGGGCCGGGGGTGGTGTCTCACGCCTGTAATCCCACCACTTTGGGAGGCCTAGGTGCTGGATCATGAAGTCAGGAGTTCGAGATGGTAAAACCCCGTCTCTACTAAAAATGTAAAAATTAGCCAAGTGCGGTGGTGGGCGCCTGTAATCCCAGGTACTCAGGAGGCTGAGGCAGGGGAATCGCTTGAACCCAGGCGGCAGAGGTTGCAGTTAGCTGAGATTGTGCCACTGCGCTCCAGCCTGGGTGACAGAGTGAGACTCCGTATCAAAAAAAAAAAAAGAGAGAGAGAAAGAGAAAGAATGATTAGAAAGATCAGAGGAAAAACCTTGATACAGATAGGCCTCAGGGGCAAAAGAAGGTTCTCCAAGAAAGAGGATTGGGCAAGGAGGGATCAGCAGTGTCACAGGCTGGAGAGTTCTGAGGAGGGCAAATACTGCAGAGGCCTGTGGATTTAACAAGTTAGGGATCTCTAGGGACTAGGTGAGACGCAGCTTCAGGAAGGCTGTAGGGTATACATCAGATGACAGTAGTTACAGGTGAGAATCTGAGATAAAGATGAAAAACTAGCAAAAATAGAGCACTTAGCCGGGTGTGGTGGCTCACTCCTATAATCTCAACACTTTGAAAGGCCGAGGTTGAGGGTCACTTGATCCCAGGAGTTTGAGACCAGCCTGGGCAACATAGCAAGACCCTGTCTCTCCCGAAGATGGACAGAATTAGCTGAGCATGGTAGTGCATGCCTGTGGTTCCAAATACTTGGGAGGCTGAGGTGGGAGGATCGCTTGAGCCCAGAAAGTTGAGGCTGCAGTGAGCCATAATCCTGCCACTGTACTCCAGCCTGGGCAACAGAGTGAGACCCTGCCTCAAAAAACAAACAAACAAAACCCCCAAAATAGAGTACGCTTGTTTTTTTTGTTCGTTTTGTCTTTTTTTTTTTTTGAAATGGAGTCTCACTCTGTTGCCCCAGGCTAGAGTGCAGTGGTACAATCTCAGCTCACTGCAACTTCCCCATCCCGGGTTCAAGCGATTCTCTTGCCTCAGCTTCTTGAGTAGCTGGAATTACAGACACGTGGCACCACGGCTGGCTAATTTTTGTATTTTTAGTACAGATGGGGTTTCACCATGTTGGCCAGGTTGGTCTCAAACTCCTGACCTCAGGTGATCCGCCCGCCTCGGCCTCCCAAAGTGCTGGGATTACAGGCGTGAGCCACCGTGCCCGGCCCAAGATAGATTACTCTCATCAGTAGATTTACCGGTGAATGAAGGAAAGAAAGACATAGTAGCCTTTAGTGGATCTGGGAGTAAGGCAAGGTTTTGGGGATTTTTGTTTGTTTTGATTTAAAGGTAGGAAAATCTTAAGTGATTTTGTTATGGCAGAAAAAATGAATAGACAGAGAAAGGAAGGTGGTACTGGGATCAAGATCAGAGATCAGGGTTGGAAGAGAGAGCCGCAGCTTTTCCACTGAGTGGTGGGAAGGAGGTAATGCAGACAGCTTGGGCATTTGGAGGTACAGGCAGGGATATCCATGCTGCCCTTCTTACTGAAAAGAAACCAGACCCTTCTAGGCTACAATCAAAAAGAGAGTCTTTTGTTAGCGGTGCTGTTGAACCGAACTCTTTTTCCCTGAGATTGCTGCTCTGCTTGGGGCTCGCTTACCAGGAATTGCTGCCACTGCCACACTGGGCTGGGCACCAGGGCTGAGGAAAGTTGTATTCACCAAAGTGGCCTGATCCAGATATGGGACCTGGATTTCCTGAAGTCCAGTGGACAGAGGAGACAGAGAAGGCTTCCCAAGGGAGGTGATATCTAAGCTACGACCTGAGGAAAAATAGGAATTGGCAAGGTAAAGGGCCATTTGACTGGGGAGGAAGAGAGTGCATTCTAGGGAGAAGGAACATGGGCAAAGCCCAGACCTGCAAGCGCATGGGCCATAATGTGGGGACTCCAGGTGGTTCATTGGGCTGGGTATACGGTCCCAGATGAAGTAGATTTAAACCAGGGCCAGATTATAAAAGCTCTTGTATACCATGGTGAGGAATTAGAACTTTATTTAGATGGCACAGGGGAGTCATCAAAGCAGAGAAGTCACCTGTGATTAGAATTGTATCTTAGGCCCGGGTACGGTGGCTCACGCCTGTAATTCCAGCACTTTGGGAGGCCAAGGCAAGGAAATACCCCAGGTCAGGAGTTCAAGACCAGCCTGGCCAAAATGGCAAAACCCCATCTCTAGTGAAAATACAAAAATTAGCTGGCATGGTGGTACCCGCCTGCAGTCCCAGCTACTTGGAAGGCCTGAGGCAGGAGAATCGCTTGAACCTGGGAGGCGGAGGTTGCAGTGAGCCGAGATCACGCTGTTGTACTCCAGCCTGGGCAACAAAGCTAGAATCTGTCTCAAAAAAAAAAAAAAAAAAAAGGAACCACATCTTAGAAAAATGGCTGGGCCAGGCACAGTGGCTCACACCTGTAATCCCAGCGCTTTGGGAGACCAAGGCAGGCAGATGGCCTGAGCTCAAGAGTTTGAGACCAGCCTGGGCAACATGGCAAAACCCTATCTCTACCAAAAAGTACAAAAATTAGCCAGGCATGGTGGTGCACACCTGTAGTCCCAGCTATTTGAGAGGCTGAAGTGGGAGAATCATCTGGGCCCTGGAGGTTGAGTCTGTAGTTACCATGATGGCACCACTGTACTCCAGCCTAAGCGACAGTGAGACCCTATCTCAAGAAAAAAAGAAAAAAGAAAAAGAAAAATGACTGGCTAAAAGATGGAAAATTGTTTTGGGGGAGACAAGACTGAAGGCAAGGAGATCAGTTAAGAAACAATTGCAGAAATTCAGTTGACAGATGGCTAAAATTAGGATGGTGGCAATGGAAAGAGAGGGAAGTAGCTTAAAAAGATATTAAAGAGAAACTCGGTGGTGGCCACTGCGCAGACCAGACTTCACTCGTTCTCGTGCGCCTCGCTACGCTTTTCCTCCGCAACCATGTCTGACAAACCCGATATGGCTGAGATCGAGAAATTCAATAAGTTGAAACTGAAGAAGACAGAGACGCAAGAGAAAAATCCACTGCCATCCAAAGAAATGATTGAACAGGAGAAGCAAGCAGGCGAATCGTAATGAGGCGTATGCCGCCAATATGCACTGTACATTCCACAAGCATTGCCTTCTTATTTTACTTCTTTTAGCTGTTTAACTTTGTAAGATGCAAAGAGGTTGGATCAAGTTTAAATGACTGTGCTGCCCCTTTCACATCAAAGAACTACTGACAACGAAGGTCGTGCCTGCCTCTCCCATCTATCTGGCTGGCAGGAAAGGAAAGAACTTGCATGTTGGTGAAGGAAGAAGTGGGGTGGAAGAAGTGGGGGTGGGACGACAGTGAAATCTAGAGTAAAAGCAAGCTGGCCCAAGGTGTCCTGCAGGCTGTAATGCAGTTTAATCAGAGTGCCATTTTTTTTTTGTTCAAATGATTTTAATTATCGGAATGCACAATTTTTTTTAATATGCAAATAAAAAGTTAAAAAACTTAAAAAAAAAGATATTAAAGAATTTAGTGATTAGTGAGCCATGAGGGGTGAGGGTGATGGAGGAATCAAGGAAGACACCATTTTCCGGCGTGAGCACCTGGTTTGATGGTAGTACTTATTTACTGAGATGGGGGAAACAGGAGGTGGGCATACACGGTTAAGGGGGAATGTGTTTATTTTGGACAGACTGAGTTTGAGATGCTTCTAAGACAGCTGATTGATGGTGTTCAATAGACTGATGTGTCGCTTTATAAGTGTGCAGAAAGATCTGAGCCTTGAATATAAATTTGTGTGTTATTGGTGCTAGTGAAGTAGATGGAATTATTCAGAGGGAATGAGAAGAATAACCATATGGAGTTCTGAGAGGGCCCTCATTTAGGGAAGGAACATTCCTCAGAAAAGGAGCTTTAGAAGGAGACCAATAAATTGTAGCCAGAGAGAGGGGAGGAAAATGGAGTGTCCTGAATCCAGATAATCTGTTTCACAAAGTAACATCTTGATCTCGGGGGCATTCAAGTTTTATCCCATCAACTTAAGACCCTGAAAGTTCTGAGGTTTTAGTCCTCTTCCACCTGGGGTAGGCCAGCTTCTATACCACTAGCCAAGAGGAGTGCTAGACTTCTAGGTATTCTGAAGTTCAGATCAAGAAAAGATGATTCCTTTCCCCTCCCCCAGCTTGAACTCCCTGGCCTCTCTCCTGGTCAAATGACAACAGGAAATCTTACCCTTAGAGACAACCTGGCTCCCTACTCATAGGCAAGTCTTGCCTTACTTTTGCAGATTATACCCTGATGGGGATGGCTATCAGAATACAACAGATACCCATAACCTCCATGCAAGAAATGCCAGGGAAAGGGTGGCCATTATTTTTTTTTTTTTTTTTTTTTTTTTGAGACGGAGTTTCGCTCTGTCACCCAGGCTGGAGTGCAGTGGCCGGATCTCAGCTCACTGCAAGCTCTGCCTCCCGGATTTATGCCATTCTCCTGCCTCAGCCTCCCGAGTAGCTGGGACTACAGGCGCCCGCCACCTCGCCCGGCTAGTTTTCTATATTTTTTAGTAGAGACGGGGTTTCACCGTGTTAGCCAGGATGGTCTCGATCTCCTGACCCCGTGATCCGCCCGTCTCGGCCTCCCAAAGTGCTGGGATTACAGGCTTGAGCCACCGTGCCCGGCCGTGGCCATTATTTCTTAAGAGGTAGTTAAGGAAGAGCAGTGGAGAATGGTTCACATCCTAGCTCTGCCCCTTACTAGATGGTTATCAGTTGTCAAGTTACTCAGCCTCAATAATTCTCAGCTCCTTAATCTATAAAATGAAATAATAATGCCTCGTGAGAAGTAAATGAGGGTGCTGGTATAGTTCATCAGCATGCATGCCCATTTCTTATTTGGTAAAGAGATAACACCTTTACTCACAGGCATCATCTAGGTTGGCCCACGAGGCAGACTTTTCTCTCTCACATAGTACCTGTTATCCTTTCCCTTCTTGCTTCAAGTGCCCCTATTCCAAAGCTGGGAGGGAACCAGCAGTCTGCCTGAATCTTTGCCAAGGTCATGGACTCCCCTGAGGACATAAAACCGAGGAAACCCTACTCTTTCGTCATGGCCTGAGAGAAGACTCTGTGAGAACCATCAAAGAGGTCTAACTTGTGTGGAAGCCAAAAGCCCTCTGCATTTACGTGAAGGATTCTAGAGAGAAAATATGAATTGCTTTCCTGTTTACTTCAAGGCAAGGGGAATGACATGAATATATTGTAATATTAGGAAATTACATCTACCTTGTACTCTGGAGGGAGTAGGAGGGTACAGGCTAGCTAGCCCAGACTGTGGTTTGGGCACCAATCAGAGGTTCAATTCACAGTGCAATTTTCAATTATTGGCTGGGTGCGATGGCCCACGCCTGTAACCCCAGCACTTTGGGAGGCCAAGGTGGACGGATCACTTGAGGTCAGGAGTTCGAGACCAGCCTGGCCAACATGGTGAAACCCCTTCTCTACTGAAAATACAAAAATTAGCAGGATGTGGTGGCAGGCACCTGTAATCCCAGCTACTTGGGAGGCTGAGGCAGGGATGAAGAGGGTGCAGTGAACTGAGATCGTGCCACTCCAGCCTAGGTGACAGAGTGAGACTCAGTCCCCCCCCCAAAAAAAAAATTCAGTTATTACTAGTGTTGCTTCTTGGTGAGTCCAAATGCATTGAGCATAGGCTGCTTTAGAGCTATAGCAGAGCACTCACTCACAAAGTGGAACCTGTCTCACCGGCCAAGCTAGAGAATGACTTCAATGAAGTGAACGCCACTCAGACAAGTGTGAAGTAGAGAAGGTGTGTCCAGAGGTCAGAGCATAAAGACTAAAAGCTTAGCAGTAAATGCCAGACTATTTACTGGCAGGCACTACCTACCAGTTTCTAACACTGGGACATGGGTCAGCCTCTCCAAGCCCTAGTTCTCCATCAGTAAAATGACAGCATTATACTAGATGATATTTTTTACTTCTAATAACCCCCAAATTCTATGATTTTATTTTTTATTTCATTTTATTACTATTATTTTTTTGAGACGGAGTTTCGCTCTTGTTGCCCAGGCTGGAGTGTAATGGTATGATCTCGGCTCACTGCAACCTCCGCCTCCCGGATTCAAGCGATTATCCTGCCTCAACCTCCCAGGTAGCTGGGATTACAGGCATGAGCCACCACGCCTGGCTAATTTTGTATTTTTAGTAGAGATGGGGTTTCTCCATGTTGGTTAGGCTGGTCTCAAACTCCCAACCTCAGGTGATCCACCTGCCTCGGCCTCCCAAAATGTTGGGATTACAGGCGTGAGCCACCGCGCACAGCCTCACTTTTTTATGTATTTTTAGATAGGGCCTCACTCTGTCACCCAGGCTGGCTAGAGTTCAGTGGTGCAATCTCAGCTCACTGCAATCTCCACTTTCTGGACTCAGGCAATCCTCCCATCCCAGCCTCCCAAGTTGCTGGGAACACAGGCACCTACCACCACACTCAACTAAAATTTTTTTGTATTTTTAGTAGAGATAGGGTTTCACTATGTTGCCCAGGCTGGTCTCAAGCTCCTGGGCTCAAGCGATGCCCTGGACTCAGCTTCCTCCCAAAGTGCTGGGATTATAGGTGTGAGCCACCAAGCCTGGCCAATTTTATGGTTTTATAGTTCCAAGTTCATCTGACTTAGTTCATAGACCTGATCTATAATAAATAAGATAGTCCCAAATGTGTCCTTTCAGATTTCTTATTTTAAGGCTTTCTTGTCTCAGAACATCTCAGGCAAACTAGTATAGCAAGAAACTTTGAATTAATAGTGATGGGCCGAGAAAAGGGGGAGGAGACACAATTTTATTTGACATTAACTTAGATTTGGTGTTTCTACCTTCTCTCATCTTCTAGAGAAGAGAAACCCAGGAGAGAGCTGGGAGTACCTGGGATTTCTTTAGTCTGTATATCAGTGTTTTGAAAAGTTATGCAGGTAATACATTTTCATAAAAAATTCAAATGATGCAGACGTATACAGATGTGAAATTGAGATCTCCTCATTACCCTCTCTCCTTCTTGTTCCGTCTGATCCCCCACCCCTCTCTGGAGGTGGGCATCATCAACATTTGGTATCTTTCCATTTCTTTTTCCCTGCACACCTCCTCCTCCAGTATTTTAGCACACCCCGCCCCATGAATACCCATTTCTTGGAGACCAGTGATAAGAGCAGCACCAGAAAGAATGAAAAGCTTAGAAATCATCACTGGCCAACTTGGTGCCAGTCATCTTAAAAAAAAAAAAACAAAACAGTAGAATAATTAAAAAAAGATCATTCTCTTGAGGTAATATTGTGTACGTGCTTTTAGGAACTAACCTACAACATGAATATTGCCAGGCAGTTGGAGAAACTCCTGGAAGAAGAAGAAGGTACCAAGCTGACTTTATTACTCTCATGGGGAGGTATTTCTTTAACAAAATTTATTTGTGGGATTTACCAAAGAAATAATAAAGTTGTCATGATTGATATTCGTCTTTAGAGAATGAATAAAGTTAAGGGGAAGTGCTTCTATTACTGCATCTGCATCTCAGCTTAACAGAGGGACACATAACTTTGGGCAGAGGGTAAATTTCTGCATTGTGTTATCAGTGTGACATTGTTATAACCCACAATGGGTTTGACAGACACCACAGTTCTCCCAGAAACTGTACTATCTATAAGGCAGGAACCTCGTCCTGTTAGTCTTCAGAACACTTTTCTCTGTTTTTCTGTTAGCATTTGCTGAGACTCTCGAAAGTCTGTTCAATGGCTCTGATCAGAAACCATCTTATTTCCAATGTCATAGCAATTCCTAACACATAGTAGATCGTCAGTATGGATTTGTTTGTTACTTAATTGGGTTCCTGTGTTAGTCAAACTCATTATGGCTTAGTAGTGCTCGTACAACACGCTGAGAAACTCTGAGTTAAGTAAAAGGTCCTGAAACCCACCTGGAGATGGAGAAGGCTGAGGCCTTTAGAAGAGTCCACAGCAGTGAATACTGAGATTGCTGTTTGGGAGGCAGGATTGCCTGGTGGCTCATCACTCGGCTCTGTGGCTAAAAACCTAGGCACCAGTCGTGACTTTGCCAGTTGCTGTTATTTTAGTCAAGTCACTTAATTTCTTTTAAGTTTCCATTTTCTTGTATGTAAAGATGGTGATCATATTTTGTGTTAGAGTTTCCATGAGGGTTAAATGAGATTGTGCCTAAAAGCACTTGTCATATAACAAGTACCTCAATAAATAATCTTTTCAAACTTGCCAAGAGCTTTCTCTTTCTTACGAAGTTGCTACAAGATTTTTCAGATACTCTGTGTGTGGTGGTGTTCTGGAGACTGCTGATGGTTAGAGGCTGAATGTAAAGTCTGAAGTTTTAATTTTTCTCTAGATAAGTGTTCCATATGTAAATATATGAATTGAACACTGCTGTGTCTCAGATTCTCTTCAGCCTCTGCTGATAATATATGCTAGTCCAAAGATTATGAGCTATGATATGATTTGACTTGTTTTCCCCTGGAAAAGGTGAAGTGCCTAATTATCTCATTTTTATTGCAGTTTTACACCTGCAGTAGAAGTCAAGGAAAAAGGAAAGAAAGGCAAAGCAGTTCACTTTGCAGAAATTGATGGTCCAGCTTCAGACAGGTAGATTAACTTCCCAGTCATGCCAGAGTTGCTGATAGCATCTCTCAGTGGCATGGCTTCAGCCTTTACAAACTACGAAAATACCATTCCTATTATTCTAGTTTGCAATGCGAAGAAAGAACATGTACTATTTCAGAATTATGGTGGGAATTACAATAGTCCCGATAAATGTATTCTGTTAACCTGGCTGTTAGCACATCTTCAACTTTTTACAGTTTTTTAAAGTTTGAAAATGATAGGTACACCAGAACAGATGATATAAATGATCTATTTTGGATGGTATTTGTATAAACATTTTATATCAGGCAGTGAACATCCCTTTTGCCTTAACATAGTAAATAAAATGTTTAATAAAAAGCATTCCAAAATGATCTTACATCAAACAAAACCCATGTATGACACTCAGGCTCTTATTACTTTTTAATAAATGCTTTCTGCACCTCAGGATAGATTGAATACAACTAAAATATATTAAACCACTACTGGCAACTGTTATATTCCAAAACAGGTTGACAGATAAAAGACTTGCTGCAAGAGATGATAAGTCAGCTAAAGCTTTAGAGAAACGAGGTCAACAGGGCACCATTACACTGGATGATGTTAAATGTGAGTAACTGTTTCTTTATCCATACATAAACATTCATCTGTACATGCATACATAAACATCCATTCATCTATCCGTACATAAACATCCACCCATCTATACACAACATCCATATGTAAACATATCTTGTGTGACTCTCTAAGGCAGCTCTTTGTCCCTCTCTCAATTGTCCATTTCCTCTTTTCAGTTGTTGCTTTGCTTTTGCTACAAGATACTGAGATGCAGCGGATCTGTTCTTTTACAACATTTATGAGGTATATATTGCTTATGAGGCATTTTAGATCTTTTATCCTTTATTTTTCAGTGACTTCATCTGATAAGTGATGACAAATCTGATTTTTAGAGGAAGAGTGTGAGACTGGCTCTATGCAAGCCATCCTAGTCACAAAGACTGCGACCAAAGAGTTGGAGAGAGGAAGCCAGAAATCATAGAAACCCCAAATAAAATCCCAGGGCAAGTAGTATGGAGAGCATGCTGTCAGTGTCTCACATGGACTGTGCTATTTTTATATAATAGTTAAAGGATATACCCATTTGCTGACCGGGTGCGGTGGCTCACGCCTGTAATCCCAACACTTTGGGAGGCTGAGGCAGGCGATCACAAGGTCAGGAGTTCGAGACCAGACTAGCCAACGTGGTGAAACCCCATCCCTACTAAAAATACAAAAATCAGCCGGGTGTGACGGTGGGTGCCTGTAATCCCAGCTACTTGGAGACTGAAGGCAGGAGAATCACTTGAACCTGGGAGGCGGAGGTTGCAGTGAGCTGAGATTGCGCCAATGCACTCCAGCCTGGGTGACAGAGCAAGACTCCATCTCAGAAAAAAAAAAAAAACAAACATTAGCCAGGCATGGTGGCAGACGCCTGTAATCCCAGCTAGTTGGGAGGCTGAGGCAGGAGAATTGCTTGAACCTGGGAGACAGAGGTTGCAGTGAGCCAAGATTGTGCCATTGCACTCCAGCCTGGGCGACAGAGTGAGACTCCCTCTCAAAAAAAAAAAAAAGATCTACCCATTTACTGAAGATCACTTTTCTCTACCAGTTATGTTTGGCAGCCCCAGGATGTGCTAGGTGTGTGACTCTGGGTGAGTTTCTTGACATTTATTTATTTATTTATGAGACAGAGTCTTGCTCTGTCGCCCAGGCTGGAGTGCAGTGGTGCTCCGCCCCCTCGGGTTCACGCCGTTCTCCTGCCTCAGCCTCCCGAGTAGCTGGAACTACAGGCGCCCGCCACCATGCCCGGTAAGTTTTTTGTATCTTTTAGTAGAGACGGGGTTTCACTGTGTTAGCCAGGATGGTCTCGATCTCCTGACTTCGTGATCCACCCGCCTCGGCCTTCCAAAGTGCTGGGATTACAGGCGTGACCGTGTCTTGACCTTTCTAAGCCTCAGTCTCCTCAGCTACAAAATTGGGAAGTAATTGTGTAATTGTGTCCCCTTTGTATGGCTGTGCGTGGCTGTGCCTCACGTGGCCCCTGCACCACGAACGCTCAGTGAGAGTTGGGTGCCCGATGCCATTTGCACCCCTCCCCATTCCCTCAGCATACACATGCAGGCTGCTTGTGGCAACTGCCTGAGACTCGGCCTGAAGGCTTCATTCCACCACAGGCACACACTCAGCCTGACTGCAGGGCAAGCTCAGAGCTAGGGAATCAGTGCCCTAGAAGCAGCCCTTATTCAATGCCCTGCTGGAGGAGGAGTTGGTAGGTAAATTCTTGAGATGTTTTCTACACTGTCTCCCGGAGTCCCCACAGGACTGAACTCCACTTACTTGTTAACACCCTCTTTGTTGGCTTCTTTTCCTGCCTCATTTCCCCACTTTCCTACTGATGTTTCCTGAGATCACTTCCAACTAAACTGTTCACTTTAAAGTCTTTGGCCCAGTGTCTGTTGCTGGGGAAACCCAACCTGA
This sequence comes from Rhinopithecus bieti, assembly GCF_001698545.2. Lineage (NCBI taxonomy): Eukaryota > Metazoa > Chordata > Mammalia > Primates > Cercopithecidae > Rhinopithecus > Rhinopithecus bieti. The sequence continues at coordinate 2,141,194 of NW_016810602.1, read as the reverse complement.
GACAGGGAGTTATTAATATCTTGAAAAGAAAATCTGTAATGCTCACCCTCATCCTGCTCTTTAGGTATAGTTCAAGAAAGCAATGCCGGAGAAATAATTTCCATTTGGGGCCACAAAGAAGGCAGCAAAAGTCTTGAAAAAATATTTAGAAAGAAAACAGTGACTTCTAGTTAAAAAACAAATGAGACAGCATTGTCAATCAGTGCAGCCATTTCAGAGAGCGAGGCACATACACTCTGTGGTAGCAATTTCACTTCTGTCTATAATATTTTTTTAAAAAAACTAAATACCCACAATAGAAGACAGTTAAATATGAAGTATAGGATATTCTATTCAGCTCTTTAAAAGAATGAAGAAAATCTACATATAATATCATAGAAAGAGGTCTATGCTACACAGAAAAGTGACAAAAGCAAGTTGCAAAGAATTGTATATATAGTATTACCCCACTTATTACCAAAAAACATTTTTTTTTTTTTTTGAGACAGAGTCTGGCTCTGTTGCCCAGGCTGGCGTGCAGTGGTACGATCTTGGCTCACTGCAAGCTCCGCCTCCCGGGTTCAAGCCATTCTCCTGCCTCAGCCTCCCGAGTAGCTGGGACTACAGGCTCCCACCACCATGCCCAGCTAATTTTTTTTTGTATTTTTAGTAGAGACGAGGTTTCACTGTGTTAGCCAGGATGGTCTCAATCTCCTGACCTCGTGATCCACCCGCCTTGGCCTCCCAAAGTGCTGAGATTACAGGCATGAGCCACCACGCCTGGCTACCAAAAAACATTTTTAAGGCATGTAATCTTATACATGTGTATATGTTGGTGGAGGAGGATGAGGAGGATGTTATATGTGATTGTCTATGTTTTAGAAAGTTTAGAAAGGATTCATACCAAACTCTTTTTTTTTTTGAGATGGAGTCTCGCTCTTTTGCCCAGGTTGGAGTGCAGTGGCACAATCTCAGCTCACTGCAACCTCCACCTCCTGGGTTCAAGCGATTCTCCTGCCTCAGCCTCCCAACTAGCTGGGATTACAGGGATGCACCACCACGCCCAGCTAATTCTTGTAATTTTTAGTAGAGATGGGATTTCGCCAGGCTGGTCTCGAACTCCTGACCTCAAGTGATCCACCCGCCTTGGCCTCCCAAAGTGCTGGGATTACAGGCATGAGCCACTGTGCCTGGCCCATACCAAACTCTTAATAGTGGTAACCACTAGGGAGTAGGATGGTGACAGATGTAGGAGGAGAGAACTTTTTACTTGATACATTTCTCTATATTTTTTAAACAATGGAAATATGTTGTATAATAACTTTTAAAATGAAAATTAATTAGTAAGCACAACTATAAGAATTTAGTGTCTGACCTCTCCAAAATTTTACTTACAAAACCAGATTTCTTAAATCTTTAAATATATAGTAGATAGAATTTTAAGTGGTAAATTAGTTCTTTGATAGGCATGATAACATGGTTTTCTATTTATTCTTGTGTTGTGTGCTCATTTTTTTTTTTATGAGAAATCTTATGTTTGAAGTAGGTTAGCATTGACTCTTTTTGTTGTTTCAAATATCCCCATAGGAATAAGAATCTTGATAATTTCCTCATGGCATTATTGTATTATTTAGCTCGTTACTTGGAAAAAAACTCACTGGAAAAGAAACCCAAAAGCTATATGGTGTAAGTAAGATTTTATAGTGTGCTTTAGAGTTTTTTTCACTGCCAGTATTAAAAGTAACTTTTGTCTAGGATAAAGAGATGATGGAAATTTTAAATCTTTGCGACGTACTGAGACATTTTCATGGGATGAGTGTGTCAGTTTTAAAGCTCACTGGATAATTTATATGTGTATTCCAGTAACAAAATATTCCAACTGATACAGACTAGCATTGCACAATAATGAGATAATGAAAGCCATGTATGTAATTTAAAATTTCTGGTAAACATATCTTAAAAATGTAAAAAGATACACGTGAAATTAATTTTAATAGTGTCTTTTGTTTAACCCAATGATGCAAAAAATATTATCATTGCAACAGAAGTTGATATTAGGAAGTTATTAATGAGATATGTTACTTTTTTGTAGTAAGTCTGGTATCTAGTTTATACCTATAATGTAGCTCAATTCATACTAGACACATTCTCAGTAGCCACATGTGGCTAGTGGCAGCCATCTTGAATGGTGCAGATATAGTTGTTGTTTGTGTGCTTTTTATGCTTACAAAGTTCTTGCTAAAGGGCTTGTAAGCATCCAATTAAAAAACATCTAAGAATTAAAAAAATTCATAGATTTGGCCAAAGTGGCATTCCACATCACAGGAAAAAATCCAAGGTTTCTTAGGCTACTTATAAAGAATTTAAATGCTTTAGCTTTAGGCAGAAGTGGCACAGAGGTGTACACCAGGGCAAGAATCTGGGAACTCAGAGTACAGAGCAGAACAATGCCTCTCAGCCTTGGTGACCTTTTGCAAACCATGGAACTTTCCACGTGCCAGGCTGCCCTCCCCAGTAAGTGTGGAACCAACCCAATGATTTAGCTGTTAGGAATGCTGGGTAGAGTAATTAACTTGTTGCTGCAGGATGTTTTCAAAACACAAAACCCTGTATACAGTCAAGTAGTTGGAAAAACATCTTATGGACGGAATAAATGTATCTGGATGGCAGTTTTGTAAAGAACCAAATAAATAATTTAAAAACTCTTGTTCCTGTAAAACCATCATAATATACAACATCAGTGTTATTTTGGGACTGTATTTCACAACAGGGAAGCCAGAGCATGAAATGTTTCTATGGTAGCAAGCAAAAGGGTTTAAAGCCAGCTGTGGACTTAGAAGGTTTGAAGATTCTTACTATTTCCAAATAGAAGCTTATTAGACATTTTTGGCACTTTGGCTTATTATATTTTTTATGGTATTTCCTCTTCTGAGGCTTATTGCTAATCTAGCAAAAAGATTTGTTTAATTTTTTTCTTTTTTTTTGAGATGGAGTCTCGCTCTGCCACCCAGGCTGGGGTGCAGTGGTGCAATCTCGGCTCACTGCAACCTCCACCTCCCAGGTTCAAGCGATTTTCCCAACTCAGCCTCCTGAGTAGCTGGGATTACAGGTGCCCACCACCACGCCCAGCTAATTTTTGTATTTTTAATAGACATGGGGTTTCACCATGTTGGCCAGTCTGGTCTCGAACTCGTGACATCAGGTGATCTGCCTACCCCAGTCTCCCAAAGTGCTAGAATTACAGGTGTGAGCCACCATGCCTGGCCTACTTTCTTAATTGATAAGAATAGATAATAAGACAGGTTTTCTAGTTAAAGATGCAAACAAACATACTAGAACACAGTGGTATAAGGTAGACTGTTCCGTAGAAGGAATCAGTTACTCAGATTGACAAAAACAAACCAATCAAAGCCTTAAAAGTATGAATTTTGGCCGGGCGCGGTGGCTCATGCCTGTAATCCCAACACTTTGGGAGGCTGAGGTGGGTGGATCACAAGGTCAGGAGTTCGAGACCAGCCTGACCAACATGGTGAAACCCCACCTCTACTAAAAATGCAAAAATTAGCTGGACATGGTGGCACACGCCTGTAATCCCAGCGCCTCAGGAGGCTGAGGCAAGAGAATCGCTTGAACCTGGGAGGCAGAGGTTACAGTGAGCCGAGATGGCACCATTGCACTCCAGCCTGGTGGACAGAGCGAGACTACGCCTTAAAAAAAAAAAAAAAAAAAGTATGGATTTTATGGTGTGATTCTAAAAATAAAAATTACAACTCTTTATTTTCAGGCTTCCTGTGGTCAGTTGGTTTACTTACTATAATAGAATTAAATGTTGATTGCATTGAGGTATCTGCACAGAAGAAAAAAATTGATTTCAAATACCAAGATAGAGCATAGGGATAGTAATAGCATTTAATTCACGGAGTTATTATACAGAAGTAGATGAGACAGTGTTTCTTAACCCAGTGCATGGCACTTGGGAAGAAAGCCTACAGCCATGAGAGGAAAGCAGAAAAGGGTGAAGATGGATGGCAAAGGTATACTTAGATGATGTCAGGTGATTAAAAGCCCTACTTCCAGAAGAAGAAGTCTTATCCCTGTTTTACAGGTGAAGAAATTAAGGCTCACAGAGGTTAAATAGTTTGTTGGGGATTACGTACTATACCTAGGAGATTACATTATAGTTCCTAGGTGGAACTGATGTTAGAACCCAGGTCTGTTTAACTCTAAGGCTTGTGCCTGAACCACTGCACAACATGCCCAGCACTTCCCACCAGTCAGCTGCACTGTTTTCCAGAGTTTATCTGTCCATAATTAGAATTTTTAGCTTCTGAACAATTATGTGTGTACCGTCTATTTGTTTGAGGCAGAGTATTGCTCAATCAACCAAGCTGGAGGGCAGTGGCACAATCTCGGCTCACTGCAACCTCCGCCTCCTGGGTTCAAGTGGTTCTCCTGCCTCAGCCTCCTGAGTAGCTGACACTACAGGCATGTGCCACCATGGCTGGCTAATTTTTTATATTTTTGGTAGGGATAGAGTTTCACCATGTTGGCCAGGCTGACCTTGAACTCCTGACCTCAGGTCATCCACCCACGTCAGCCTGCCAAAGTGCTGGGATTATAGGCCTGAGCCACTGTGCCCAGCCTGTATGTACTTTTAAACATAATATCATATGTACTTTCAAGTTATTATAATCTTCATAATTATAATTTTTAATGGTAGCATAGTTTTCCATCAAGCCAATGTGTGTGCATTGACTTACCTACTAAGAGGCAGTATATTGTAGTGGTTAAGGGTAAAGATTTTGATGCCTGGGCTACATCTCGTGGGAGACTCACTCATAAGTTAGGTTAATAAGCATCAAGTCCTTAAACAATATCTGACTGTATTGCTGCTCCCTTTATCCTTCTGTATTAGTCTGTTCTCATGGTGACATACCCAACTGGGTAATTTATAAAGGAAATTACCCAACTGGGTAATTACTAATAAACACATACCCAACTGGGTAATTTATAAAGGAAAGACATACCCAACTGGGTAATTTATAAAGGAAAGAGGTTTAATGGATTCACAGTTCCACATGGCTGGGGAGGCCTCACAATAATGGTGGAAGGCAAATGAGGAGCAACGGCACGTCTTACATAGTGGCGGGCAAGAGAGCGTGTGCAGGGGAACGCCCCTTATAAAACCATCGGATCTCATGAGACTTATTCACTATCATGAGAACAGCACGGGAAAGACCTGCCACCATGTTCAGTTACCTCCCACTGGGTCCCTCCCATGACACATGGGAATTATGGGAGCTACAATTTAAGATGAGATTTGGGTGGGGACATAGTCAAACCATATCACCTTCTATTTTATATATTTTGGCAATTTCTAGTTTTTCTGATATATAAATAATGATTGCATTGAATGTCCTCATGCATAAAAATTTCCTCCTAATTTTGGATGATTTTTTTAAAAGAATAAATTTCCAGGAGAGATGATATTGGATCAAAATTTATAATAATTTCTATGGCTCTTGAAATTATTTTCAGTTTTTTTCCCAAAGGATTATGCCAATTTTCTTTTACAAGCAATGCATAAGCACATCCATTTCAGCAAAATTTTGTCAGCATTATTGTTTGCATTTTTAAAGAATGTGCTTTAAAAATGAACCACTAACTGGGTTTGTATTTAAGGCAGTTTTACAAAATTAGATGAAAACAATATGGGGGAATGGTTTCCAGACACAGAAATGTGGTGCAAGCAGGCCACCTCTGCCTGGAGTTTTGTATATAGGTTAGCTTCTCTTGAGTATTTTTTTTTTCATAGCTTTTTCCTTTTTTTCCCTTTCAACACATCAGTCCTTTATGTATATGTGCATATGTGGTCTAGGGACCGCTTGCCTTGGAATCATTTGGGAAGATTGTTTTAAATTTCCTGGGCTAGACCCAGACTCCTGAGCCAGAATCTTGGAGAGAGGATTGCACTGGGAATTTGTACTTTTAGCAAGTATCCCCAGTGATTCTTTCATAATTCATAGGTTTATTAAAACCTGAGAAGCGGCCGGGCGCGGTGGCTCAAGCCTGTAATCCCAGCACTTTGGGAGGCCGAGACGGGCGGATCACGAGGTCAGGAGATCGAGACCATCCTGGCTAACACGGTGAAACCCCGTCTCTACTAAAAAAATACAAACTGCCGGGCAAGTGGTGGCGGGCCCGCCTGTGGTCCCAGCTACTCGGGAGGCCTGAGGCAGCGAGACCATGGCATAAACCGGGAGGCGGAGCTTGCAGTAAAGCCGAGATTGGCACCACTGGGCACTCCAGCCTGGGCGACAGAGCGATGACTCTCGTCTCAAAAAAAAAAAAAAAAAAAAAAACTGAGAAGCATTGGCCTAAAAGCTTCAAGGCATTCCTTGGTGGTTGTAGTTTGATTTAGTTGTTTTCTACAGCAAAAGAAGAATATTAGCTACTGGCAGCTCTGGCAGAGCAGAGTGACCAGTGAGGGTGGGGCTGCTGAAGGAAACAGGCACAGGGGTGTGGCCACTGGGGTGCGTCTGGAGGGGTGTGTTTGGGTTATATGGCATTTGGGCACTTAACATTGGAGCTCACTTTATTCCAGAAATCCATTTTATTCCAATGACTCATAAGCCTTTTCATCACATGTGATAACATTTTCTGCTTTGAAATGTTTATATTATCCTTAAATACACCCCCTTCCCCTCATGGCATATCTTCATGGAGTCAGTCTAATGGTTATATCAGAAGGGGCAGTCATTTGTCCCTGTTTAGAGTAAATATCATTTGGTGTCTAGTGACACCTCACTTTTCAATAAGAGTACAACTCACTTTTCAATAACGTTGGAATGTATCATCAGCAATATTGTTTTCTACTGTATTGTACAGCAGAAACTTAAATTTTGGCTTCAGACATGCTGTAACCTAAGAACAGTTTGTCTTTGAAAAAGTTCATTTGCAATTCAATTGGAACTGCGGCTGGTTTCACAGGGAAGCAGTGTTATTGTAATTGATGCCACATTTCCCAGAGTAGTAGTCCACAGATGCCTCCTTAGTAAACACAACTACACTCAGAACTGAGAGTTGGTCCTTGTTCACATGCTGAGCCCCCAAGCTCAGTAGTGACATAGAGAACACAGGGGAAGCTGAGGTACATAGCCTCCACGGTTGTTTTAGGAAAATAGCAGGAAAGTAGGCTGCTAACTGCCTCAGCAACGAGTATAGATAATTTGTTAGTTGAGCTGTTCTGTATAAATTAGGACTACCTGCATATAAAATTGAGGGTACATAACATGAAGTATAATCTAATAAAAAAGCAAAAATAGGCCGGGCGTGGTGGTTCATGTCTGTAATCCCAGCACTTTGGGAGGCCAAGGTGGGTGGATCACTTGAGATCAGGAGTTTGAGACCAGCCTGGCCAACATGACGAAACCCCGTCTCTACTAAAAATACAAAAATTAGCCAGGCATGGTGGCAGGCACCTGTAATCCCAGTTACTCGGGAGGCTGAGGCAGGATAATTCTCTGAACCGGGAGGTGGAGGTTGCAGTGAGCCAAGAGCATGCCACTGCACTCCAGCTTGGGTGACACAGCGAGACTCTGTCTCAAAAAAAAAAAAAAAAAAAAAAAAAAAAATACACCGTAAACTTCAGATGCAGATTCCATTGATTAAATACGAAGGGACTTTAAGGATTTTCCTATATCACTGCTTAAATAAAATAAACTTGGGAGGGGGAAGGGATTGCATTGGGAGTTATACCTGATGTAAATGACGAGTTGATGGGTGCTGATGAGTTGATGGGTGCAGCACACCAACATGGCACAAGTATACATATGTAACAAACCTGCACGTTATGCACATGTACCCTAGAACTTAAAGTATGATAATAATAAAAATAAATAAATAAATAAATAAAATAAACTCATTGGTAAGTGAAGTCTGTTGACTCACTTGTATTTCTTTCAAAATAGTTTATGGCTGGGCACACTGGCTCACGCTGCCATCCCAACACTTTGGGAGGCCAAGGGGAGGATCACTTGAGTCCAGGAGTTCAAGATCAACCTGGACAACATAGTGAGACCCTGCCTCTACACAAAATAAAAAAAGATTAGATAGGCATGGTGGCGTGTGCCTATAGTCCCAGCTACTTAGCAGGCTGAGGCAGGAGGATTGCTTGAGCCCTGGAGGTTGAGGCTGCAGTGAATTATGATTGCACCACTGTACTCCAGCCTAGGTAGCAGAGCAAGACCTTGTCTTAAAAGAAAAAAAAAGTTTATAATTCTGACTTTTTGCTAGTTAATATAGGCATTTATGAAAATTAACCCAAATTCTCTTTTTTTTGTCCCCCCCATCAGAGGCCTTGTAGAGAAAAAAGAAATGGAATTGGTTTTAAGTGAATTAGAAGCAGCACAGAGGTACTTGGCGCAGAAGTACTGTATCCTTGTGCTGGGCTTGGCAATGCCGGATAAACATCACATGTGCTGTGGAAAGTAAGCACACATTTACACTTCATTAGATCATCACTCCATCATAGACCCACACCCTTAAGATGCTTCCATTTGGCTTTGGTTAACTTGAGAAAATGTTCCTTTTTCTGTTGTCCAGAGTAATTGGGCTCAGGTGAGAATCTGTCCCAAACCCTTGTAATGTCTCCTTTGAGAGAGCGAAGTGCATGTGGAAGAAATCTCAGAATCTCAGCTGATATTTTTAAAACTTTCCACTGCTTGAGATTGAATGACATGGTCTCTCAGTGAAATCTTGCTCTCAACCATGAAGGGCTCTTGCTGCCAGACTTGGCTCCCTTGGGCAGGAGGCCTTGTGGGGCTGGTAGTGCAGAGGGATTAGGTGTTTCCCTACCCTTTCACTGCTTATTTTGCAGCAGCAACAATAAGTAGGAGCTGCTGAGGTGTGGATTCTAAGATGGTTTTTTGTGGGAAGATCGTTTTTACCTTAGGATGACTATTTTTACACCACTGTAATTAAAACTTAAAGAGGAGTCTCATCACAGGTTTGGGATCACAAGGTTGAAAGCATCAACCCTTAACTCAGAATCTCCTTCTCTGAGTTTCATAACAGGCCCCAGATCTACATCATGTCAGCCAGAACAGCTTTTTTCCCCTATAGGAAAATAATTTTCCCCTCCATAGGAAAAGAACCTAGTATATGATGTGTCTCTTTCTACATTCTCCACATTTTCAAAGACCAGCTTTGTTAATGAGCATACTTACACAGTTGTTGGTATGTACATTTTTGTATTCTGTATTTCTGGGGTACTTTCTCTTATTATTCTGATTATATGATTTCACTTACCACTTTGAATAGGATTCTGTTATGTAACATACATATTTGCTTAACCATTCTTTTTGTGTACATTTGCATAATTTTAGTTTTTGTGTGTTATAATATTTCTGCATTGAATAGCTTTATACAAACTGCTTTGTTCATTTGGACTATTTCCTTGTGGCTTATTTTCCACAGTATATTTACCTAGAAGGCCACAAACAGTTTTGTAGCTCTTGATACATACTGCTAGATTGTTCTCTAAGAAGGTTAAGACATTTTGTATTACCATCAGCAGTATGTATATCTGGTTGCGTTGGATTTTATTACTTTAATATTTTTGATAGTTTAAAGGTGTATAAAAAGCTTAAAGATGTTTTATTTGAGTATCTTTTTTTTATTTTTGACGAAGTCTCAATCTTGTCCCCCTAGTCTGTAGTGTAATGGCACGATCTTGGCTCACTGCAACCTCTGCCTCCTGGGTAGTAATTCTCCTGCCTCAGCCTCCTGAGTAGCTGGGATTACAGGTGCTGCTACCACGCCCGGCTAATTTTTGTATTTTTAGTAGAGATAGGGTTTTACCATGTTGGTCAGGCTGATCTCAATCTCCTGACCTCAGGTGATCCTCCCACCTCGGCCTCCCAAAGTGCTGGGATTGCAGGAGTGAGCCACTGAGCCTGGCCTTGACTGAGTATCTTTTATGATATCTTTTATGATGGTGGAGGCTGCGGTCTTTCTGTGTAAAATAATTTGCTGCCTGCCTGTTCATTTAGTTTTAACCATCTATTAAATGGAAACTGGGAATTTGTATAATTTTTTTTTTTTTTTTTTTTGAGACAGGTCTTGCTCTGTGGCCCAGGCTAGAGTGTAGTGACAATGTGTGCATTGTCACTGAGAATGCAGATCTCAGCTCACTGCAACCTCTGTATTCCGGGCTCAGGTGATCCTCTCACCTCAGCCTCCTGAGTAGCTGGGGCTACAGATGTGCACCACCATGCCCAGCTAATTTTTCTATTTTTAGTAGAGATAGGGTTCCTCCATGTTGCCAAGGCTGGTTTCAAACTTCTGGGCTCAAGTGATCTGCCTGCCTTGGCCTCCAAAAGTGCAGGGATTACAGGCGTGAGCCACTGTGCTCAGCCAAAAATTTGTATAATTTTAAAATATGTATCCCTAGCAAGGATTGGTCATTTGTATTTCTAGTTTGTTGCTTTCTTTTTGGTATTTATGTTTTACGTATTAGGGAAATGTTTCACATTTTTATTTATTTGAATACGTCTACCTTGTTTCTGATGCTACTCGAGAGTCATGCAAGTTCTTGCCATTACTAGGTTAAACTGTTTACCTTTCTTTCCTAGTTTTAAACAATAAGGTTTTAAAAAAAATGCTGATCTTTGATCTATTTGAGATTTGTTACAACATATAAGAAGAGTTATGAATCTTAAGACATTTTGTCTTTACTAATATCCAACTTTTCAATACTTAGTGATTTTAGTCTCCACACTCTGTAACATTTCTTATTTATTAGGTGTTGAATTTTTCTAATATTTTAACCCAATTTGGAATTCCTATTGAGTTTTATTGATCAGTTTTTCTGTTATAAGTACAGGACTATATGGTTGATATTTTTCCCTAATTTATTCAACTCACATTGAGTGCCTGTTATGTGGTAGTTATGGTGCCAGGTGCTAGGGTGCAAAGAACATACAGTCTTCAAGGAGTGTGTACAGTCTAATGGAGGAGTGATCAAGTAAGGAAAGCAGAGATTGCTGATCAGTACAATAGCGGCATAGACAGATAATGGGCACCCGTAGCAGGAGTGAGGAGTGTCCCTCAGGGACACTTGACTGAGGAGCATAGGTGGGAGCCAGGCAGGAAAGGGTGTGACTTAACGTCTGATAACAAGAGTCACTCCTCTTATCTTTGGAAATGTTCTATCTGGCCATTTTGCCTATTTGAGATAAGTTGCTAGTTTGTCCTAAAGATAAATTCCTTAAACTAGAATTCCTGAGTCAAATAGTATGCACATTTAAATGTGATAGATCATGTGTAAATTTTAAGAGTCTTATTCAAGAACACATGTTGCTATGACAAAAGATAAATGGAAAAACATAACTTGAGGTCCCTTTTTTGGGTTAGTCTTGGTAATTGAAAATGCTTCATGAAATTCTGTGTTTATATTTTGCTGTTCTTACCCTGTTTTTCCAGTTTATTTTTTCTTATTACCCAACTCTTACTAAAAGTTTTGCTTAATCCATGTTTTAATGTCTTGCATTTGAGCATCAATTTCTACCCTCCCATATAATGAACTTTACAAATATGAGATGTGGTTGCAATTTTTTTTTTCTTTTTTCACTTTTTCTGGATGTTCCAATCTTTTCTGCCTACCTGCGAAAAGAAAAGGCAGGACAGAGACTGTATTTGGCTAATTCAGTCTTTTTTTTTGAGATGGAGTCTTGCTCCGTCGCCCAGGCTGAAGTACAGTGGCACGATCTCTGCTCGCTGCAACCTCTGCCTCCTGGGTTCAAGCAATTCTCCTGACAGCCTCCTGAGTAGCTGGGATTACAGGCACACACCACCAAGCCTGGCTAATTTTTGTATTTTTAGTAGAGATGGGGTTTCATCATATCGGTCAGGCTGGTCTCAAACTCCTGACCTCAGGTGATCCACCCACCTCAGCCTCCCAAAGTGCTGGGATTACAGGCATGAGCCACGGCACTCGGCCCTAATTCATTCTTTAGTTGGGTAGATTTTTTTCCAAGTTACCCAGGGTCTGAGGGGCACAGGCATGTATTCTCTAATTTCTTCTTGGCTATTCATAAGGAGCTATATTAGTTTATAAAGTTAAAAAACAGATATACATATGAAGTTTCTCTCAGCTGGAACTTGATATTTATTGATGTTTGCATCGATATACTTTCAGTTCAGGCTCACTTTCTTTGTTTTTTGGTTGTTTCTTGGCATTGTTGGCCATTTCTCTTCTTTCACACCCCTGTTTCTATAGTAGTAGATGTCCTCGATCCACTTCCAAGGCCCACCATCTGTGTGATTCAATTCACCATGTGTGTGTGATTTTTCATGACTTGGGAATACACTCTTAATGTGTATCCCTGACAACACCCATTCTTTATTCTACTACTTCCGTTCTTCAGGTTTCAAGTTTTTGCTGCTGCAGTTCTTTTATGGAGTTGACAAGTTTGGTTCTGCTTTCCAGCATGGGACCATGAAAATGTGGCACTCAGGGAGTGTAACTGAGCAGTGGCCCCAGCTGTTGCACCTGAATCCACCACCAGGTTTGCACTGAGGCCATATGTTTTAGCCTGTTTGGGTTGCTATAGCCAAGAACCATAGACAGGGTGGCTTATAAACAACAGAAATATATTTCTCACAGTTCTATAGGCTGCAGGTCTAAGATCATTATACCAGCATGGTCAGGCTCTGGTGAGGGCCCTCTTCTAGGTTGCAGACTGCCAGCTTCTCATTGTATCCTCAACATGGCAGAAAGAAGATGACAGAGCTTTCTGGGGTCTCTTTTCTAGAACACTAATTCATATATAAGGGCTCTATGTTCATGACTTAATTACTTCCAAAGGCCTCACATCCTGATACCATCACACTGGGAGTTAGGATTTCAACATATGAATTTTGGGAGAACACAAACATTCAGCCCATTGCACCATTCCCATAGACTGCCTCCTGCCAGTGTCTGAGTGCAGCAGGCCCATTCCTCACAGTTGCGGGACTCCTCTGACTGACAGCTTCAGCTCGAGGACTCCCCTTTGGCCTGGTCAAAACTTTCCTAGAGCTTTGCCACTGTCTGAGTTCCTTCCTACCCAGGCCCTCCTGCCTTTCCTCTCTCACAGGGTCAGACATGCAGTGAGGTGTGACGGCGCTCCTTGCCTTCTCCAGTTCTCTCATTTTCTGTCACCATCGTTTTCTCCAATAAATCTCATGTCTAGTCCTGTCTTGGTGTCTGCTTCTGATAACATATCCAACATCATAGCATTTTTAAGCTTTGCTGCCATGATTACTATTTTTTTTTTTTTTTGAGATGGAGTCTCACTCTGTCGCCCAGGCTGGAGTGCAGTGGCGTAATCTCAGCTCACTGCAAGCTCCCCTTCCTGGGTTCACGCCATTCTCCTGCCTCAGCCTCTCAAGTAGCTGGGACTACAGGCGCCCGTCATCATGCCCTAATTTTTTGTAGTTTTAGTAGAGATGGAGTTTCACCATGTTAGCCAGGATGGTCTCTATCTCCTGACCTCGTGATCCACCTGCCTTGACCTCCCAAAGTGTTGGGATTACAGGCGTGAGCCACCACAACTGGACTTTTTTTTTTTCTGAGACGGAGTTTCACTCTTGTTGCCCAGGCTGGAGTGCAATGGTGCAATCTTGGCTCACTGCAACCTCTGCCATCACGCCTGGCTAATTTTTTGTATTTAGTAGAGACGGGGTTTCACCGTGTTAGTCAGGCTAGTCTTGAACTCCTGACCTCAGGTGATCCACCCGCCTTGGCCTCCCAAAGTGCTGGGATTACAGGTATGCACCACCGCGCTTTTTGTGTCTTTTAAAAGTACATTCAGTCCTCATCTTTTATGCATTCAGCTTTCTACAGCCTGTTGTTCTTTCTTACAATAATGTTCCTAAACCAATGTTTTTCAAAGTACAAGTTACAACACATTAATGGATCTCGAAATCAATTTAGTAAGTCTTGAAGAGAATAGACTAGAACTTAAAAAATCAGAGTACATCATAAACAGTAAAAGTAAGTATTGTTTTAGGAGACTTTTGTTTCAGTGTGTATTGGGGACTCTATTAAATATATTTCTTTCTGTGGGTTACAGTAAAAAATAAAAACCACAATGAGATACTATTTCACACCAGTCAGAATGGCCATTATTAAAAAGTCAAAAAATAACAGATGCTGGCGAGGTTGCAGAAAAAAGGGAACCCTTATACACTGTTGGTGGGAGTGTAAATGAGTTCAACCACTGTGGAAAGCAGTGTGGCGATTCCTCAAGAGCTAAAAGCAGAACTACCATTTGACCCAGCATTCCCATTACTGGGTATATACCCAGAGGAATGTAAAGCATTCTGCCATAAAGACATATGCATGTGAATGTTCATTGTAGCACTGTTCACAATAGCAAACACATGGAATCAATGGAATCAACCTAAATGCCCAACAGTGACACACTGGATAAAGAAAAGGTGGTATATTTGTACCTTGGAATATTCTGTAGCTATAAAAAAGAACGAGATCATGCCTTCTGTGGGAACATGGATAGAGCTGGAGGCTATTATCCTTAGCAAACTAGCACAGGAGCAGAAAACCAAATACTGCATGTTCTCATTTATTTATAAGTGGGAGCTAAATGATAAGAACTTATGAACACAAAGAAAGAAGCAACAGACACTGGGGTCCACTTAAGGTGGGAAGGGTAGGAGGAGGGAGAGGAGCAGAAAAGATAAGTATTGTGTACTGAGCTTAATAATATGTGATGTGATAATATGTACAACAATCCCCCGTGACTCGTGTTTATCTATTTAACAAGACTTCACATGTACCCCCAAACCTAAAACTAAAAGAAAAAGGAAACCCAAAAGGACAAGAGCATATATAAAATAATGAAATTGTTACATTTAATATCTCTGATGAGTGAGGTATAGTAGTAGATATAACATAGAGATACTTAGAAGATGGGGATGTTTCAGCATCAAAAATACCTTTCTGTGATCCAAAAACAGGAAGCTTTTGCCAGTATCTAGGGCTGTTGGTGGAGGTTCAGCTTGCTGTAGACTTCATTGTTTAGAAATAAGTAGTGTTTTCTCTTGACAAAGTTTTTAAGAAAAGCATTATGATAAAATTACAGTCATCTTTACAATTTCCTACTCAATCATTTACAACATCACTATTGACACTGATTTCTTTTGACTTAAAAGTGTCACTTCTAGTTAGAAAACTAGGATTTAAAGTTAAAAAACCTGCTCTTGGGCTGGGCACGGTGACTCACTCCTGTAATCCCAGCACTTTGGGAGGCCAAGGCAGGCAGATCACGAGGTCAGGAGATCGAGACCATCCTGGATAACGTGGTGAAGCCCCGTCTCTACTGAAAGTACAAAAAGTTAGCCGGGCATGGCGGCGGGCGCCAGTAGTCCCAGCTACTCGGGAAGCTGAGGCAGGAGAATGGTGTGAACCTGGGAGGCGGAGCTTGCAGTGAGCCGAGATCGCGTCACTGCACTCTAGCCTGGGGGAAGAGTGAGACTCCATCTCAAATAAACAAAACAAACAAACAAACAAAACAAAAACCTGCTCTTAAGAAATGATTTTCGCCAGGCACAGTGGCTCATGCCTGTAATCCCAGCACTTTGGGAGACTGAGGCAGGAAAATCACTTGAGCCCAGGAGTTCAAGACCAGCCCGGGCAACACAGTGAGACCCTCTCTCCAGAAAAAAATTAAAAAATTAGCTGGGCATGGTGGTGCATGCCTGTATTTCCAGACACCTGGGAGGCTGAGGTGGGAGAACTGCTTGAGCCAGGGAGCTTGAGGCTGTAATGTATCGTGATCGTGCTCTTGCACGCTAGCTTGGGTGACCGAACAACACCCTGCCTCAAAAAAAAATTTTTTTTTAAATTTCTCATACTTAATGTTTAATCTTTAAAAACACATATACATTGCAAACTAATGTTGGGATAAAAAGCAAACTATAAACAATTATACCACAATTAGAGAATTTATAATATTTTTTAGTTCTCGGCATAGAGCCTCCACTGAAGTAATTGTACTTTTCCAAGGCAATTTTACATAAACCTTTAAAGGAACGCATATGTTTGAAAGTAGGTGATGGCCTCTGTTTAGCACTAGCTCATTTCCAGATGGTGCTGGTCATTTTTCCACTGTGTGCGACATAACCCATGTTTCCTCTGCCTGCTGGATAGCAGTTTATAGAAGAATGAGCGTAGATCTCACCACCCACATAACAAATTCCATACAGGTCAGACGCTGAACAAAGGGCATAGAAGACAGACTGGAACACGTTTTTGCCATGATTCAGAAGTTTATATTGTTCTTTTGGTGGCTTTTACGTAGAAGGAGATGAGGACAATGTTTTTGCCAGTTATGGTATTTAACTCATTTTAACATTTCACTTCTTTCCGATTTCAGTAAGCTAATATTTGCGTGTGTATTTTCTGATTTTTCTCTCTCAGGTATGTGTTACCGAAGTGAACTGGGGTCTGCTTGCCTGATGCAGTCAGGTGAAACATTCACACCATGGTTTGTAATATCAGGAGAAAGGAGAGCATTTATTTGCAGGTCCCAAGCAAGTAGAATCAGGCAGCTCTCGCTTAAGACCTGACCTCTCTGATGGCTTGCAAGCAAGGGTTTTTAAAGGCAGGAGTAAATTTTAGGAAAGCAGAAGTTACAGGCAAAATTGTAAATCAATACATGGAGGTTATATATTGGTTTGGACTAAAAGGCAGGATATTTTGAAGTGGGGCCTTACAGGTCATAAGCAGATTCAAAGATTTTCTGATTTGGTTAAGGTAGAGCAGCTTTGTTTAAAAAACTTGGGGTCTGTAGGAAGATGTGTTAGGTCTGGCTCATGGACATGACTTCTTCTAGGCCTCTCA
The DNA here is from genome assembly GCF_001698545.2 of Rhinopithecus bieti. Classification (NCBI taxonomy): domain Eukaryota; kingdom Metazoa; phylum Chordata; class Mammalia; order Primates; family Cercopithecidae; genus Rhinopithecus; species Rhinopithecus bieti. Next base: position 2,124,309 of record NW_016810602.1, on the reverse strand, counting down.
GGAAGAACTTTAAAACAATGAATGCAGTCAGAGTTCAGTCCTTAATCTCCCCTAATCTGAGGTCTACATGCCAGTGGACCCATTTGGTGGGGGTCTGAGTTTCTAAAAAACAACGCAGGGACGTATGTTAAAATGTTATTTTTACTTTATATAGAGAACCAAACATCTTGTGACTCTTAACTTCCTTGGCTGTCTTTTAAGCTACTGTTACCTTCTTGCTTATCAAGTTGCTCATTTACTTCTCAGAGCTAGCTAGGTACCTGGAATTTCCCTTAAAGGAACTCAAGGCTTTCCTTTATTTCCATGTTTGGGGGTGGGGGTGGGGTGACAGATCCCTAAGTGTAGGGAGGTTGGTCCCTGTTTTGTCTCATGCACACAATATTGGACTACAACACGTTATGCTATTTATCTCTAGGATTAAAGATTTTAGTAGAACCAGCAGTTTAGGTGCTGTTGATTTAGTGCTTTCATGTCTCTTGAGAAGTAGAAGGATGTGCCTTTAAATGTCTGAGGAACCCTGACATCCCAAAAGCTTTGGCAGAGTTTTGATGAACATGTTCAGTAAAAGTTCTCTGTGTTTTCCAAGTTAAGATATGAAAATCTCCTTGGTGGCAGGCACATGCCATAGTTAGATCTTTTCTTTGGTGGTAGCCAATGCTGGCTCCACCCCTACCTCGACCCTAGCATTTATACCTTCTTCCACTGTTCTCAGTGCAGCTGTCACTTGATGGGCGACCAGAGAGGCTAGCGGTGGGGCTGACGGGGAAAACGGGAGTCTTTTTGAAACTCAGGTGTATAAATTATCCCTAAGCCCTATTCCTCTACCTTTACCCCCCGTCACATGCTGCACCAAAGCCTCTTTCCCCTCCCCTAAAATACATCCCTTTGATACTGGCTTGTATAGAGCAGACCTTGCCCTTCATTGAAACCTGATTGTACCTACAGCAGCAGGTACAGGGGCAAGTAGGGGAGCACAACTTTTTTTTCTTCCCAGCCCAGAAGTCTGGGACTAAACTTTGTTTCCCTTTAGGAATGACAAATCATAAAATATACTTTCTTCATTTTGATTTGGAGCCAAGAGTCTAAGTTAGCAAGAAGGAATAAGAAAGCATCGGCCGGGCGCGGTGGCTCAAGCCTGTAATCCCAGCACTTTGAGAGGCCGCGATGGGCGGATCATGAGGTCAGGAGATCGAGACCATCCTGGCTAATATGGTGAAACCCCGTCTGTACTAAAAAATACAAAAAACTAGCCGGGCGAGGTGGCGGGCGCCTGTAGTCCCAGCTACTCGGGAGGCTGAGGCAGGAGAATGGCATAAACCTGGGAGGCGGAGCTTGCTGTGAGCCAAGATCCGGCCACTGCACCACAGCCTGGGCGACAGAGCAAGACTCCGTCTCAAAAAAAAAAAAAAAAAAAAAAAAACATCATAACAGGCCACTAAAAATCTCTAGATTTACTACCAGGCTGGCTTTCCCCTCTTTCCTTTGGGTTGTGTCCTCGAACATGGAATGCATGGCATCCGTGCTCACCAGCATGGTGGCCACTTGCCACATGTGGCTGTTGAGCACTTTGAAATGTAGATAGTCCGAATTGAAACATACTGTAAGTGAAAAATAAGCACTGTACACAGAAAGTCTAAAAATGAATAAAACATCTCAGTACTTTAGAAATATTGCTTCTATATTGAAATGATAATGTTTTGGGGGGGTTGGATAAAATATATTATTAAATTAGCTTCACTTGTTTCTGTTCACCGTGGCTACTAGAAAATTTAAAATTACGTTTATGACTTGTATTATGTTTCCATGGATTGTATTGTTTAAACCCCATTTCTATTTGCAGACAATTTTGGGAGGCTTAAATTTTGTTATTTTAATTTTTTTAATTAAATTAAATTTATTTTTATTTTTTATTTTTTTGAGATGGAGTCTCACTTTGTCACCCAGGCTAGAATGCAGTGGCACTATCTCGGCTCACTGCAGCCTCAACTTCCTGTTCTCAAGTAATGCTCTCACCTGGCCCCACAAGTAGCTGGGACTACAAGGTGTGTGCCACCACTCTCAGCTTTTTTTTTTTTTTTCTGTATTTTTTTGTAGAGATCGGGTTTTGCCATCTTGCCCAGGCTGGTCTTGAACTCCTGAGCTCAAGCGATCCTCCTGCCTTGGCCCCCCAAAGTGCTAGAATTACAGGTGTGAGCCATCATGCCTAGCCAATTTTGTTATTTTATAATAATAAAATTTTAAATTTATAATCAATTTAAGTATATGTACTTAATATAAAAATTATAAAATACCAAAAAAGACAGGAAAACAACTCAAAATATACCAGCTAGAAATAAATTTGTCGAACTTTTAACTTTGAAGTCCCCAAATGTATTCATTGTATGCACCCATTTCCTGGGCACATTTCTATTTCATATGCAGGGCTAAATCAGAATGGTAAGAAGAAACCCATGACATTCTGTACTTAATTTTTGCAGCATGGGTTACATCAGTTTGCTTTGGGCATTAAGAGAGAAAGAGTTAGGCCAGGCGCCATGGCTCACACCTGTAATCCCAGCACTTTGGGAGGCCGAGGCAGGCGGATCACCTGAGGTCAGGAGTTCGAGACCAGCCTGAACAACATGGAGAAACCCCATCTCTACTAAAAATACAAAATTAGCTGGGCATGGTGGTGCATGTCTGTAATCCCAGCTACTTGGGACGCTGAGGCAGGAGAATCGTCTGAACCTGCAAGGCGGAGGTTGTGGTGAGCCAAGATCGTGCCATTGCACTCCAGCCTGGGCAACAAGAGTGAAAGTCCGTCTCAAAAAAAAAAAAGAGAGAAAGAGTTCCAATGTGTATGGCAACTTGAGAAAGTGGAAAGAGGTTCATGTTACCTTCTCTTCTTCTTTTTTTTTTTTTTTTTTTTTTTTTTGGGATGGAATCTTGCTCTGTCGCCCAGGTTGCAGTGCAGTGACGCGATCTTGGCTCACTGCAACCTCCACCTCCTGGGTTCAGGCAATTCTCCCTGACTCAGCCTCCTGAGTAGATGTGATTACAGGCAACTGCCGCCACGCTCGGCTAATTTTGTATTTTTAGTAGAGATGGGGTTTCTCCATGTTGGTCAGGCTGGTCTCAAACTCCTGACCTCAGGTGATCCACCTGCCTCGGCCTCCCAAAGTGCTGGGATTAAGGCATAAGCCACTGCGCCCAGCCTTACCTTCTCTTCTAATGTCTAAAAAAAGAACCCAGAAAGAAAAGGAAAGTGTGTTTCCTGGGCAATCACTCTCATTTCAAAACCGTGCTAAGATGGTGCTGGTTTGCCTTGTGCTGATGTGAGCTCTGCTCTAGATCTCCCAGAATGCAAGCTGACTTTATTCCCAAAACAGACTTTGGCTGGTTTTCTTGCTTCAGCTTGGCAGGTGTTCATGGTCTCTGGTTTCAGCTGGCAGAAGATTTACAGTTGGTTACGGAAGAGGAGCTTTGAAAGGGCAGAAATTTCACATCAGCACACCCCTCAGGTAGAGGCCTCAGGTGGCACAGAAAAGAAATGCTGAGGGTTGCTCCGAAAAGTTTCCGCTGAGCTCTGTTGTTCAATATGTTTCTCTGCAAACTATTTTAAAGAAAAAAGCTTATTCTCCTCACATTCCAGTTATGAGAACAGATGTGGGTATCTGACAGGCCTGATTTTTAGTACAGGATCTGCCCCTAATTAAATATATGTCTTTGGACTTACGTCTCAACTTCAGTTTCCTCAGTTGAGAATTGGGAATAATAATGTTGACTATACCGTAGGGATGTTATAAAGACCAGATATGATAACACGTGTAAAGGGCTTAGCATGGTGCGGGATGTTATGAAAACTAGATATGATCATACATGTAAAGGGCTTAGCGTGGTACCTGGCACATACTCCATACTTAATCCATGTTCACTGTAATTGCTATTGCCGCAGTTCTTTACTGAAGACTTGCACATGAATAAACCAATATATAATGAAGAGAGTCTGTAGGAGGGGAGGGGCAGGCCCCAGTAACCACCTCTTCGGCCTCATCCCCCAAGTGAAGGGCTAGTTTGGGCCCATTCAGACCAGGAAGTCCTTGTGAGAAGGCCGAAGGTCCTGTGAGGTTTGGGTCATCTTTCCCAGACTGTGGGAGTTCAGGATGGTTCTGGAGAGCCTGGTACCAAGGCCAATCCTCAGAGTCACAGTTCCTCCAAGGAAGGCTCCAACAAAAGCAGAAGCAGGTCGGGCACCTTGGCTCATGCCTGTAATCCCAGCAATTTGGGATGGTGAGATGGGTGGATAGCTTGAGCTCAGGAGTTCGAGACCAGCCTAGCCAACATGTGAAACCCCGTCTCTACAAAAAATACAAAAATTAGCTGGTCATGGTGGCGTGTGCCTTAGTCCCAGCTACTTGGGAGGCTGAGGTGGGAGGATCACCTGAGGCTGGGGAGGTCAGGGCTGCCGTGAGCCATGATCATGCCACTGTGCTTCAGCCTGGGTGACAGAGTGAGACCCTGTATCAAAGAAAAAAAAAAAATAGCCAGGGTGGTGGTGTATACCTGTGGTCCCAGCTTCTTGTGAGGCTGAGGTGGGTACCAGGCTCTCCAGAACCATCCTGAACTCTTACAGTCTGGTGGGAGGATTGGCAGGTGGGAGGATTGCTTGAGCCCAAAAGGTTGAGGCTGTAGTGAGCTATGATCACACTACCGCACTCCAGCTCTGTCTTAAAAAAGAAGCAAAACCAGGATCAGCCTTGAAATGTCCAGGGTCTGGCCTTGGCTGCTGTGACTGATCAAGTGACTGCAGATGCGTAGCCCCCTCAATCAACTCTCAAGGGCTCCCCAGACCAGGTCTGGTTTCCTAATGCTGGGAGTCAGAATCAGAATTGTTAGGAGGGGAGGCCATGTTCACTAATTGTGCCCATGCCAGTTTAGTATGTTTTTTTTTTTCTTTTTGCGATGGAGTCTTGCTCTGTCACCCAGGCTGGGATGCAGTGGCACAATCTCGGCTTACTGCAACTTCTGCCTCCCAGGTTCAAGCAATTCTCCTTCCTCAGCCTCCCGAGTAGCTGGGATTAGAGGTGCTCGCCACCACACCCAGCCAATTTTTGTATTTTTAGTCGAGACGAGGTATCACCATGTTGGCCAGGCTGGTCTCAAACTCCTGGCCTTAAGTGATCCTCCCACTTCGGCCTCCCAAAGTGCTGAGATTACAGGCATGAGCCACTGCGCCTGGCCAAGTATAGTATTCTTAACATTGAATTTGTGTTCCAAGGACTCCTGGTAAGAGAGAAGACTCAGGTTTGCCCATGCCCATCAAAAGGAGGAGCACACTACTGTTCTCAGTCTATTGGTTGTTTTGGCATAGATCTTTGTGGATTTTGTTTCTGTTTCTTTTTGTACCCAATAGCCATAACTATTGTTTGCTAATTATTTTCCTTTTCTTTATTGCAGCCTTATCTTCTAGTTCTCTGCTTCCTCTTTATCACCTTTCCACTCTCCTTACCTCCCCAACACTCAAATTACTGGAAGTCTTTGGAAGAATACATTTCCTCACTGGTTTGTTTACCCCAAATTTATATCGATTAACTTTTTACCATTCTAGGGATTTTGATCTGGGTAACATAGGAAGTTGAAGAAGAAAGTACTGAGACTCTTTATCCAGGCCTTTTGATAGCATTTGTGTAACTGAAAATAATCTTGGGGCCAAGATAATGACCCTAACTTTAGAGGAAGATAAGGACTAGGTCCCTGAAAGATTGAACTTCCCTCTCAACCTATAGTTGTGACTTGTTATGTTACAGGGAGAAAATATCAGATACACAGAAAGACTGGAAGTTCTTTGAGGTGAGTTACTTATGTTTTGGTGCTTTTTGATATGAAACAATTTATACCAACAACCAATGACGATTTGTCAGACACTTATTTTTAGCGACTATCCTTTCTAAAAAGGATGCTGACAAGCTATGTGCTATACCTTAAATTGTTGGTCTGATTTTCCTCATGCAAAAGTGAGTACATGTGTAATTTTGCACAGTGTTTCAGGGATATTGGGAAATTGGGTCATCTGGGTTTGTGTCTGCTTAGCTGTGTTATACAGACAGGTGGGAGTTTTCCATTTCACAGCTGAGGATTGTGATTCTTGTCTATTTTTTGTTGTAGTCCTTTTACACTTTCTGTACATATGTGGCTTGGATTGTCTTCCGACGTCAACACTTGACAGAGATTGAAGAAGAAGTAGGGAGACTCTTTCGTACCAATATGTTCAACATTCCTCGCAGGAGGCGTGAAGATGAGGAATCAGGAGGGGAAAAGAAACGCATGACTTTTGTTCAGTTCAGGTATGACCTTTTGACTTTCCTATGCTCAAGGATATTTCTTTTCTTCCTTTCTTCCTTTCCTTTCTTTTCTTTTCTTTTCTTTTTTCTCCTCTATTTTATTTTATTTTATTTTTTTGAGACAGAATCTTGCTCTGTTGCCAAGGCTGGAGTGCAGTGGCACAAGCTTGGCTCACTGCAACCTCCAACTCCTGGTTCAAGCAATTCTCCTGTCTCAGCCTCCCGAGTAGCTGGTATTACAGACATGCCCCACCACGCCTGGCTAATTTTTTGTGTTTTTAGTAGAGATGGAGTTTCACCATGTTGGTCAAGCTAGTCTCGAACTCCTAACCTCAGGTGATTCACATGCCTCAGCCTCCCAAAGTGCTGGGATTACAGGTGTGAGCCACCGTGCCTGGCCTCCTCTTCTTTTTTTCAGACGGCATCTCATTCCGTCACCCACGCTGGAAGGCAGTGGCATGATCATAGTTCACTGCAGCCTCAACCTCCTAGGCTCAAGTGATCCTCCTATATAGCTAGGACTGTGGGCATGCTGTCTCGCCTGGCTAATTTTTAAAATTTTTTGTAGAGATGAGGGTCTTGCTATGTTGCCCTGGCTGGTCTCGAACTCCTGGGCTTAAGTGATCCTCCCGTCTTGACCTCCGAAAGGGTTGGGATTACAGGCATGAGCCACTGCACTTGGCCTCAAGAACATTTCTAGAAAACAGGGTTGTATGACCTAAATGTCACCTTCCTCCCCGACAGAAGAATGATGGCAAAACGCCCAGCAATTAAAAAAGCCATCAACATGCGTTCTCCAGTCATGTCTACTCTGCTGCCATCTCTCAGAGAAAAAGCTCAAAACGTCTTTGAGAAAAAGTATCATCAAGTAGACGTCAGGTTCCCAGCTGAGATGCAAAAGCATGTGGGAACTCTGGACTCTGTGCCCATGCCAGTGTAAGTGGCTTGGCAAGAGAAACAGTGCCTTGAGGTGGCATCCCAGGTGGAGCTGGAAGGGGCAGGGGCCCTCTACCAGGGAACTGAGCCATGATGACAGCCCCCGTTTTCTTACTTTTGCCCTGCTGCCCTTCTAGTTTCCTTTCTAGAGAATCTTGAGGTACACCCATCTAGACCAGAAAAAAAATTGCTAGAAAGTGGTGCTAGACTCCAAATAGTTCTAGTTTCGAGGAGTAACTGATTTAATTATTATTGTTATTATTATTATTATTATTTTTTGAGACAGAGTCCCTCTTTTGTTGCACAGGCTGGAGTGCAATGACGCAATCTCGGCTCACTTCATTCAACCTCTGCCTCCCGAGTTCAAGTGATTCTCCTGCCTCAGCCTCCTGAGTAGCTGGGATTACAGGCATGCGCCACCACGCCTGGCTAATTTTGTATTTTTAGCAGAGATGGGGTTTCTCCATGTTGGTCAGGCTGGTCTCAAACTCCTGACCTGAGGTGATCTGCCCGCCTCGGCCACCCAAAGTGCTGGGATTACAGGTGTGTGCCACCGCGCCCGGCCCTGTAACTGAATTTTTTTAAGGCTGAGGTTTTTCTGTTAGTAGAATCATTTTTGAGAAATGTGGGAAGCGCTACTACAAAATCTTGCTAAGGATTTACTTTTGGACTCATATATTAGACTACAGTAGTAGTTCATGGAAACAGGGAAAGTTTTTAAAAAGGGAGAGAGTGTATCTTAGCTTTAGTGTACATACACACACACAACCACAATCACAGTCGCAACTCTCCACATGAGTCTTTGGCCTCACCACTTCAGCTGTCCCAATAATTCTTTTCACAGAGTTGGCATCTTGGGGGAGCCTCGATGTCTATTCAACCCCCATACGCTTCACCCCCTTGATCCAGAAGAAAACACAAAATCATTTGGGAGACATCCTTCCCTGATGGAAACAAATAACATAAGGATTCAGGATACACTGGACTTGGTCATGAAGACACTGTCCTCTCAAACATCATGCCCTAAGTAACCTGGTACATTCCATTTCTGTGATAAGTCCCTGTATCTCAAGTAAACTACTTTGACTTTATAGAAGATGGTTATTCGTTATTATTAAGCTTTAAAAATTTTTCAGATTGTCTGGTTAAAAGTTGAACAGCAGACAAAGAATTCCTGAAAGCTCTTGAAAAGCTCATTTTCCTATTTTTAGTAGTTTACTTTATTGTTTATTTATTTATTTGAGCTCTATGTGACTACTAAGAGTAATGTATTAGAACATTTAGTCAGTGCTCTAGTGTACTAGTGAAGAAACATTGTTTATTTATTTATCGATTTTTTTTTTTTTTTTTTTTTTTTTTTTTTTTTTGAGACAGAGTCTTGCTCTGTAGCCCAGGCTGGAGAGCAGTGATGTGATCTCTGCTCACTGCAACCTTCACCTTGGTCAAGCGATTCTCCTGCTTTAGCCTGAGTAGCTGTGATCACAGGTGTGCGCCACCATGCCTGGCTAATTTTTTTGTATTTTTAGTAGAGATAGGGTTTCACCATGTTAGCCAGACTAGTCTCCAACTCCTGACCACAAATGATCTGCCTACCTCGGCCTCCCAAAGTGCTTGGATTACAGGTGTGAGCCACTGCACCCGGCCTTGTTTGTTCATTTCTAAGTTCATTTTTGCCTTATGAGATGTCTTCTTTGGTACACGGGAAAACAGAACTTCATAATCAAAAGGCAAATTAATACTTTTAACTTTAATCTCTTTCTGTGACTATATTATTATTGTTATTACTGGCATTGGGATTTAAACTGTATCAGATTCATTTAGAAGCCTTTTAACATTCATTCTTTCATTCAACAAAAAATATATATTAAGCCCCTATTCCATCCAGAGCCATGTACTATGTTATGTAGGAAAAAAGATGAAGACAAAGACAATATCCTCCAGGTCTATGTAGCAGAGAAGATAAATAAAATACATTATCACAATATAATATTAAATATGTTATTAGCCACAGAAGTGATAAACACACAAAGTGCCTCAAAAAGACAGAGCCATGGAGCAGTCAATTCTGAGGGCAGCAAGAGAGTTCTGATTTGAACTTAGCTTTGGAGGGATTCGGTGGTACTGAAAGGGAACTTGCAGTTAGAGGAAGAGCGCTTGCAAAGGCACAGAGTTGGGAAAGTGGACCCTGTGACTGCGGAGTGCCAAGAGCATGGTGTCTGCAGTAGGCAGGCCTGAAAGGTCAGCAGAGTCCTGGACATCCAGCTAGGGAGTGAGTTGGATGTTATCTGGTAGGCAGTGAAGATAAAGAATCACTAATAAAACGAATTCACTAGATGGAATACAGAGCTGTTGATTTTATACTACTATCATTTTAAAAGTCTTGTAAGGGTACAGAATTTAGTCACCTGAAACAATGGGACTAAATTTGCCAGGCCACAGGTTTATCCTCAGACTTCAACATCCTCCTTTTGGCATTCAGCTTCATAGAAAAACTGGACACCTTTCCCAGATTCAATAACCAGGGCAGAGGAACATCAATTCCAGCCTGTTGATATTGGGGCAGCCTTTTTACATGCACTCTGTCTTTACCCTCTCATCCTTTATTACCCATGTCAACTCCTGGACTATCGGCTAACCCTGGTTGGCCTTTTTTTTAAAGTGAAGAATTAGATTATAATAAACTCTGTTATAACAAATTTTTAACTAGAATATGTTGACATGGTTTTTTTGTTTGTTTTTTGAGACAGAGTCTTGCTCTGTCAAAGAGGCTCCCAGCCTCGAGTACAGTGGCACATTCATGGCTCCCTGTAGCCTCCACCTCCTGGACTCAGGTGACCCTCCCACCTTAGCCTCCTGAGTAGCTGGGACCACAGGCACATACCACCACACCCAGCTAATTTTTGTATTTTTTGCAGAGACAGAGTCTCACCATGTTTCCCAGGCTGGTCTCGAACTCCTAAGCTCAAGCAATCTGCCTGCCTTGGCCTCCCAAAGTGCTGGGATTATAGGTGTGAGCCACTGCACCTCCTGTTTTGTTTAAAAAGTCTTTTTTTTTTTAAGATGGAGTCTCACTGTGTCACCCAGGCTGGAGTGCAGTGGCGCCATCTCGACTCATTGCAAGCTCCACCTCCCGGGTTTACGTTATTCTCCTGCCTCAGCCTCCCAAATAGCTAGGACTACAGGCACCAGCCACCACGTCTGGCTAATTTTTTGTATTTTTAGTAGAGACAGGGTTTCACTGTGTTAGCCAGGATCGTCTCCATGATCTGACCTCGTGATCCGCCTGCCTCAGCCTCCCAAAGTGCTGGCATGAGCCACCGCGCCCGGCCCATTTAATAAGTATTTTAAAAGAAAATCCTGGAATTATGAGACTTTTGTAACTATCTTTACTAGGCTTTTCTCTCCCTCCTTTCTGAACTGTGAGGCTTGGATGTATTTATTTATTAATTCATTCTTAAGTTTACATTTTTTATTCTACAATTACTATGTCCCCACTCTGTGCTAGGCACCACATTAGGTGCTGGGAATTCAGTGTGGATGAAATAAATATAGCCTGCTCAGTTATGGAACTGACAGTCTTGAGGGAAGACAGGCATGAAACAAATACTCATATTATGAACAAATTGCCATGGTGATGAGTGCTGCAAAAGAGAAGAAGAGGATGCTGTTAGAATGTATCATCAGAGGCCTGCTGGTATGGGGGAGATTGTCAGGGAAAGGGAAAGTCATCCCTGAGGAATCAACATTTAAATCTGAGAACTGATGACTCAAAGGAGTTGGAGAGGTGGAAAGTTAGGAGGGGAATATTCCTGGTTGTCTTCATTATCTACTGCTGTATAACATTACCTCAAAACATTGTAGCTTCAAACAGCAACATTTATTGTCTCACAGTTTTGGTAGGTCAGGAATATGGAGGCAGTTAGCTGACTCCTTTCACTCAGGGTCTCTCAAAAGGCTTCAAAGTGACAACCAGGGCTAAAGTGAAGTCATTTAAAGGCTCAGTTGGGGATTGACCCCACTGCAAAACATCACTGAAATAAATTAAAGAAAACCTAAATAAATATGAAGACATCTTATGTTGGTGGATTGGAAGACAATATTGTTATGATGGCAGTAATCCCCACATTAATCTACATATTCTATGCAATCTTTATCAAAACCCTAGCTCAGTCTTTTGTGGAAACTGACGAGATGATTCTAACATTTATTTATTTATTTATTTATTTATTTATTTATTTATTTATTTTGAGGAGGAGTCTTGCTCTGTCGCCCAGGCTGGAGTGCAGTGGTGTGATCTCGGCTCACTGCAAGCTTCGCCTCCCGGGTTCCCTCCATTCTCCCGCCTCAGCCTCCAAGTAGCTGGGACTACAGGCGCCCGCCACCTCGCCCGGCTAGTTTTTTGTATTTTAGTAGAGACGGGGTTTCACCGTGTTAGCCAGGAGGGTCTCGATCTCCTGACCTCGTGATCCACCCGCCTCGGCCTCCCAAAGTGCTGGGATTACAGGCTTGAGCCACCGCGCCCGGCCAGATTCTAACATTTATATAAAATTGTAAGGGTTCCAGAATAGCCCAAATAATCTTGAAAAAGAAGAACCAATTTGGAGGACTAACACTTTCTGATTTCAAACTTACTACAAGCTTTAGAAATCAAGACCGTGTGGTACTGGCATAAGAACAAATATTTAGATCAATGAAAGAGAATCAAAAGTCTAGAAATAAACCCATGCATGTATTATGGGCCATTGATTTTTTTTTTTTTTTTTTGAGGTGGAGTCACCCAGGTTGGAGTGCAGTGGCACAATCTCAGCTCACTGCAAGCTCTGTGCCTCCCGGGTTCATGCTATTCTCCTGCCTCAGCCTCCTAAGTAGCTAGGACTACAGGCATCCACCACCATGCCCAACTAATTTTTTGTATTTTTAGTAGAGACGGGGTTTCACTGTATTAGCCAGGATGATCTTGATCTCCTGACCTCATGATCTGCCCACCTTGGCCTCCTAAAGTGCTGGGATTACAGGCGTGAGCCACTGTGCCCAGCCAGGCCATTGATTTTTGATAAGGGTGCCAAGATAATTCAATGGGGAAAATAATATTTTCAACAAATGGTTCTGAGACAACTAGATATTCACAAGCAAAAGAATGAAGTTGGATCCATACCTCACACCATATGCAAAATTGAACTCAACATGGATCATAGACCTAAATATAAGAGGTAAAACTAGACTATTAGAAGAAAACATAGGAGTAAATCCTTATGTTGTTGGGTTAGGCAGTAGTTTCTTGAATATGACACCAAAAGCACAAGCAATCAGAGAAAAGTTGGTAAATTGGACCTCATCAAAATTAGTAACTTCTGTGCTTCAAAGGACACTATTAAGAAAATGATGGTGATGGTTGTATAACTCTGAAAATACTAAAAACAACCAAATTGTTACATGTTAATGAGTGAATTACATGGCATGTGGATTATATTTCAATAAAGTCATTATAAAGAAAAATAAGAAAGTACAAACCCAACTCCCAAAATGATAGAAAGTATTTGCAAATCACATATGTGAAGAATCTAGTATTCAGAATGTGAAAATAACTTTGATTTCACAAGAAAAAAGACAATATTTAAATGGGCAAAGGATTTGAACAGACATTTATCCAAAGAAGTTGTATAGCTAACCAATAAGCCCATGAGAAAATGCTCAACATCAGTAGTCGTTTAAAAAATGCAAATCAAAACTACAAGGAGATACCACTTCACACCTACTAGGATGGCTGTAAGAAAAACAACAACAACAAGTGTCGGTGAGGATGTGGAAAAATTGGAACCCTCCTAACATTGCTGGTGGGAATATAAAATGATGCAGCCACTTCGAAAGCTAGCATTTTCTCCAAATGTTAAGCATAGAGTTACCAAATGACCCAGCAATTGCACTCCTAAGTACATCCAAAAGAAATGAAAACATTATGTTTGTGCAAAAACTTGCCCACGAATGTCATGGCAGTATTATTCATAACAGTCCCAACATGGAACAACCTAAATGTCCTTCAGTTGATGAATGGATAAACAAAATGCAGTTTATCCATATAGTGAAACATTATGCAGCCGTAAAAAGGAATGAGGTACTAATTCATGCTACAAGGTGAATGAAATTTGAAAATATTATGCTAAGTGAAAGAAGCCAGACACAAAAGGACACATAATGTGTGATTCCAATTGTGTGAAATGTCCAGCATAGGCAAATCCATAAAGACAAGGTATTAATAGTGGTGCCAGAAGCTGCTGGGAGGAGGGAAAGGGCAGTGACAGCTAACAGGTGGAGTTGTTTTTTTTTTTGAGATGGAGTCTCGCTGTGTTGCCCAGGCTGGAGTGCAGTGGCGCAATCTCGGCTCACTGCAAGCTCTGCCTCCCGGGTTCACGCCATTCTCCTGCCTCAGCCTCCTGGGTAGCTGGGACTACAGGTGCCGCCACCTCGCCTGGCTAGTTTTTGTAGTTTTTTAGTAGAGACGGGGTTTCACCGTGTTAGCCAGGATGGTCTCGATCTCCTGACCTCGTGATCCGCCCGTCTCGGCCTCCCAAAGTGCTGGGATTACAGGCTTGAGCCACCGCGCCCGGCCTATTATTACTTTTTTAATTTTTAGAGACAAGATCTCCCTATATTGCCCAGGCTGTTCTGAAACTCCTGGGCTCAAGTGATCCTCCTGTCTCAGCTTCTCAAAGTGTTGGGATTATAGGCATGAGCCACCACACCTGCCCAATTTTAGTTTATAATAATGTTCAATATTGGTTCATTAACTGGGCAGACATACTGTACTCATATAAGATGTTAAGAATAGGGGAAACTGGGTGTGGGGTGTATAGGAACTCTCTATACTATCTTCCCAATTTTTCTGTAAATCCAAAACTGTTCTAAAATAAAACATTGACTTTAAAAAATATTCAGCAAATATTTACATGGCACCTGGTTTGTGGGTGTAGAGGACAACGTGCAGTCATTTACTCAAGTTGCTCTCTGGGCAGAAGGGTGAGGATAAGACAAATACATACTCAAAACGGAGGCCAAAAGTCAGAAATAAAGAAACACAGTGCCTAGGGCTTAAAGGAGCGAGCCTATGAGCGGGGATGGAGGGATGGGCATAAGGTTGGCTCTTGAAGATGTGTGGGGCCTTGCTAGGCAGAATCGGGATGGGGATCAGGGAATGCTTCATGATGTCCTTACAGGGTTTGAAACTGGGTGGCCATGTTCTTTGGAGCTGGACTGTGGGGTTGGTTAGAAGGTAGTGAGGACTTCTCCCTTAAACAGGAAAGATAGGGTCTTACTGCTTAACCTTTTGCCAGTGGCTGCAGAAGTCTCTTTGTTTTAAGGCCGTCTACTCCAGGCTCCTGTCACACTTGAACCATCACCCTCTTCTGAGATTCAGCCTGCCCCACTGTGTCAGCATTTCGATCTTCACATCTGTTTGGGGCTTCGATTTCATCACAGATACAAACCATCCTATTTAGGACTTGACATGTAGCATTCTGATCTCTTAGGTAATTTTTATACTTTATTAAGAAAGAAAAGTAAATTGAACTTCTCCAAGACCCATTACCATTCATCTCTCCTCCCTCTGAACAAGTTTCAGGTTGCAGAAAGAAGTTTCAGGGAACCGAAAGCATGGGATGGACTCCCACCCCTTGTTTTATTTGCAGATCTCTCTGCTTTCATCTCTGGAGCAGTCTGTGCCTGGCAGCAGGTTCATAAAGTTGTTCTGTGTCTGAGTTTGGGGACATGCTGGTGGCTGTCCCTGTGGGGTGATGCCTCAGGCAGTCTAGGTGAGCCATGCCAAGAGGCTTGGTGTCTGGGGCCACTTCCTTTGCGTCTTGGTCTCCCTCCTCCTTGTGCAGAATAATTTGTTCTCATTTCCTTTACCTCTCCTACCTCTAACCCAGAGGCTTACACAGAACACAAGGAAAATGCCCTGGGGCTGAGGGCCTGGGCCCTCACCCTGAGAGGTCAGGTCAAACTGAAATCTGGTACAAGAGTGGTAACCTAAGCCTAAGACCTTGGTTGGGGATGTCATTTCTCCCACTTCAACTGGCCAGTGTCAGAACATTGGCTCTATTTAGAATCAAATTCTTAAGTCTATTTGTGGTTGCCCCATATCAACCAGTACTTCTCTTGAAAACCATTTTTAATGACATCTTCCCCACTACTTCACACAAGTAATACTTGTTCAGTGTAAAAAACCTTAGAAAAAGCACAAAGAAAAAATTAAACACTCATAATCTCCTGACCCAGAAAAACTTATTGTTAATATTTTGGTGAATCTCTTTTCAGACATTTGTGTGCATATATGTACAAGCAAAAATGGGGTCATACCATGTACCCTTTTGACAGTCTCCCTCTTCCACATGGTAATACATTGTGAACATTTTCCTACATCAGCCAATATTCTTTTAAAACATGATTTTAATTGCCCCACAGTATTCTATGGTATGATATGCCACAGTGTACTTGTCCACTCCACTGTTTTTTGTTTGTTTGTTTTTGTTTTTTAAAGGGACTGGATCTCGCTATGTTTCTCAAGCTGGACTTGAACTCTTGGGCTCAGGAGATGCCCTGGCCTCAGCCTCCCGAGTAGCTGGGACTGCAGTGTGCACCACTGCAGCTGGCTTTCAATCCCCTACTTTCTTTTACACACACGTTGCCGCTCAAATTACTGGTTATTTCCTTAGAATAAGCTTCTGCAAGTGATACTGGTGCATCAAAGGGCAGATTTATTCTCAAGAATGTATTAGTGTCAAATTTTCTCTCAAAATGCTAGCTCCAAAGCATATTACCTGCATCTCTGTATGAGAATGCCCACTTTCTCGCCACGTGCAAACTCTGGGCATTATTTCTTGGAATCTTTGCCAAGTCTATAATAGTAAAAAATGGAATCATATGTTTGTTTTAATTTATGTTTCCAACTAACAGTAAGGCCGAATACCTCTTCACATTGGCCATTTGTGCCTCTCCTTTTGTGAATAATCACCTATTCATACTCTTTGCTTATTTTTCTATTAACAAACTATCATTCTCTTATTGATTGGTCATTCTTTGAAGAGATCACAAAGATTCTTATGAGGAAAACAGGTTACAGAAAAGCTGAATAGAATAAGATCCTGTATATGTGAAAACACCTACACTTACATGTTTAGAAGATCTGGAAGGAAATAACTATTTACTAACAACGGTTCTGAGAAGATTAAAAGTTATTTTTCTTTAAGCATTTTTTACATACATGTATTTTTTTCTCCTTTTTTTCCCCCCCGAGACAAGGTCTCCCTCTGTTGCCTAGGCTGGAGTGTAATGGCATGAACCCAGTTCACTGCAACTTCTGCCTCCCAGACTCAAGTGATTCTCCTGTTCAGCTGCCCGAGAAGCTGGGACTACAGACACATGCCATGGTGCCTGGCTAATTTGTGTATTTTTAGTAGAAACCAGGTTTCACTATGTTGGTCAGGCTGGTCTCGAACTCCTGACCTCAGGTGATCCACCTGCCTCAGCCTCCCAAAGTGCTGGGATTATAGTAGTGAGCCACTACACCTGGCCGTATTTTCTTCTTTTTGAAAAACAGTAGATAATTGTTTTGAGAGTGTCCTGGAATTCATGCATTGTGGCATTTAGCACCCAGTCCCACCCAGCAGTACACAGGGACCTCAATGCAGATGAGTAAGAGGCATGAATAGGTAATCAACCGCAAAAGGAGGAACACAAATGGCCAATGGGAAGAGGGGTTAGTTCTCGCTACTAACTGAAGTATAAACTAGAACATATAATGGGCCGGTGTGGTGGCTCATGCCTGTAATCCCAGCACTTTGGGAGGCCGAGGTGGGAGGATCATCTGAGGTCAGGAGATCGAGACCAGACTGGCCAACATGGTGAAACTCCATCTCTACTATAAATACAAAATAATTAACCAGGCGTGGTGGCAGGTGCCTGTAATTTCAGCTACTCCGGAGGCTGAGGCAGGAGAATCACTTGAACACGGGAGGTGGAGGTTGCAGTGAGCTGAGATTGCGCCATTGGACTCCAGCCTGGGCAACAAGAGTGAAACTCCGTCTCAAAAAAAAACAAAAAACAAACAAACAAACAAAAAACACCAAAAAAAACATGATTCCATTTTTTAACCTATAGAATTGTAAAAGATTTGAAGGAATGATAATGACTGTTGGCAAGCGGGTGGGAATGTGAGCATCCTCATGCACAGAAGGCAGGGCAGGAGTGTGCTCTGGTGTGAGCGTCTGGCAGGCAATCTGGCAGTAACATATTACCTTTGGAACATCCGTGTGTTTTGCGTATTTATTTAAGACTGGTTCAAATATCTGGCTCCTTCATGTTGATCTGGGACAGTGTTGTTCATTATTGATTTAAGACTTATTGAGGGTTGGAACTATGTCATTCCATCCAGCCCTGTGACCAGATAGACACTTCAGAAGTGCTTGTGAGAATTATTATAAAATAAATAATTTATCACTTTGAATTTACAAGCAGTCATTCATTGATAGGCAACTCAGTGCTCAGTGCCTTGTTAGGGCTATGAGGGACTCAAGAAGTATAAGGTGGGGTTCTGCCCTCATAGCTGAATTTAGGAGTCAGGACAAAGCTCAATAACAGAACAAAGGAGCAGGCAGGTGAGGAATCGCGGAGACTAAGGGCTTACCAGTCAGCCAACTCATAATTATCCATGCAGAAGTAATAGGGCCCCGCAGATTAGACGATCTCAAATCTCATTTCCATTAGTCGCTCCCTCCTCCTCCTGTATCAATGCCTTGAGGAACACTCTTACCAAGTAGCCCAGAGGGTTCATCTGAGTTTTGCCTCTTTTCCCTGGCTTTTTCTACCTCTCAAGTCTGAAAATGGCACATATTGATTTCCCTTCCAAATTGTACCTCAGAGCGACCCAAATAATTGATGAGGGAAATTTTCTCTTTATAGAAATATTCCAGGTAATAAATTAAAAAGGAATGATACAGCTAGACTATCACCATTTTGAGAACTCTTAGTGCAATAATGGATCTAGGTACTGATGATCAGTGGCAGCTGACATCTTGAGAGACACCTGGGCATCAGGTGCCCCCGATGGGACTTTACAACACACCTGGGCATCTATGAGTTGCCCCGTGTATGCACTGGGAATAATTAGGAAATGTTCTTGCCAAAAAAAAAAAAAAACCACCTGCACCAGACTGAGCCACTAAATCTAACAACCAATCTATAGGAAATTCAGGGAGGGAGGAACATGTTAAATAGCACTACAGGGATGCAATTGAAACATTCAAAATGAGAACTCTACAGAAAAAGTTACCCAGTTTCTTCAACAAATAGCAAGGGGATAAAGGGCTAGAAGGAGAACTTTTAGGTAAAAAAAGAAACAAGAGACATATTGGCCAGGCATGGTGGCTCATGCCTGTAACCCCAGAACTTTGGGAGGCTGAGGTGGGAGGATTGCCTAAGGCCAGGTAGCTCAAGACCAGCCTGGTCAACATAGCAAAACCCTGTCTCTACAAAAGTTAAAAATTTAGCTGCAGTGAGTCATGATTACTCTAGTGCACTTCAGTCTGGGTGACGGAGCAAGACCCTGTCTCAAAAAAAAAAAAAAAAAAAAAAAGCCGTATCAGTCAAATATAATGGGTAGACTTTGTTTAGATCCTGATTTGAACAAACCAACTATTTAAACATATATAATTAAGGAAATTTAATACTAAGGGGATATTTGATGTGAAGGAATGATTGAAAATTTTTTTTATTATTTATTTATTTTTTGAGACAGTCTCACTCTGTTGCCCATGCTGGAGTGCAGTGGCACGATCTCGGCTCCCCGCAACCTCCGGCTCCCAGGTTCAAGCGATTCTCTCTCCTCAGCTTCCTGAGTAGCTGAAATTACAGGTGTGCGCCATCACGCCCAGCTAATTTTGTATTTTAGTGGAGACGGGGTTTCACCATGTTGACCAGGCTGGTCTCGAACTCCTGACCTCAGGTGATCCGCCCACCTCAGCCTCCCAAAGTGCTGATTACAGGTGTGAGCCATTGCGCCCAGCAATTTTCAGATGTAATAATGTTATTGTGGTTTTCTAAGCCATCCCTCCTTTTTTCAGAGGAACAAACTTAAATATTTACAGATGGAAAAAAAAGGCAGACAATGGAAAAGAGAATGGGAAAAAAATGAGTGGATATCAACTCTCCATAAACTACCAGGATGTGGTTGCAGGTTGACGATGAGTATTTCATTCCCTTCTCCAATTCTTTCACTTTGCAATAAGCACAGACCAATGCATGTGTGAGAATGTTAAAAAAAAAAATGCCCTCAAGAAAAAAAAAATGCAGTAAATCCTCTACATGCTCAGACAGCTCAAATCAGTGTCAGCTTGTGCCTGCAGCAGGGCAGAGGACTCACGTGGATGTGGCAGTGGCTTTACTGCACGCTTTTTAATTCAGGGAAGCGTGTTCCTTTGTGTGGTTTCTCTGAGCCACTGACTCTCTTTAAATGTGCTGGTTGCTACCTGAATACAGTCGCTTCACCTGGAAATAATTATCTCATCTCCTACACTCTTTCCCTTCACACACATCCTTCAATGTGTACTGATAATCCCACACTGACGCAGACCTGAAAGGTATAAATTGAGCATTTGCTGGAGGCCTCCAGAGTCTTGTATCACTGCCTACAAAGAACAAAATGAGGAGGAGCCCTAAATGTCATCAGGGTACTCAAACTGTAACACATACCCATTAAAGAACTATTGTGTGGATTTTTAAAACTAGGCCATTTTTTCCCTCTACTTCTCACAGCAAACCAGAAGGCATGGTGGTTATAGACACTGGCTCTTCAAGTCAGGACCCTGAGGTGGAGAGCTGTTATTACCAATGTTGAATTTTAAGTTTCTCTTACTAAGTCATCGATTCACTGATTGACAAACAAATATTTATTGTGCACCTGCTGTACTGAACCCTAAGAATGCCCCCATGACTATGCAGACATGCTCCATGCCATTCTGGATGAATGAGAAGGAGTTGGTGGGAACCAGATGCTTTGTGTTTCACAGGTGTGTAGGGTGTTGGGATTTTACACTAATTGGGTCGGGAAGCAGATGGAGGGTTTTAGGCAAAGAAGTGTTAGAAGGGGCAGAGGAGGAGCAGATAAAACACACTAAGTTCCCTTATGGTCTCCAACAACCCAAATCGGCTTCAGAATGTGCTAACAGCCAGCAAGATATCAGGAAAACCCAGAGTGTGGGGAGTCATGGGACCAAAAAACTGTGTCATGAAGTAGACAATGGGAAGCTGAGTAGAAATGCTGCAGAAAGAACCAGTAAGGTGAGAAGAGAGAAGCGGCCCTCAGACTTGGGAATGTGGCGGTCAACCATGCAGGCTCAGAGGTGTGCAGCCTTCCCGAAATGGGGTGAGTAGAGAAAGGCAGGTGAGAAAGCAGAGACCAAGACTATAGACAAATCAATTCCATAGTCCTTGGATTTGCTGAGCAGGGAAGGAAAGAAATGGCACAGTAGCTAGGAGGCATTGTGGGTCAAGGAGGCGAGGAGTTTGGGGGGTTATTCTGGTTTTTGGCTTCTCAGAGACAGGAGATACTAGAATACATTTGTATGCTGATGCTCATGACCTAATGGAGGGGGTGGGCGGGGGGAACTGCTGATGCAAGAGAGAGGGGATGCTTGGAGGAAATGAGACGTTGAGGAGGCGAGAAGTTTGGGATGGGAAGCACAGGGTGGGGTTGCCTTGAATGGGAAAGCAGAGCAGGTGATGCTCTTTCTCAAGTTCTCCTAAAGCTCTTAGATGCCCAGGGGCCCCCTCTATGTGCATCACTTGAGCAACACCCAGTCCTTGAATTTTCAACAGAAGAATCCCAGGTAGCAAAAATTCTTAACCCAAAGAAGTGCATCACCCCTAATGGTGGACTTTCAGAGACTGCATAGCGAAGACATAGCTGGGCTGTGAAATATTGTTTTTATTTTCTTGAAGCCATATTTTCTGGATGATCATCTATCACACTTACATGTTAAGACCAGCCCTGAAAGTTGTATTACTATTTTCTCAGGATCCCATAACCAAGTCATGGATTGTGTTTTTGTGTTTGTTTTTGAGACAGAGTCTCACTCTGTCACCCAGGCTGGAGTGCAATGGCACGATCTTGGCTCACTGCAACCTCTGTCTCCAGGTTCAAGTGATTCTCCTGCCTCAGCCTCCCGAGTAGCTGGGATTACAGGCGCCTGCCACCATGCCCGGCTAATTTTTGTATTTTTAGTAGAGACAGGGTTTCACCATGTTGGCCAGGCTAGTCTCAGAACTCCTGACCTCAAATGATCTACCCACCTCGGCCTCCCAAAGTGCTGAGATTACAGGCGTGAGCCCCCGTGCCTGGCCAGTCATGGATTATTAAGCATTAAAATGAACAGCATCTGAGCTCTTAGCCTGCTTAGCCTCTGTAGACCTTATTTTGTGCTCTGCAGGTTATATTTTAAGACTAAGATCATCACTCTTTCAGAATTGACTTCCAGGGGAAAGATTGTCTCTCCTAAAAATGTACCATGATTATTTTGATCAGAGAACAAGAATATAAAACCTATCGTGTTTTCTTCTTTTTATTTTGCAGCAACAAATTTAATACTTAATCATAAGAGCTTAGTGTTGCTTAGATTTTAGATTTTATTTTTTTATTTGTTTTTGAGACGGAGTTTCACTTTTGTTGCCCAGGCTGGAGTGCAATGGCATAATCTCAGCTCACTGCAATCTCAGCTCACTGCAACCTCCGCCTCCCAGGTTCAAGTGATTCTCCTGCCTCAGCCTCCAGAGTAGCTGGGATTACAGGCACATGCCACCACGCCCAGCTAATTTTGTATTTTTAGTAGAGACGGAGTTTCACCATGTTCGTCAGGCTGTTCTTGAACTCCCGACCCCAGGTGATCCACCTGCCTTGGCCTCCCAAACTGCTGGGATTACAGGCATGAGCCACTGCGCCTGGCCTTTTTTTTTTCTTTTCTTTTCTTTTTTTTTTTAGACAAAGTCTTGTTCTGTTGCCCAGGCTGGAGTGCAGTGGAGCAATCATGGCTCACTGCAGCCTTGACCTCCTGGACTCAGGTGCTTCTCCCACCTCAGCCTCCCTATAAGCTGGAACTAGAGGCATGTCCCATCACACCCAGCTAATTTTTCTTTTTAAATTTTAGTAGAGATGAGGTCTCACTGTGTTGCCCAGGCTGGTCTCAAACTCATGAGCTCAAGCGATCCTCCTGCCTCAGCCTCTCAAAGCATTTATATCCTTTTTTTTTTTTTCGAGACGGAGTCTCACTCTGTGTTGCCCAGGCTGGAGTGTAGTGGTGTGATTTCGGCTTACTGCAAGCTCCGCCTCCCAGGTTCATGCCATTCTCCTGCCTCAGCCTCCTGAGTAACTGGAACTACAGGCGCCCACCACCATGCCCAGCTAATTTTTTGTATTTTTAGTAGAGACGGGTTTTCACTGTGTTAGCCAGGATGGTCTCAATCTCCTGACCTTGTGATCCGCCTGCCTTGGCCTCCCAAAGTGCTGGGATTACAGGCGAGAGCCACCGCGCCCGGCCTTGTTTCCTATTTTTACAGCTTTATCTTGCTTATACATTTTCATTTGTTTCTTTTTTAAACTTTTTTTGAGATAATTACTGATTCACATGCAATTGTAAGAAATAATACACAGAGAAAATCCTGTGAAAGCTTTACCTGGTTTCTCCCAACGGTAGCATCTTGCAAAATTATAGCACAGTTTTACAGTAGATATTGATATTGAACCAGTCAAGACACAGAACATGGCAGGGCATGGTGGCTCATGCCTATAATCCCAGCACTTTGGGAGGCCAAGGCAGGAGGATTGCTTGAGCCCAGGAGCTTGAGACCACCCTGGGCAATATACTGAGACCCCACCTCTACTAAAAATACAAAAAAAATAGCTGGGAGTAGTGGTCCCAGCTACTTGGGAGGCTGAGATGGTAAAATCACTTGAGCCCAGGAGGTTGAGGCTGCAGGGAGCTGTGATCATGCCACTGCACTCCAGCCTGGGTGATGCAGTAAGACCCTGTCTAAAACCACCACCACCAACAATAACAACAAAAAACCAAGAGTCCCTCGTGTTTTATAGCCACATATACTTCTTACTTTAAGAATGTTACATGCATGGATTCATTTAGCATGTAATTTACTGGGATTGACTTTTTACTCAGCATGATTCTCTGGAAATTCCACCCAGGTTGTTGCATTTATCAATAGTTTACTTTTGTTGCTAACTAGTATTCTATTATGTGGATGCACCATAGTTTGATTTGTCCTTTGTAAGTCATCCGGGTTATTTCCAGTTTGGGGCTATTATAAATGAAGCTGCAGACATTCATGTACAGGCTTTTTTGTGTGTGAACATAAGTTTTCATTTCTCTGAGCTTATACTTTTTATAGTGAATTGCATTAGGTAGATATATATAACCATAAATACCGCCCACTTTCTTTGTATCATGATTGTTATGAGCATGCTATTTTCCTTCATCCTCAGAGCCTCCCAGTCTCTAACTCCTCTGTGGCCTACAAGAAGCAGATGAAACTTACAAGCGTTACATGGTTTGTTTGTGGTTCCAGCAAAGCCAGAATTCTGCTGTATATCCCTGATTCCTGGCTGAGTATGAAAACCACTGCAATTATTAATATATAGGTGCTATTTGCTTTGTCTCTCCAGAACCCTGGTCAATATGAGCCATGTTTTGTTTCAAGTTGCTTGCTTAAGAAAGGTTCAGAGGTGTGATTGGACATTCTTTGATATGACAATTAAACATTTCAATAGAGGTAGAAGTTCAGTTCACCCCTAGTCCCACTTTATCTGGACCTAACATTTGAAGTTAAGATAATAACTTCATGGAACTATAGCTTTATAAAAATCTCTGCTAAAAAGAATGCTCAATTTAGAGAAAGGGACAGAACTAGTCTACCACGAAACCCAAGCCATACATTTTTTTTGAAGCCACATCTGACAAGCCTTCAATGGAAGAATAGAGAATGAGAAAGTGTGTGCACCTTTTCATTTTTGAGGTTTGAAAGTGACACATACAGTTAAATGCAGCTTTCATTCTCTCTGCCTACATTGATGTAATATCTAGCAATTAAATTCTATTTGCTCATTTATTTCTTTTAACATTCTGCTCACTCTGTGCCAGGAACTGGGTTGGGGGCTAGAAATCCAGAGATTAATAAGATGCTCTTCCTATGCTTAAGAGGCTTGCAGTCCATAGGGAAGAACAGGTGCATATCTAAATGGTTACAAGAGGATGCGCTAAGTGCTACTGCGAAGTCCTCAGGTGGCTGTGGTACCAGCAGCAGCATCTAGTGACCATGGGTGGTAGCAGCAGGGGGTTCACTGGACTGGGCCAGTGGTGCGGCCTTGCCTGTGGCTGCAGCTAGTTGTCCACTCTGCCTTTATTCTTGTCTGTTTTCTTAGTCATTCTGGAGACTGTACCCAATATTCTCTTTACCCAGTAATTTCTCTTTCTGTTTAAATCAGCCAATGTTGATTAATAGGCTGCTAGTATAAGGCTCTTGGAAATCCTTCCAGAATTCTTTTCTGCATGTAAGGACTAAGCTTCATCTGCTTGTGAATATCTTCAAATATTTCCATATAAGTTGGTAAATAGGCACTGCTCCAGGCCCCTGAGACGCAGCCACTCTGGCCCCTTTTCTGGGACCCCTTTCTTTACAATCATCTAAAAGGTTACACCATGCACAGATGTTCTGGCACTACAGGTGGCATTCTTTCTGATTGGTGCCTGTCGTGAGTTACTACACACCACACACATGCGCACACACACACAAGATATATATATGTGTGTGTTACATGTATGCATGTATGTGTGTATAGTATAGCAAGTATATATAAGTACATATACATTAACAAATTCATGTCAAATGGAAACTTACTACACATTCTGTATGGCTAATGTGAGATCTTTCCATATTAACATGTTTAGATTTAATTCATTTTTTGTTTTTTGTTTTTTGTTTTTTGAAACGAAGTCTCGCTCTGTCGCCCAGGCTGGAGTGCAGTGGCGCGATCTCGGCTTACTGCAAGCTCCGCTCCCCGGGTTTACGCCATTCTCCTGCCTCAGCCTCCTGAGTAGCTGGGACTACAGGCACCCACCACTTTGCCCGGCTAGTTTTTCGTATTTTTTAATAGAGACGGGGTTTTACCGTGTTAGCCAGAATGTTTTCGATCTCCTGACCTCGTGATCCGCCCGTCTCGGCCTCCCAAAGTGCTGGGATTACAGGCTTGAGCCACCACGCCCGGCCTTTAATTCATTTTTAAAAAGATTGCTTGGTATTCTATTACATGGATTTAATCATAATCAATTTAAACTATTTGGGGGAAGTTTTAACCAATAGAGATGCCCTGCCTCCACCTCTCAATACCACCATCATGATGGAGATTAGAGAGGGGTTGACCATATGCATTTACCAAATGCTCCCCAGGTGGTTTTGCTCATCAGCTAGGCCTAGGATTTATTGGCATAAACAGTACATCCTACAAATAGGAAAGCAAACAAGCCCTAGAACTTCCTTTTAAAAAAAAAAGCCCGTCTTTACTTTTCTAGGAGACAACATCTAAAATAAATAGTACAATAACCTGTGTTTAAAGACTTCCAGTACTTCAGTTTATAGTTGCCCTGGCTTGCTACCAGATGGCAATTTTTTCACTGCTAGGCAATAACTAAAAGGAAGAGCAGCCTAGGAGCAGACTTGGGGCAGGGCCCTCTCAGTAGGTTCCAGATATCCAGGCCAAACTTTTTGCTTCCAAAGAACATTGCTGTCCCTCCTGTATTTAGGGTATATTTGGCTTTGGTTGTAATCCAGGAACTGAAGCCAAACAGCAGCATTTCTTCAGACGTGGAAATGAGTTTTGATTGTTTCTTCATAAAATGGCATAAAGCTCAGATAATCAACTGCAGTTCTTGGAAAGAATTAAAATGTGAACTCAGCTCATCACTCCCATGGTATCTGGAAGCCAGAAAAGTATATTTATGGGAGAAGAGGTTTATATAAATAGCTTCCTCAGTGACCCACATGATAGAGTTGAGAAAAAGCATCTTGTGTTTGGTGAATGATACCAAATTAGGTGGAGCTGCTAACATCCCAGACAGTGAGAACTAAACTCAATATGTCCCTTTCAGATTGGCGTTGACAAACTAAAACACAAAACAAGAAAAGAAAAAAGATCCACACCACAAATTCAAGAGGCAAAGTGGCTTATAAGAGGTACTGTTTAAAAACATATTGTGGAGTTTTCAAAGTTAGCAGTTGTATCACAAGTACAAAATGACTCAGCAATAGAGAATCACTAGGAATGCTGGAATGTTAATGAGGAAAAGATAAACCAAACTCCTGAATCCTCTTCCCATGTATGGCATTGGTCAGGCCCTAACTGGAGAACACTTTATCATTTAGAAAGTCTACCCCCCAAAATAAAGTGTATCCCAAAAACTATAGGTGACTTAAGAGATGGGGTGAGAGGATCTCTTGGAGAAATTTTAAGCTAATTAGAATTGTTTAAACTATAGAAGGAAAACTCAGAAACAACTTAAAAACTGGTCTTCAAATATTCATAGTGAGATTATAAAGAGAGTGCTGAGTATCTTTTTCTGTCTTTCACAGCGGACGCAACTGGAAATCAAGAGCTAACTATGTGATCATTCAGATTACATTAGATGTAAGGACGTGTTCGCTTGAGGCAAGTTGACTGGGCAACTTAGAGTATAGTCCATGGTGCTAAACAGAGCATGGACTCTGGGGCATGAGTTCAGATCCCAGCTCCACCGCTCACCACCTCTGAGGCTTTGGGTAGATTCCTTAGCCTCAAGCTGCCTCAGTTTCCCTATCCAAGAAGTGGGAGGGCAATAGTGTCTGCCTCCTACATGTGTGGGGAGGATGGCATGAGATGATAGATACAAAGCCCCAAGGACTGTGTGATTATTGACTGAACACTAAGGATCTTGAACAGACTTCTAGAGCAGACCCCTGGAGAGGATCCTTAACTCTGTTCCCAGCCGTTTAAAACACTGTCTCAAACTTATCGTGAAATTTCTAGTTATACTTTGAGTCAACTCTGTCAACAACACATGGTGTCTATGTTAAACATCTCACTGACACAATATTTTAGGCATAATGTGAAAATTGCCTCATTCTATCACATTTTTATATCATAAAATTATACATCTTATACACCAGCTGTGGCTGCCTTGCACACAATACACATATTCAATCACAGGGTTTGCAAACCCAGACATGGCTTATGAGAATATTTGCTTCTTGGCCTTTTGATTACCATATGCTCCTTATCACATACCCCAGAGCATATCCGTGCCTAAATTTTGTGTTAGTGTGCCAGTTTAATTCAATTCAAATAAATTCCATTCCATTGAACTAACATTATTGAGGAGCTGTGCTAGGCCTCTAGAGAGACAAATAACTCTTGTTCCCTGCCTTTAGAGATTTCACAGACTAACAAGGAAAGGAAGAAACAAAAATAGTTCCTTTTACTATCAAGGTATAGATGCCATATTTCAGGTGCAATTTGCTACAGAAGCACAGACTTTGATTGATGGTTTTTGCCTGGGGAAATCACTAAAGATTCACAGAAGCCCACTTACAAGAGCTTGCAGAAAGTCAGGGAGAGAGGAGGGCATTTCTCAAGGTGAAGCTGAGAGGGGGTTCCGGGGAGTGAGAGTTTCTGCCAAGTCCAGGGACAGGCACTCATGGCTGGAGCACAGAGCATGATGGTACAGGCAAGAGTCATGCGCCAAGGGTACAGGGGTCATTCATTCCAGGGGCTGGTTGCAGTGGGTGATACTCCCTGGCTCTGCTAGAGCCCTATTCTGCCTTGGTGTTGGTCAGTAAGTAATCTGGGGATGGAATAAGTGATCTCTTCCAGTTCCTCTCCTGCCCTGTGTGTTGAGGAGTTATTCATGTTAAGTCACATGGACTCCATTGTCTAATAGAGAAAAAAAATCCACATTTCATGATTGTGGTCTTAGGGAAGTAATACATCTTTTATGGATCAAGAATAGTTGAACAAGCACTGGATTTAGAATCAGCTTCTAGGCCCAGGTTCAAATCTCAGCTCTGCCTTTTAGTGGTGCATTACCCTGGGTAGGCTGTTATCAGTACCCGAGTTTTCTGAATAATGACTTTATCTTGCCCAGAGGACTGCGTAAGGTTGGAATGAGAGATTGCATGTGAAAGCAGATGACATAAAGTAGATGCTCTCTTTATGTTTGAGGGATTTTTGTAACTGTTACTATTGTATTTTATCTAAGCAGTGTTGGTATAGCGCTATGACATTCCCAAATGAAAACTAACATAAAGCAGTATTCAAAGGCAACAAGAAGTCAGAGGCCACGGGCTTAAGCTGTACCTCTGCCTTACAGAGGATTTCAGAGTAAGAATCCTGCTCTCTGTGTGTGTTTACAACCATTCTTACACATTTGGACCAAGACCATTTTCTAAATAGTAGAACAGCAAATGCCAGCGCACGATGTCCTGTCTCTGATGAAACAGAGTGGGAGGAAACTCTTTCCTTGAGCCCTGTTTCTAAGGGTTCTGGTAATATCACCTCAAACCCACAGAAGCATGTTAGAAGTAGGTGCTCATTCCAGTTTATTCTATGTCCCAAATAGACGAAAGTATAGAATACAAGTAATGTGGAAGAATTCAAGAAGCTCCAACCCCTGAATGTTGTTACTAAGTTTTCATGACCAGAACGATAGGGAGAAATCGTAGAGCAAGGAGGGCATGGAGGAGGAAAACGGCAGGCTGAGGACACCACGTGCCCCTGCAGATTCAGGCTGAGTGGTGGTTAGGGGAGCTCCTTGAATTTCCCTTCAGGCAGCGTGTCTGTTCTGTCTCAGATGTTTTCATAAATAATAAGTGAATCCTATGATAAATCAGCCTCTCCTGGGGTTGCAAGAAGGGCAGCGGCTGTGCCACTGACAAGGCCAGTCCCAGCCCAGCAGGCTCAGGACCCTGAAGGGACAAAGCTGCATGTATGTTCTTGGGCACCAGCACGACTCTAGAAATGGCAGACAGCTCCAGCATTATTAACAGGAAATCATTCTTTTCAGAGCTGGGCTGGGGAGAGGCAGCTGAATAAAGAGTGTTCAGTGCTTTCCTAGGACACAAGGTCAAGGTTTTTTTTCAAAGTAAATGACAGATTGTCCTTTGTCCATCCATGGCTAAATGATACCCGAAGCCCCAGGAGGAATAGTCGGTACCTGTCACGAGACTCCACGTCCTTGTCACATGCTTGTGTCAGTTCCTAAAATGAGAATGTGATGAGGCAGCCCTGTGTCCCCACCCCTGACCTCTGGCTTACTCCCCAGCTTTCACCCCCTTCTCTTCTCTGGTGTCTGGTTTCACAGATGCCAAATAAAAACCTCATTGATTCCGCATTTGGGATCATTGGAGCTGAATAAACTGAAGTTTTCCTTTGCAATACCTTTAGAGAAGGGTTTGCTAAATAAATGAACAAAGTAAAATGTTAGAGGAAGTGAGGATTTAACCCATTTAAAATAATAAATGTACCAACAAAACTTTAACGCAGGTTGATGTGTTAGTCCTTGGTGATACATGGGTTTTTCTGTTTTTTAAAAGTATGGCTAATCTCTGACTAACACAATGCTGAGAAAGATTATGCATTAAAAAAAAAGGAAGGAAGGGAAAGAAAAAAGGTTATATCTGAGTTTATTTAGAAACAGTACTGTGATTGATTAGCAATGTCTGCCCTGGGCTTAACAGGCCAGGTAGGTATTTGCTTCCCTGATAGTGCTCAAATCCCTTTTAGAAACAGAGCTATACAGAAAACAAATACTCCGGGCGCCGTGGCTCATGCCTGTAATCCCAGCACTTTGGGAGGCCAAGGTGGGTGGATCACCTGAGGTCAGGAGTTCAAGACCAGCCTGGCCAACATGGAGAAACCTCGTTTCTACTAAAAATACAAAAATTAGCTAAGTGTGGTGGTGCACGCCTGTAGTTGTCTCAGCTACTGGGGAGACTGAGGCAGGAGACTCTCCTGAACCCAGGAGGCAGAGGTTGCAGTGAGTCGAGATCACACCACTGTACTCCAGACTGGGCATCAGAGCAAGACTTTGTCTCACAAAGAAAATAAATAAATAAATAAATAAATAAATGGAATGGGAAGGCAAATAGCATTAAAGTCAGTAATTTATTATGTTTCTGGACCTATCTAGGGTACTTAAAATTTTCATTTTGATTTCTTTTTTTTTTTTTTTTTTTTTAGATAGGGTCTCACTCTGTTTCCCAGGCTGTGGAGTGCAGTAGTGAGGTCACAGCTCACTATAGCCTTGACCTCCTGGGCTCAAGTGATCCTCCCACCTCAGCCTCCTGATTAGTTGGGACCACAGGTGCACGCCACAATGCCCAGCTAGTTTTTCTATTTTTTTGTAGAGATGAGTTTTTGCCATGGTGTCCAGGCTGGTCTCAAACTCCTGGGCTCCACCCGCCTCAGCTTCCCAAAGTGCTGGGATGACAGGTGTAAGCCACTGTGATTCTTATGGTAAGAAGAATGGTAAGCCTGATTCTTATGGTACTTTGAAAAGTTGTAAAGATCATCTCAATTTACAAATGAAGAAATAAATCCTATAGAGGTTACATTGACAAAGGCCACGCAGCCAGTTAGTGGTAGAGTCAAGTTTCAAATACAGGTTTCATTGACTCCAAAGTCCACACTCTTTTGATGAAAATAATATGAAATTCTACTGGCAAGACATTGAAATAATCATTAATTTGGGTTCAGTATGCATGGGAACACTTTCAATTAACGTAGTTTAAGTGGAGATAAAGTAGAATAACAAAAAATAGTAATACTTAATTCACAAGAAGACAAGAGAAGAGAAAAAAAAGAACAAAGAAACTATGTGACAAATGGAAAACAACTAGCAAGATGGTAGATTTAAATCCAACATATCCATAATTACATTACATTACACAGTCTGAATCATCCTAGTTCGAAGGAAGAGGTTGTCAGATTGAATATAAAAAGCTAGACCCAACTAGAGCTGCCTATAAAGACAAATAGATTAAAAGTAAAAGGATGGAGTGGGATAAAATATGCTGACCTTAATCAAAAGAATGCCAGAGTAGATTTCAAAACAAGGAATATTGACAGGGTTAAGAGGTATATTACCTGATGATAGGGGAGTAGATTTCTCAAGAAGGTCTAACAATCCTAAATGTGTATATACCTAACAACAGAGTCTCCAAGCACATAAAACAAAAACTGATAGTAATGAAGGAGGAAACAGAAAGATCCATAATTACAGATGGAGATATCAACAGAACAAATATACAAAGCAGGCAGAAAAATAGTAAGAATAGAGAAGACCTAAAGAGCCCTATCAACCAACCTAACCTAATTGACATTTATTTACAGTACATTCTACCCAACTACAGTAGATACTCATTCTTTCCAAATGCACACAAAATATGTCCCACCATAATTTGGGCCATAAACGAATGTTAGCGAATTTAAAAGAACTGAAATCAAAGTATGTTCTCTGACCACTGTGGAATTAAACCAGAAATCAACAAGAGAAAGATACTGGAAAATCCCTTAGTATTTGGAAATTAAACAATATACTTCCAAATACCCTGTGGACCAAAGAATAAATCACAAGGGAAATTAGAAAATATTTTGAATTGAATAAAATAGCCTAAAATGCTGACATTTTACAAAGCCCACCTGGTCTGAGTTAGTATGGTTTGCCTGCAGGTTAAAAGCAATGTGCAATTGTGGCAATTTTATTAAAATAGGAGCAAGGAACTGAGCTCTCAGTCTCTAAAATAAAGAGCAGATGAATAATGCCTGTAGGACACCTTCCCCTTCAACTTCCCCTCTTCCTGCATCCCTGGTTCTGTCCAGGTTTCAGATCGGAAGTGCATTTTTGGGAACGCACACAATGGAGTATTACTCCAGATATCATACCAGTGTCAGGTATTTCTGGGAAAGTTTGTTGCCCACAGTAAAATCAATTTGCAATAAACCAAGAGGCAGAAGGGTCGCTTCTCAATGAGCAGGAGTCAGCTGTCACACTGGTTCTGAGCAAACTTCTGTAAAGAGCCAGACGCCTGCGGGCAATTGATTCCATCACCATAGGTGAGACAGTCAGAACCGGGCTTAGACAACAGGGAAAACGAACCTAGACATGAGAAGGTATATAGATTACATGTTGTTAACAGTAATAATAACATTTATGTACTGCTTGCGCTGTTCCAGACATTATTTCTTTAATCTTTACAGCAACTTATGAGATAGGTCCATTCTTCTGCAGAGGGGAGATAGAGGCAAAGTGAGTTAAAAAAAAATTACTTGGGCTTTCACAGCCAGCAGGGCAGGGATTCCACTTAGGCAGGCTGTTCTAGCAGCTGAGTGGCTTTAGTGGTTCTATGTTTAAATACACGGTCTCAACAAATCTCACCAGAGGGAGGCCTTATGATTGAATGGGGGTAATGGATGCTGAAAAGTTGCCAGTGCCTACACAGGTGAGCTCGTAGAGGCCCAGGGAGGTTAAGTGATTTGCCCATGGTCATAAGGCTGTTCATGGGAGATTTCAAGCTAGAACTCTGCCCTTATAAACCCCAGTCCGGTGTCCTTTTCCCCACATAACACTGCCTTCCTCAGCTGGGTGCGCCAGGAGAGTCACTCATATTCCCTGTGACCTGGTGTACACAACTTCCAAAGCACCAATGTGATCAACTATATGTGCAGGCATGGGTATAATAAGCAGAGCAGAGGTATTATTAGTGGGGCAGAGTATAAGCATAATTCTGAGAGTTGTTTGGCGCGGGAGACGGGAAGGGGACAAGGAATTACTGGAGTATGTGGTTCCACATCACACGGATCTGGTCAGAGAGGCTCCAGTCACACATATGAGCTGTGTGACTTTGAGTAAGTTACTTAACCCCTCTACGCCTCTATTTCCTCATCTGCAAAACTGGGATAATAATAAGCCTCATAGGTTCACTCTGAATATTAAAGTGGCTACTGCACATAAAGCACCTAATCTAGTGCCTGGCACATAGGGAGTGCAAAAGCAATGTTGGCTTAACATTTTCTAGGAGTTGCTTCTTGGGTCTGCCTAGGAAGAAATTGCTTAAGTGTACACTCCTCTTACTATAACCTCTGGATTGATAATGAAACCAAGTTTTTCTCTTCTCTCCATTACCTTCCTGAGAGTGGTGCTTTCTACCCTATGTCTTCACCAGGTGCTCACCAGCTTCAGCTTAGAGACATTTGCCTGTGGGAGCCTGTCCCCACAGTCCAGTTTTGTGCTTTCAGCACACACCCAGTGTCTAGGGAATTCCTCTTTGGATCCAGAAAGGGTGTGTCTTGCAATGCATTCTTTCCAAAGCTCGGAAGTGGGAGGACTTCATGAAATGTTCTACAGTATATAAATGTACAATATATGTATTTGGCAGAGGGCAGAAGGCTGTGTGAAAGAAGCCGCTTGTTTTTTGCTTCCTAGTTTTGTACATTCACCTTCTTCTAGAGTGAAGTGGGACTTCATTTGAAGTTTTTAGAGAGAATTGTCTCTAGAGTCTTCCTTGAGATCTGCAGGGGATTTTCCTTAATGCTCTAGCCCCTTCCATTGGAAGCATCCAAAGCTGCCCACTGGACCGACTGAAATGCTGGAATCTGGCTAGGCACGGTGGCTCACACCTGTAATCCCAGCACTTTGGGAGGCCGAGGTGGGCAGATCACGAGGTCAGGAGTTCGAGACAAGCCTGACCAACGTGGTGAAACCCCATCTCTACTAAAAATACAAAATTAGCCAGGTGTGGTGGCACGCGCTTGTAATCCCAGCTACTCAGGAGGCTGAAGTAGGAGAATCACTTGAACTCGGGAGGCAGAGGTTGCAGTGAGCCGAGATCACATCACTGTACTCCAGCCTGGTGACAGAGCGATGCTCCTTCTCAAAAAAAAAAAAAAA
>NW_016810602.1:2058045-2086874 GCF_001698545.2 Rhinopithecus bieti | reverse complement strand
AAAAAAAAAAAAAAAAAAAAAAAAAAAAAAACAAGAAAAGAAAAGAAAAGAAAGAAAGAAATGAAATGAAATGAAATGTTGGAATCCTTCTCCTTGAACCAAAATACCAAGAATGAACTGTTGGTAACAGTTCAAGAGGTAACTTGGTAATGTATCAAGAGGCTTAGAAAGATTCACATTCCACTTTGTGTGCATGATGCTTTGTGTGTGTGAAGATAGCTTAAGTATGTATACATACTTTATTCTGAGATATGGTTTAGCATAGTGAACAAGAACATGATGGCTAGTTAGTTGGCTAGTTAGTTAGAAGGTTATACCCCAAAATGTTAATGATGGTTTTGTCTAGATGATGAAATTATAGATGATTTGTCTTTTCATGTATCTAAATTTTTCTACCAAAAGAATCACTTGGGTAATTCATCCTAAGAAAATAGCCACTTATTCTGACAAAAATATTTTAACAGCATTATTTATGGAGAAAACTATAAACGACTGAAATATTTGCCAATAGGAAATTCTTAACTAAGGTATGTATGGTTCATCCATATAATGACATATAGTGCATCCATAAAAAATGATATTTACAAAGAATATTTAGTATCGCGGGGAACTTTCATAATTTAATGTTAACTAAAAAACACAGAATTTAGAACTATATATAATGACACATTCAACAGAATGGCTAACATTTAAGACTGGCTATCTCAAGTTTTGATGAGGATATGAAGGAACTGGAATGCTCATATATGACTGATGGGATGGTACAATGGTACACTTTGAAAGACACTTTGACTTTATACATATATAAGTTTAAACATATATATATATATATATATATACCTTATGATTCAGAAACTCCACTGCCAGGTATTCACTCAAGAGAGATGAAGACACATCCACACAATGACTTGTTCATAGTAGCTTTATTCATAATTGCCCCAAATGTCTATCAACAGGTGAATGCATAAACTGTGGTGTGACTATACAATGGAACACTACTGAGTAATCAAGAGGAATGAACTACTTAGACCTGAAACAACATGGATGAACCTCAGAAACATTACGTAGTGACAGAAGCAGACACAAAAGGAATGCCTGCTGGATGATTCCATTTATATGAAATATTAGGAAAACAAATATAATCTATGGGGCTAGAAAGCTGATCAGTGGCTGCCTGGAGCTGGGGATTGAGGGAATTGACTGAGAAAGGCCACACGGGAACTTTCTGGGGTAATGGAAGTATTCTATATATCTTGATTGTGGTAGTGATTCTGTGAGTGCATAAAGAGGTATTTGCTGCCACTATTTACAATATGGCTAAGTAAAAGATATTTAGTATATGTGTGTGTATTATCTATATGCTACAATTTGGATGTTTATTCCCCTCAAAACTAATGTTGAAATTTGATCCCCAGTGTTGGAGGTGGGGCCTCATGGGAGGTGTTTGGGCACAGGGAGTGGATCCGTCATGGATATCTGGTGCCATCTTTGTCCTTGAGTTAATAAATGAGATCTTGCTCTATTAGTGCCTATGAGGGCCTGGAACTCCGCCACCATAACCCCCTTGCTTCCTTTCTGGCTATGTGATCTCTGCACATGCCAGCTCCCCTTTGCGTTCCACCAAGATTGGAAGTTTCCTGAAGCCCTCACCAGAAGCAAATAATGGCTCCATGCTTCTTGTACAGCCTGAAGAACTATGAGCCAAATAAAGCTCTTTTCTTTATCAATTGCCCAGCCTCTGGTCTTCCTTTATAACAACACACAAGAGACTAAGACAATAAACATGTATACATCTACACATATACATATGACATGAGATCTCAATTTTCAAAAGATAAAGGGAGGCAGAAAAAGAACAACAGGGGCATATTTACTGAAAGGCCTCTAGCTTATGCAGTTACAAGAGATTAAACAATTAGTTTAATACTTTTCTGTTCTTTTTTCTAGATTTTCTTCCATGAACAAATATTAATATGTTAGTAAACACAATCTTAAAATAATTCTTATTTTAAAATTTTCATCTTTAAAAATATGTAAGGACTATTTGGTGATACATGTCATGGAGAGGGGTAAAAAAGAAGCAGGGCTGGGCATGGTGGCTCATGCCTATAATCCCAGCACTTTGGGAGGCTGAGGTGGGAGGATTCCTTGAGCCCAGGAGTTTGAGACCAGCCTGGGCAATATAGTAAGATCTCCCCCTCTACAAAACATTTAAAAATTACCTAGACATAGTGGTACACGCCTGTAGTCCCAGCTACTCAAGAGGCTGAGGTGGGAGGATCACTTGAGCCCAGGAGGTTGAGGCTGCAGTGAGCTGTTATCACACCGCTGCACTCCAGCCCGGGCAACAGAGCAAGACCCTCTCTCATAAAAAGGCAGGGTTGGGGAGGCAGTGGGTACCTTGTTCTCTAGTTAATTGACTGTCTCTCTTTACCAAGGCAGTGAACTCCCTGCCAACCAAAGCATGTGAGAAAAGAACCCCACAATGCTGAGTAATACATCTCAGCAAGTGGGTGCCTCCTAAAAATTTAGAAGGTGTAGATGAGGTAAGCACATTTTGCCCTAGTATCATGCTGAGATCACTGAGCCCTCACTATGGGATACCAGGACCTTCAGGGAGGTGGAGCTAAGGAACTTCTGGGCAGACCCTCTGGGAACCCTGACCTAAAGGAGCTCTGTGAGGACCACCTCCTCACTCCAGGGTGTGTGCCACCCAGTCACACGGGCATAAGGAGACAGACACCCTGGAGTATCACCCCATGGGGCGGATGATACTGGGAAGGACTCCTTTTCAGAGGGACACTCCCAAAGCTGGCACCCTTGATGGCCATCACCCTCCTTGAACTCCAACATGGTGAGGGCCACAGCTTCTTCTTTGGTACCTCCCACTCCCATAGCTCCTGTATGTGAAGGTAGCCAATGACTAATTTTACTGAATTAGGTCATTTTTTTTTTAAGGTGACTTCATGGGACAAAAGGAAAGGAGCCATTTCTCTTGACAGAAGGTGCTGATGCCAAAGCCATGGCTGAGGGCAGGAACCATGACCCAAACTTCTCCCAGGGGTTAGCAGTCCCTGGATGTTCTCGTGCAGTCCTTGGGAAAGATCGAGAAGTTGGCCAAACCGTTCTTTGTCTGAAATAAGAGCAGTTGCTTCTTCACTCACTTTCTGCCCTTGGTCTTCTTCCTCCAGGAGATCATTTTCACCCAGACTAGTTCCACCACCGGAGCATGTCCCCAGCTCGGCCAACCGATCACAGAGAATGAGCCATTCTGGTTGAAACCTGGCTCGTCTTGCTCAAATGGTCCTCACAGTGGCTTGCTTTGTATTTCCAAGCCACACTCTCTGGCATTATTCTAACTTCCCTGCACTGAGAAGAGAGCTGAGGAAACCTGGCATTGCTGTTCCCTGTAGACCTGCCACCCACCACGGGAAATGGATGTGGCACTGAGAAACCAGGCTGGCCCTGCCCACAACACATAATTACTGGTTTTACTATTTGGATGGTTTAATCCAGTGCCAGATCTCTTGTTCTTGAAGGAGCAAGGACATAATCCCCTGTCCTTTCTTCCAAAGCAAACCCAGGGAGCCTTTATTCTCTGGGTTGATTTCCTTTGACGAGGTTTTCCTGGCTTTCTTCACTCACCTCGGGCACTAATTCTGGCCCACACCCACTTCCATCTGTTGTGGTTTCTGAGCTAGGAATGGAAGTGTAGTTGGATGTTTTATCATCACTTTGGAACAAGAGCCTAAAAAAGCCCAACCTTCCCTGTAATTTCCACTCCTCTGGGCTTCTGTTCAGCCTTGGTTTTTGCTGAAACAGCACAATAAGCAAAGAATAGACAAGATATGGGTCCTTCTAGTGCCACCCACCTCCCTATCTTATCAGAAAAGCCAATCAAATGACGGAGCCAGTTTCCATCTTTAATCATCCATCCATCAACAAGGGAGCAGATATTTATCTCACACCTGCCAAAATGCCAAGAGGCCGTGGGAGGTTCACAAAGGTAGAGGCCTGCCCTCTGCCCCAAGTAGTTCACCACCTAGACTGTGCAGTCAGAACATATTCTCAGCACAGACCCATGCAGCTGCTCAAGAACAGATCAATACTCAATCCAGGAGAAGACACACAGCGATATGGAATTACATTCGTTGCCTATGCCGTGGACAGCTCTGCAAACTCAGAGCAGTTTGAGGTCGCTGTGGCCTGCAGGGCTTATGGAAGGAGAATCAGAAGAGCTCTTTGAACTGAGTCTTAAAAATCAAGGAAGAGGCTGGGTGCAGTGGTTCACGCCTGGAATCCCAGCACTTTGGGAGGCCAAGGCAGGAAGATAACTTGTAATGAGGAGTTTGAGACCAGCCTGGGCAACATAGTGAGACCTTGTCTCTACAAAAAATTTTTAAAAAATGAGCCAGGCATGGGGGTGTGCACCTGTCGTCCTGGCTACTTGGGAGGTTGAGACAGGAGGATCACTTGAGCCCAGGAGTTCAAGGTTGCAGTGAGCTATGATCACACCACTGCACTCCAGCCTGGGGGAAGAACTTATCTCTGGGGAAAAAAAATTAAGGAAGAGTTATTCAAGAAAGGAAGGAAAACAATCAAGCTATTCTATACTGCGTGAAAGTGAGGGTGAGCTGAGCCCTTCCAGGGGCTGACGCTGCGGACCCTTCCTTTACTTTGAAATGCTTCCTGACTTTCTCCTTCAATTGGTTTAACCAAATAAGAGAACCCTGTTAGGTTGCAGGCCTACCCCTAAATCAAGAGACGATTTGAACTCCTGAAGGTGAAGGAGCCCCTAAATCCCAGCTCCCCCATGCTGGCCAAGTGACCCAATACATGCATATATAGTCTCAGAAATAAGAATAGCTCATTTCAGAAGCTGGGGTGGGGTGAGGGGTTGGACAGAGGGTTAGCCAAAGGCTAGTCGGGGTGGAAGGTGAGAGGTAGGGGGAGACCCCAGAAAGAGCTGCTGAAGAATGCTGAAGATTTGTGCAGAGACTCTTGTGGGCTTGAGGAGGTCAGACAACAGGCTGCTCTGTTTGTCTTGTAGTGGGGGGCAGAAAGGCAAATAGAAGGAAAGAATCCAGAGCTGATCTGCCCCACCCTCTGAGTTCCATATTGAGCCTTTGTAATCCAATAGTAAGATTCTCCCTGAGGCAACAGACTCTACCTCTCCCCACTTTCACAGCTACAGGGATTTCATAGTTTAAACTCTGTGCATGGAGGGAAAATAACAGGAAGGACATGCGTGGTGAGCTCTGTGACCTTAGGTCTCTTGTCAGTCTCAGTGTCTCTGTGCTGTTTCCTTGCACTTGAACTGGGTGTCCTGGCCGCTTCCAACCTCAGAGCCAGCTCTTGCCTCAGCTCACCAGCTTCTCCTCCCCGCACCCCCTGACTGCACTTTCTCTTTTTGATCCCTGTGCTTACAACAGCCCAGGCAAGTCAGGAGTACCAAGGGGCCTGCCCAGGCCCTTCTTCTGGATCTGGAGCAGGAGGGAGGAAGAGGCAGCAGCCCAGCACGTGTGAGGGATGAAGCCACAGGAGGACGCCAGGAGCGCCCCCCGACTTGCTCTGGGAGGGCCTCTGACGGGTCTGAAGGGCTGCTCAGGAAAACATGCACCTGAGCCAGTGGCCCTGGGGCTGTCAGCCTGCCTGGGAGCTGGGAGCCACTGTAGTTTGGTTTTTGTGTGGGAGTTGCCTTTTATTTTTACCTGTGTATTTATTCACCTGATTATATAATAACTCTAAGAGGACAGGTCTAGTCTTCACCACTGATACGGTTTGGCTGTGTCCCCACCCAAATCTCATCTTGAATTGTAGCTTCCATAATCCCCACATGTTGTGAGAGGGAACTGGTGGGAGGTAATTGAATCATGGGAATGGTTACCCCCATGCTGCTGTTCTTGTGCTAGTGAGTTCTCGTGAGATCTGATGGTTTTTAGGGGTTTTTCCCTGCCTTTTGCTTGGCACTTCTTGCTGCTGCCATGTGAAGAAGGACATGTTTGCTTCCCTTTCTGCCATGATTGTAAGTTTCCGGAGGCCTCCCGAGCCCTGCTGAACTGTGAGTCAATTAAACCTCTTTTCTTTATAAATTACCCAGTCTTGGGTATGTCTTTATTAGCAGCATGAAAATGGACTAATACAACCACTATCAGCAAGAAGTGTCATAATGGCACTGCCAGGGGGAGGTGCCCAGTGAGGCTTTCTTCAAATAAAAAGAGAATATAAACTTCAAGAGGGTGGGGTGCGGGGGGAGTGTTGCTGTTTTATTTATTGCTGTAACCTCTAGTCTGGGGGTGGGGATCCACTGTGCTATGTTAGAAGCATGATAAGGGGAAGAGAATCACAGTCTTTACTGTTCCTATAGGTGTAAAAACCACTTAAAGTTGTTTTGTCAGGAGTATTGGAGACCTATGTGCTTGTCACATAGTAGGTACTAAGTAAATATATATTTTTTATTGAATTAAGTAAGCCTTTACCCTGATCTAGGCTAGAAGCCTTTTTTTTTTTTTGAGACGGAGTCTTGCTCTGTCGCCCAGGCTGGAGTGCAGTGGCCGGATCTCAGCTCACTGCAAGCTCCGCCTCCCAGGTTCACGCTATTCTCCTGCCTCAGCCTCCCGAGTAGCTGGGACTACAGGCGCCTGCCACCTTGCCCGGCTAACACGGTGAAACCCCGTCTCTACTAAAAAATACAAAAAAATACAAAAAAACTAGAAGCCTTTTTAAAAGGTTATGATCTGGAGCGAGTCATGGCAAAATTTTTGCAGAGCCCGAATTCCAGATCACTCCATCCATTTAACATTTACTGAGTGCTGACTATATGCTGGGCACAGTAATAGATGTTTGGGATACAAAAATGAATCAGATATGAACCTGTCTTCAAGAGGGCCACAGGAGATTTTTAAACTAAGGAAAGTGGTGAAAAAAAGCATTGCAGGAGTTGGGCAGAATCAGAGAGGTTGTTCAGAGAAGTGGATAAAAGCATGGGTCCTGGCCTCAGGCAGATGGAGTTTTAAATATTTATCTAAGCCTAAATTTTCTTATCTGTAATGAGGGATAATCATCATTTCTGTTTGTTGTAAATGTTGTTGTGAGAATTAAATAAGCTAATGCATGAGGCTCATTTTGCACAAGGCATGGCTTACACTAAACACAGTAAACACAAAGGGTACTGGTATGGTTTGGCTCTGTTTCTCCACCAAAATCTCATCTCGAATTGTAATCTCCACGTGTTGAGGGAAGGACCTGTAATCCCCACGTGTCAAGGGAGGATGGTGATTGGATCTTGGGGGTGGTTCCCCATGCTGTTTTGTGATAGTGAGTTCTCACAAGTTCTGATGGTTTTATAAGCGTTTGGAAGTTCCTCCTTCACTCTTCTCTGTCCTACCACCTTGTGAAGAAGGTGACTGCTTCCCCTTCCACCATGATTGTAAGTTTCCTGAGGCCTCCCCAGCCATGTGGAACTGTGAGTCAATTAAACCTCTCCTTTATAAATTACCCAGTCTTGGCTGGGCGAGGTGGCTCACACCTATAATCCCAGCACTTTGGGAGGCCAAGGTGGGTTGATCACTTGAGGTCAGGAGCAACATGGTGAAACCCTGTCTCTCCTAAAAATACAAAAATTAGCCAGGTGTGGTGGCTGATGCCTGTAATCCCAGCTAATTGGGAGGCCGAGGCAGGAGAATTGCTTGAACCCCGGAGGTGGAGGTTGCAGTGAGCCAAGATTGCACCATTGCAGTACAGCCTGGGCAACAAGAGCAAAACTCCATCTCAAGAAACAAACAAAAATTAGCCAGTCTTGGGCAGTTCTTTATAGCAGTGTGAGAACAGATTAATACAGGCCCCATAGAAAGAGCAGTGTGTTTCACGTGGGGAGGCAGTGGTCACAAAAGACTCCTCAGTAGAGGGACTCAAGCAGTCTTCAAGGATGAGTGGATGTTAGCCAAGTAGGCAGAGAGGAGGGTGTGTTAATTGGGACAATGTTGAGGAGAAAGATACGTAGTTCTTCTAGGTCCAGCAGATGAAGGAGCCCCAGGAGGCCATTGGAGGAGTGCTCAGTGCAGAAGCTGCCATGACTACCCCCTACCTGACACCCAGCCTTTGGCAGTTTCCGCTCCTCTCCATGGGATCTCTGTAGTGTCACCTATGCATTTAGAGCACCCTGAGCCACCACACTGACCCCTAGGATGTGCTTCAGCTACATCCCCAAGCACACAGAAGATATGCACACAGCAATGGAGGGTGACCATTTGTGAGTTGTTAGTCTTCAGGAGGGTGGGGCCAAACACCACCTGAAACTGCCTTGGTGCCAGGCTTTGTTCTAAGCATTTTACCTATATTAACTCCTTTAACCCTCACAATGAGCCAATGAGGTAGGTACTATTATTTGTCCCATTTTATAATTGGGAAAACAAAGGCACAGAGAGGTTAAGCAATTTGCTTGAGGTCACACAGCTAGGAAATGGTGGAGGGAGGCTTAAAGACAAGGCAGTCTAGTCCAGAGATGGGGCTTCTAGCCACCATGCTACACTAACAGCATGATAAGGGGTAGAGAATCACAGTCTTTACTGTTCCTATGGGTTGCCTTTTGAGGAGAGTTGGAGACCTTTGCACACCAACTGAAAATCTAAAAACTATCTGCACACTCTTCCCAGAAAATACAAGGTTGCAAATGTAATTCTAGTGGGTTGTGGGGCCCTGATGCCTATCTGTGGATCCTGCAGGCCTGTGAACTTGAGGTTAATGGGTGTGAGATTTCCATTGTGGCCTGGAGGTGGAGGTGGGGGAGGGAAGTGGGTTTGCTGGAGAGTGCCAAGCAGGGGGCAGACTGGTTCTGAGGCCAGGGCCAGGCCCAGCTGAGCGCAGATGATGTGCTGGCCAGGCTGGCTGTGACTGCGTGCTGCCCAGCTCACTGCTTAGTTCTTTGGAGATGAAAGTGCTCGCCTCAGACTCTGAATCATCCCTTGCTATTTCTTTACATATTTTTGCAAGAAAGAAGTCTTTATTTGGAATGATTCACCAACATCTTATAAATCAAGAGATACACAAAACAGACTTCAAGGAGCTATAGAAACCTACAGAGACACGGAAGCCATAAAAACAAACTGTTTCCAAGGGCCCTGTGCTGTGGCAAGGCATGTCTCACATGCAGAGAAAATAAAATTAAAATCAACCTTTTAAGAGATAGATTAGAAATCTAGCTAATGTAATGCACAGCTATTTTCTTTTTTAATAAAAGGAATCAAGGTAATACATACACTGGATTAAAAAGTAAGAAATTTGACTGGATGCAGTGGCTCAGGTCTGTAATCGCAGCACTTTGGGAGGCCGAGGTGGGTGGATCACCCGACGTTAGGAGTTTGAGACCAGCCTGACCAACATGGAGAAGCCCTGTCTCTACTAAAAATACCA
Source organism: Rhinopithecus bieti (assembly GCF_001698545.2). NCBI lineage: Eukaryota > Metazoa > Chordata > Mammalia > Primates > Cercopithecidae > Rhinopithecus > Rhinopithecus bieti. The sequence goes on along the minus strand of NW_016810602.1, from coordinate 2,077,463 downwards.
AAAATTAGCTGGGTGTGGTGGTGGGTGCCTGTATTCCCAACTACTTGGGAGGCTGAGGCAGGAGAATCGCTTGAACCCAGGAGGTGGAGGTTGCAGTGAGTTGAGATCGTGCCATTGCACTCCAGCCTGGGCAACAAGAGTGAAACTCCATCTCAAAAAAAAAAAAAAGAAAGAAAGAAAAAGGTAAGAAATTTGGAAAGTCCAGCAATAAAATCCAACAGCTGCATCTCTCCCCAGCTGAAGTCCCAAACTCTAAAGGTAACTACTTTTACTTGTTCTGCTTTTACTGCTTCTGGGAGCTACCTCTTTACATCTAAATAATATGCTTACCTTCTGTTGTTCTGCTCTGATAGACTAGAATTTAGATATGTCACCACCCTGTGACCCCTCCATTTCTTTGGAGCTAAATTCCCATTTTTTGCTCTATTGCACTGGTTAAGAATGTAACTTTGAAATGCAGTTGGCCCTCTGTACCTGGGTGTCCTGAATCCTTGGGCTCAATCAACCACAGATCAAAAACATTGAGAAAAAAAATGACATCTGTACTAAACATGTACAGACTTCTTGTCATTATCCCCTAAACAACAGAGTATAACAACTATTTACATAACATTTACATTGTATTAGGTATTATAAGTAACCTAGAGATGATTTATATGGGAGGATTTGTGATTTATAGTGGAGGATTGCATGGGTTATATGCAAATACTACACCATTTATATCAGGGACTTCAGTATCTGCAGATTTTGGTGTCTGTGGAGGGTCCTGGAACCAATCCCCCAGGGATACCGAAGAACAATTGTATATATACTTAAGTCTCTCTCTCTCGTTCATTCCACTTTTGCGAATCTGTCTTGTTTCCCTACTGTACAGATGAGAAAAGGAGGTTTGGAAAGATCATCCCTTGCCCAAGGCCACACAGTTGGTAAATGGTAGAGCTGGATACAAGCCCAGGTCAGCCCCTACCATCCCCAGACTACAAGTACTGTGGTCCCTGAGACATTTTTGCCTGATACCTATCCCGGAAGGGGTCAGCTGCTATTTTTACACCTGTTACTATGCAGAAAGAGCAGTCTCCCCCAGGACTCAGTTCTGCTGTGGATACCACATTAGCAGGTGGAAGAGGGGGGTTTACAGAAGGGATTGCAGAGGACAGCGGTTCAGTCCTGGAAGTCTTGGGCCCATTTGAATTCCGTCATTCTCTTGTTGCCGGAAGCAGGATTAAGAGTTACTTCAGGTTATTTTAAAGCAATAGAGGTTGTCAGGTGGCAGCCTGCTCAGAGGTTCCCTGTTCAGCACTGTCACTTGATAGTAGCAAAAGACAACAAAGATGTGGAAGTGAGTAGCTCTTTGTCTAGTGTCCTGCCCCAAGTCTGGGAAGACAGTAGAGGTCTCACTGGTGTCACTCTTAGTGGGAGTCTCCCTCCTCTGTGGAATGGTAGAGGACTGTTCTTATCACTCTTTGATCATTAAGATCCCAGATCAGACCTGGCTTCAGCTGATAACAATTGTTTCTCAAGCTTTTTCAGTTGATCTACTAGTATATCTGAATACAGAGCCCAACCTGTAATCCCAGCACTTTGGGAGGCTGAGGTGGATGGATCACTTGAGCCCAGGAGTTTGAGACCAGCCTGAGAAATGTGGCAAAACCCTGACTCCACTAAAAATACAAAAATTAGCTGGGCATGGTGGTGTGCACCTGCAGTCTCAGCTACTCAGGAGGCTGTGGCAGGAGGATCACCTGAATGTGGGAGGCCAAGGTTGTAGTGAGCTGTGATCCTGTCATTGCACTCCAGCCTGGGCGACAGAGTAAGAACTCATCTCAAAAAAGAATACAGAACTCAAGGCCCAAGGCAGCATCTATGCAGTGATGGGCTGGTACTTTTTTTTTTTTTTTTTTTTTTTGAGACAGAGTCTCGCTCTTGTTGCCCAGGCTACAGTGCAATGGTGCAATCTCAGCTCACCACAACCTCTGCCTCTTGGATTCAAGTGATTCTACGGCCTTAGCCTCCCGTGTAGCTGGGATTACAGGCATGTGCCACCATGCCCGACTATTTTGCCTTTTTTAGTACGAGATGACGTTTCTCCATGGTTGTCAGGCTGATGTCAAACTCCTGACCTCAGGATCAGCCCAACCTTGCTCCCAAAGTGCTGGATTCACAGCGTATGATCCACCTGTGCGAGCTATGCTGATAAATTTTTAACAACTCTCCCTGAGGGCTCTCCCTGACGCGTGGCGCTGATATGTAGCATCTTACCAATGTTTTCATGTGTAAATACTTCCACTATAGTTGCATTTTGAGCCCCCTACCTACCTGAATTTTTACCTGAAAACATGAAATTGGAAGAAGACAACACAGTACAATTCATTAACAAAGTGTTTCCATCATATAAATGTAATAGGATATAAGTAACCCAGGATCATAATTAGGTAAAAGTATAGAAAATAATTAGAAATTGCATGATTTTTGAGTATTCCAATACTTTTTAAAAATTTTTGGTCAATCTTATTTAATTGCATCTTTAATAATGCCCGTGTTTTTTTTTTTTTTTTTTTTTTTTTTTTTTTTTTTTTTTTTTGAGACGAGCTCGCTCCTCTCTCGCCCAGGCTGGAGTGTAGCGGCCAGGTCTTAGCTCACTGAAAGCTGCGCCTGTCGGATTCACGCCATTCTCCTGCCTCAGCCTCCTGAGTAGCTGGGACTACAGGAGCCGGCCACCTCGTCCGGCTAGATTTTTTTGTATTTTTTAGTAGAGACGGGGTTTCACCGTGTTAGCCAGGATGGTCTCGATCTCCTGACCTCGTGATCCGCCCGTCTCGGCCTCCCAAAGTGCTGGGATTACAGGCTTGAGCCACCGCGCCCGGCCAATGGCCGTGTTTAACAACTGGCTCACAAAATTCCTGAAAATTTAACAGCCAGCTGTTGAGAGCTGGTACAAACTGACGTCAGCATGCCACTGCTCTTGTGGACAGCTTAGGAATTTGCCACTGGAACTATGGCAACAAGTCAGGAAGCTGGTATCAATGAGAAGAGAGTGGCCAGCCTAGAAATCGTAAAATGCCCAGGAGAATGGGCTCTGGTCACACTGAGAGAGCAGGCCAGGATAGGCTATATCTCTGAGAGATTTGAATACAGCTGGAATTGTATTCAGTGCACTTAGATGTGCAAAAAAGGACAGGCTTCTTTGTGATCGTTCTTATCTTCTTCTAAGGCTTCTATTTCCTCTGGTGGGGGCAGGGGACTTCACTTGTCTATGAAAAGTAACTCAAGAGAACTAATTTTCTTTCCATTTGGAACAGTCTCTTCCAGATGATCTCGGCCCCTCTTGAATAATGGTCTAGTCTTTCCAATCTCTCCCCACCCCCTTGCTTGTTTAACAAAGCTGGTGTGTTAGTTTGCTAACGCTGCCGTAATAAAGTGCCATAGATGGAATGGTTTACACGATAGGAATTTATTGTCTCTCACTTCTGCAGGCTGGAAATCTGAGTTTAAGGTGTTGGCAGGGTTGGTTCCTTCTGAGGGAAGGATCTGTCTCAGGCCTTTGTCCTTGGCTTGTAGCTGGCTGTCTTCCTCCTGTGTCTGTTCACATGGTGTCTTTCCTGTGTGCATCTGTCGCTGACTTCCCCTTTTTATAAGGACACAAATCATGTTGGATCAGGGGCTCACCCTACTTCAGTATGACCTCATCTTAACAAATTATATCTGCAATCACTCTGTTTCCACATAAGGTCACCTTCTGAGGCACTAGGGTTAGGATTTCAACATAGGAATGGGACTTGGCACAGTTCAGCCTGTAGCAGATGGTATGTGGCTGCAGAAGCATCAGGATGGGAAGGCATGTGCTCATGTCCTCATGGGGTGGAGGCCCGGAGGCCGTCCACCATATCCCTTCCCTGTCTTCACAGTAGAGTGGCTGGGCTGGGCTGGGCCCCCACCATCCTGTGCCTGCCACATGCTTGCTCAAGTGAAGCTGGTCCCTCCTGGCCCTTTTAGCCCCTACATCTGTGCTTCCTCTGGTCATTTGGTTTTCACATTTTGTGGCCTCTCATTCTCCCCCAACCTTCTGGAATCCACTGGTTCTAAGGACTCAACGCCTTAGGGCTTTGGGCCCCCCAGCTGCCTCTACATTCACCTTGCAGGGCTCAGGGCTCTGTGAGGCCGTCCGGCAGCCCACCTTCAGCCTGGAGGGCCCATGTTGGACCCAGACCTTCCCTAAGACACTTGAGGTAAGAAAAAACAGCCCCACTGTTCTGGAGTTTCCTAAACTTACCCAATGGGAGTCTTCTAAACCTACGCAAGTGGGAAGTGGGACCTGCTCCCCTCCCTGCCCCACACACACTATTTGCCTTCTACCTTCTCTCTCCCCCAGCTTCCCACACTGGAAATACAGTCTATTTTCCCCAGATGAGTGAGTGCTTAAGTTATCTCTACCTAAGGCTCGTAGTAAAAGTCAACATAGAACTCTAAGCTATACTTTTGATAAAGTGAATTTTTTAGAATTTAGAAAAAAATTCTCTACTCAAAACCAAGTCTTGCTTTCAACAGTAGCGGCCTCAATTTTTTGATCATGCGTTCCTAACAACAACAAAAATTTGAGCACACACAAATATATTTGATATATTTGTGTATGCCATATATATTAATACATACACGGTTATATATGCATATATGGAAACAAGTATATCTGTATATGGTGGATATACACTTAATACTGTATTAATATATTACATACTTTATAACACATACATCCCGCAATAGACATTTTAAAAGATAAGGTAAAAAATGAAAATAACAATTCTAATATTTGCTTTCTGTCCCCATTGTGTTGTCTTGGGCATACCCCACTTTAGAAACAATTTTTCACTATTATTGCCTTGAAAGGGATTAAAAAAATGAATTTGGCAACCAACACTTAGCAGTGACCCGGTTGTTCCCAACAGTATCTCTCTTTCCCTGAAGCATGGAAACCTTTTGATTAAATGGGTAGAGAGCCACAGAGCATCATGATTTAAGTGGCAAGAAAAATATACCAGTTCAGTATATTCAAGAATATAAATTCCATTCCATGGAAACCAAATGCAATGGGTTGGCCCTGATTGCTGAGGCCTGAGAGCAAAACAGGCTTTCTTAGGAAGGAGAGGGGGAAGGAGGAGCCACCAGGAGGTGCACAGGGAACAGGGCAAAGAGTACTGAGTTCTGTGTATTGGGAATAAAAAAGGACATGCAGTCGGAATCAGGGCTTCACTGTGTTTCCCATGGGCTGAGCGAATTCCCCTTTTGAATAGTGTATGGCATTGCTAGTCCATGTGGAAGTCCCCATTTCTGAACACCAGTCCTGATTGTAGGTACTGTCATAGGACATCCTTGTAAGTATAGCATTTCCCACCTGGGAGCATTGAAGAACCCAGGAAGCCGGAGGAATGAACTATAATTCTGTCCTTGCATTTCAATAAAGACGTTGGACAAAGACTGGGGGATTTCCAGCAACTAGTCACTCACCCTAGATTTGTTAGATTGGTTATGTTGCAGGGTGGTCAAGCAGAAAGAGCAGAAAGTTCTTGAATCTTGGCTACTGCTTGTAAGTTGACTGACTTTGGGCAAGTTGACTGTGCTAAGCCTTGGTTTCCTGTCCATAAAATGGCCCAATATTAAATAATATAATCTATACATAGTGTCTATCATGCCACGTGGCACACAGTAGACATTTAGCAATCCCCATTAAAGTTAGCCAACAGGCAAAGGACAGATTTAAAAGTTTCCCCTCAAATTTCCCAGCATCTCCTACCTGCCTGATGCCTGCCCCTCCAACCAAATCTTGGAGGGGTTAAAGTGGTCTGTTAAAACAACAACAACAACAACAACAACAAAACCAAAACAAACAAACAAACTTTTTAGGAATGTTTGATTTTTTAAATTACCTTTAAAATTAATATAATTTTCACATAAAAATGACTATCATTAGGAAAATTACCAATGAGTTTCTTTTTTGTGTTTTGTTTTGAGACGGAGTCTCACTCTGTCACCCAGGCTGGAGTGCAATGGCACAATCTCGGCTCACTGCAACCTCCACCTCCCAGGTTCAAGTGATTCTCTACTTCAGCCTCCAGAGTAGCTGGGATTACAGGCACCCACCACTATGCCCGGCTAATTTTTGTATTTTTGGTAGAGACGGGGGTTTCACCATGTTGACCAGGCTGGTCTCAAACTCCTGACCTCAAGCGATCTAACCTGCTCCGGCCTCCCAAAGTTCTGGGATTACAGACCTGAGCCACCGCGTCCAGCACCAATGAGTTTCTTACCATGTTTATCTTGAATCATCTCCCCTCCACTTCCATAGTATTTGTATCTGGGTTTGATGCGAACTCCCCAATCATGATACATTCACGTTTTTTGTAGGAAGTTCTTGAAAATCTGACCATTCTCAAAATCAAAAGGCGTGTATGAGGCCAGGTGTAGTGGCTCAGGCCTGTAATCCCAGCACTTCGGGAGGCCAGGGTGGGAGATGGCTTGAGTCCAGGAGCCTGAGCAACATAGACAGACCCTGTCTCCACAAAAAAACAGAAGCAAAAAAAAAAAAAAAATTTTAACTTAAAAAGATGTGTGTCACCCATCTCCAAACCTGGGACTTCAGGCTGTGCGGCAGATGGTAGAAGTACTTATGTGAAGGTTGTGGGTGGGAGGAGACACTTCTCACTGTTGCTTGTAGCTGAACCTGCAGTAGTTGCCTACTGGAGGTGCAGGCACAAACCTGGCAAAGCCTCTACCGGGCCTGAAATGTCAGCAAACAGCCGCCACCTGTAGTTACTCGTGTGGGTACCAGCACTGTCCTCAGATGGCCTCTCTCACCGTCTCCCTGGAGGCGTGCTGGTTTCGGGGGGAATCACAGCTGAGAATGGCTGAGCTGAGCGGCTGGAGTTGGCTCACCAGATTTGCACAGAGCTGGCCTTCCACGAAATGGGGCAGCAAACTGGCAGGTGGGTGACGGGGGTGGCGGGACAGGCGGTTGAAGCTGGGGATGGGAAATAATCCTCCCGGAGGTGTTTCTAGAAGGACAGATCTGTGGTAAGCATCACAGTGAGGGGCTTGGGCAGCCAAGGGCAGCTGGTGATGCGCAGGGAAGGAGGCACCTGCTCCTATTTCTTCTAAAGCCTACTCTGTTTATTTTACTAAATTGTTTTAAAATAAAATGTATAAAAGACGAAGTTTTAAAAATTACAACACAGGCAGGGTCTTTCTGCCCCCACAAGTTTGTCTTCACGTCTCTAGGGCGCTCTGTTGGAGGACCTCGTGGGCTCTGGCGGAGTGGGAAACACTGCCACCTGCTGGGCCTTTTGAGAATGTCAGTGAGCTCCGCCCGCCAAACCCAGTTCCACATCTTCCCCCTCAGCTGCAGGTTCCGAGATCTGTGGCAGCCTTTGCCACTGGCCCCAGGGAGGAGCTACTCAGCTGACCAGAATATAGAGATAATCAGCTAGACCTTGGTTTTTTTTTTTTTTTACCTTGAAGAGAACTGTATTAAGTGAAAATTTCAATACTTGACTCCTGAAATAATTTGTTTTGCCCTACAATTTTATTGCCTCCATAGAAATGAATACAGCCAAATAGCACTAGATCAGATGAGCAGAACTGTCCTTTAATAGCTTCAGCCTTATCAGCTATGGGACATGGGGCAACCTTCAACTTAGTAGTTATATCTACCACACAGGATTATTTTAAGGATTCAAAAATCTTGGCACATAGTAAATGCTCAATAAATATTAATAGTAGCTCTTATTCTTTTTTATTTTTTGACAGGGTCTCATTCTGTTGCCCAGGCTGGAGTGCAGTGGCACAATTATAGCTCACTGGAGCCTTGAATTCCCAGGCTCAATTAATCCTCCCACTTTAGCCTCTTGAGTAACTGGGACTAAATCGTGCCTCGCTAATTTTTGTATTTTTTGTAAAGACGGGATGTCGCCATGTTGCCCAGACTGGTCTCAAACTCCTGGGCTCAAGCTATCATCTGCCTTGCCCTCCCAAAGTGCTGGGATTACAGACATGAGCCGTGGCACCTGGCTTTATTATTCTTAATTTGCTTCTAAAATACTATATAATCTAAGAAGATGGTAATATTAATCCATTATTAACCTAATGTTTGGTCAGAGTGTATTTTAGATAAGCCTCTTTGTTCTCTTCGGCTGGGGTTTGGTCCTAAGTGAGGCATAGATCATGGGAATATTCTATGATGATGGAAATGGGCTATGCCAGCCCTACCCACTCTGTTATACTAGGGTCACCCTGCTCTACCATTCTCATTTTCTCGAAAAACAAAAACAGAAACCAAAAAAGCACACACACATTGCAACATACACCAAGAATTCTGAACAGAATGTGCTGACCAGAAAAACTACAGCTGACACGCGGAGGAGAGGAGATAAAGGCTGTGAGGATTTCTTTTTTCTTGGACCTCTGAAGGCCAATGTGTCTGCAGCAGGTCTACTTCTGGCCTTAGAATTTTAATGTAAGCCACTGATTAAAGTTCAGATGTGATTCACCATCACATTAAAACAAAACAAAACAAAACCAAACCAAACCCTAATATATTGAAACAAGTGAGACGAGGGTAGACAATGAGAAATTACTTAACGGGCACAATATACATTATTCTGGTGATGAATACATTGAGGCCCAGACTTCACCACTAACAAGATGCCCATGTAAGAAAATTGCATTTGTCACAGCCATAAAAAAGAACGAAGTCATTTCCTTTGCAGCAACATGGCTGCAGCTGGAGGCCATTATCCTAATGCATAGGAATTAATGCAGGAAGAGAAGAGCAAATACTGCATGTTCTCACTTACAAATCAGAGCTAAACATTTTGTTCTCATGGACATACAGATGGCAAAAATAGACACTGGGGGCCAGGTGCGGTGGTTCATGCCTGTAATCCCAGCTACTTGGGAGGCTGAGGCGGGAGAATAGCTTGAACCCAGGAGACGAAGGTTGCAGTGAGCCAAGATCATGCCATTGCACTCCAGCCTGGGCGACAGAGCAAGATTCCGTCTCAAAACAACCAAAAAACAACCCCCACGCAATCAAAAAAAAATAGACACTGCAAACTGCTAGTGTGGGGAGGGAGGGAGGGAGAAGGGCAAGGGTTGAGAAACTAACTATTGGGTACTACGCTTACTGCCTGGGTGACAGGATTGATCATATCCCGAACCTGAGCATCATGCAATGTGCCTGGGGAACAAACCTGCACATGTACCCCCTGCAACTACAATAAAACTTGAAATTATTTTTTAAAAGACAAAAGAAAATTGTGTTTGTGCCCCTTAAATTTATGCAAATAAAAAAGAAACATATTGAAACAAAGCAAAACAAAAATTCCAGAGGCCATCTAAGGGCAAAGGATTGTGTGCTGGGGAGTGCAGGAGGTGGGGGAATGGAGGAGAAGATGTTACAGGAAAGGGGTCCCCATCTAGACTCCAAGAGAGGGTTCTTGGATCTCATGCAAGAAAGAATTCAGGGCAAGCCCATAGTGCAAAGCAAAAACAAATTTATTAAGAAAGTAAAGGAATAAAAAGATGACTACTCCATAGACAGAGCAGCCCCGAGGGCTGCTGGTTGCCCATTTTATGGTTATTTCTTGATGATATGCTAAACAAGGGGTGGATTATTCATGCCTCCCCTTTTTAGACCATATAGGGTAACTTCCTGACGTTGCCATGGTATTTGTAAACTGTCATGGCACTAATGAGAGTGTAGCAGTGAGGATGACCAGAGGTCACTCTCATGGCCATCTTGGTTTTGGTGGGTTTTGGTCAGCTTTTTTACTGCAACCTGTTTTGTCAGCAAAGTCTTTATGACCTGTATTTTGTGCCGCCCTTTTACCTTATCCTGTCACTTAGAATGTCTTAACCGTCTGGGAATGCAGCCCAGTAGGTTTCAGCCTCATTTTACCCGGCTCCTGTTCAGAGTTGCTCTGGTTCACGTGACTCTGACAGGACCACAATAGGAAACTCACTTAGCTAAACATCTGCCAAGACAGTGAGAGAGAAAAAAGGAAGGGAGGGAGGAGGAAGGTAAGAGAAAGTGAGAAGGTTCTGTAGAGCCAGGAAACCACCCCCTGAGCAGCTCCCTCTCTCTGCAAGGCTTGCAGTGGGGGCCCTGAAGCATAACCAGATGCTTCCTCTGTGAGGAGACTCGGGGCCTAGGACTGCTCCTTGGCATGCAAACTCTTGCAGGATTGTACCTGAGCCTCAGCCCTTGATAGTTTTCATCAGATACCCTCCTGGCCTGATGTGAGACCAGGCAGCACTCCATTCACACACAAGTTTCCCCTTTGTTCCAGGGGTGCAATCTACACAAAACGCGCAGTGAAAATGTGCATGTGTTTTTAGGGGGAGACATTGTGTTGGCATATCCCAACTTGGGAATCCATTCCCAACTTGGGAAGCACTGCAGGTGTGTACTTATATAAATTATGTCCTGTGAAAAATAGAAAACAAGAGCACATCTGATCACTGTAAAAGGAGTTAATTCGGGCCAGGCACAGTGGCTTATGCCTGTAATCCCAGCACTTTGGGAGGCTGAGGCGGGCGGCTTACAGCTCATGGGGTCAGAAGTTTGAGACCAGCCTGGCCAACACAGTGAACCCCCGTCTCTACTAAAAACACAAAAATTAGCTGGGCATGGTGGCGTGTGCCTGTAGTTCCAGCTACTAGGGTGGCTGAGGCAGGAGAATCACCTGAACCCAGGAGGTGGAGGTTGCAGTGAGCTGAGTGCTTGAGCAACAGAGACTGCGTCTCAAGGAAAAAGAAAACAAAAAAAAAAAAGCAATTAATTCTTTATTTTTGTTTTTTTTAAACAGGGTCTCACTGCAATCTCTGCCTCCTGGGTTCAAGTGATTCTCCTGCCTCAGCCTCCTGAGTAGCTTGGACTATAGGCACCAGCCACCATGCCTGGCTAATTTTTGTATTTTTTGCTAGAGTCAGGTTTTCACTATGTTGGCCAGGCTGAGATCATCTCAAACTCCTGACCTCAAGTGATTCGTCCACCTTGTCCTACCAAAGTGCTGGGATTACAGGCGTGAGCCACCGCACCTAGCCGTAAAAGCAGTTAATTCTATCTTGTAGTCTAACGAATGGGCATTGTTGACAGATGAAAGACCACTCTCAAATTCAACCAATCATAACTCAGCAATGCCCAATACCTGCCATCGGGGTTTAGTGACTGAACCATGCGCTTAGCTGCTTTGTTATAAGCAAATTAGATGAATTGAAAGAGTTGAATCATTTGTGCTTGGTAACAGCAATTAAACAAAACAAGAGATTGCAGTAAGAGAAAAAAATTGAATCAGGTCATTCACAAGGTAAAGAAGCTAGCTTTGGCAGGTTATAGCTTGTTTATGTGTGACTTCAGCCTTAGGTAATTGTAATATAATCAAGGAGTGGAGTAGGATAGGGAGTATAGCCTGCAAGTTCTTTAGGAAGTGTGTGACCTGCATTTTATTTCAATGTTAATCTAAAATCATAGAAACGTGAGCATAATTTGGTTCATTTTTATGTCCACTCTGAATTTATGACAGAATTCTACCATGTGACTTCAAAGTGATGCTTTGCATATATGTTTATGATCACCTTAGGGCCATATGATTATCCAAAGTGACAAAGTTTAAATTTTCCAAAATAGACTTTTTGTTTTTATTTTTTTTGAGACGGAGTCTTGCTCTGTCGCCTAGGCTGGAGTGCAGTGGTGCAATCTCGTCTCACCACAACCTCTGCCTCCCAGGTTCAAGTGATTCTCCTGCCTTACCCTCCCGAGTAGCTGGGATTACAGGCGTGCACCACGATGCCCGGCTAATTTTTCTATTTTTAGTAGAGATGGGGTTTCACTATGTTGGCCAGACTAGTCTCGAACTCCTGACCTCATGATCTGCCTGCCTCGGCCTTCCAAAGTGCTGGGATTACAGGCGTGAGCCACCGTGCCTGGCCTTTTTTTTTCTTTTCTTTTTTTGCTACAGGCTCTCACTCTCTTACCCAGATTGGAGTGCAGTGGTGCAGTCTTGGCTCACTGTAGCCTCAAACTCCTAGGCTCAGGGGATTCTCCTTCCTTGGCCTCCCAAATAACTGAGACTACAGGTACACACCACCACACCTGGCTAATTTTTTATTTTTAATATGTAGTGTTGGGGTCTCTCTGTGTTGCCCAGGCTGTTCTCAAACTCCCACCTTGACCTCCCAAATTGCTGGGATTATAGGCGTGAGTCACCATGCCTGGGTGACTTCACTTTTTAGAGCAGTTTTACATTCACAGTAAAATTGAGCAGAAGGTACATAGTGCACATATGCCTCCTCCCACGATGTGCACAGCCTCCACCACCACCCACATCCCACACCTGAGTGGTACTTCTGTTATAATCAATGAACCTATCTTACACATCACTACCACCCAAAGTCCATTGTTTGCATTTGGATTCACTCTTGCTGTTATACATTCTACAGGTTTTAGCAAATGTATAATGATGTGTGTCCACCATTATAGTATCATATGGAGTAGTTTCACTGCCCTAAAAATCCTCTGTGCTCTGCCTATTCATCCTTCTCCATCCCTTAGCCCCTCGCAACCACTGATCTTTTTATTGTCTCCATAGTTTTGCCTTTTTCAGAATGTCATATATTGGAGTCATACAGTATATAGCATTCTCTGATGGGCTTCTTTTGCTTAGTAATATGCACTTGAGTTTCCTCCATGTCTTCATGGCTTGACAGTTCATTTCTTCTTAGTGCTGAATCATATTCCATTATACGGATGTACCACAGTTTATAAGAGTTTAACTTTTAATGCAGTCTTTTTCAAATTAAAGTATTCTAAAGGTCTTCTCAAGTTATAAATTCGCTGAACACTTAGTTTAAGACCTGGAGAGCTTTTGTAATCCCAGCACTTTGGGAGCCGAGGCGGATGGATCACGAGGTCAGGAGATCAAGACTATCCTGGCTAACATGGTGAAACCCTGTCTCTACTAAAAGTACAAAACAAATTAGCTGAGTATGGTGGTGGACGCCTGTAGTCCCAGCTACTCGGAAGGCTGAGGCAGGAGATAGGCAGGTGTGAACCCGGGAGGTGGAGTGTGCAGTGAGCCGAGATCACGCCACTGCACTCCAGCCTGGGCGATTGAGCTAGACTCCGTTTCAAAAGAAAAAAAAAAAAAAGACCTGGAGAGCTTTATAAAGCTTTGTGACTCCTTAAAGCATAATGATGTCAGAGGGTAAACCCATGGATGTTAAAATATCAACATAGAATGTAGAAGAATCTTCTATGTTCTCTGAAATTCCTTTCCTTTTCTTCCCAGGTACTCAGATAGACTCACTGTCCCAGCCTTCCTTGCATTTAGATGTAGTTAGTTCATTCTGGCTAATGAACTGTGAGTGGGAGTGGTCAAAATGGTTAAGAACTGAATATGTCAAGATCTCTAGATAGAAGGTCAGTATAGAAAAATGAATTGTATGTCTTTGGAAAGTGAAATTACAAAAATAGGTCCCTGTCAACATCAAAAAACACACCTAGGAATAAACAACAAAAGATGTGTAAGCCTTCTAGACCAAAAACTATAAAAAAGGAGGCATATACTACTATGTCCATGGATTGAAAGGATATTATAAAGCTGTTAACTTCCCAAAATTTATTTATAGATTCAATTCAATTCCAGTAAAAATCCCTGCAGACTTGTATGTGTACATGTAAAAACTGATAAGCAAATTTTGAAATGCAAAGTGCTGAGTGTAGCAAAGACAATCTTGAGGAAGAAAAAAGATAGAAGATACAAAGTACTGATTTTTAAGCTACCATAACTAAAAGTACATGATAGCAGAGAGAGCATAAACAAATAGACCAATATAATAAAATAGAGTCCCCAAATGGACCCACACATAAATAGTCACCTAATTTGCAACGAAGTTCCCATTGCAATGAAGTGGGAGGAAGAATGGTGTTATTCAACCAGGAAGAAATGAACCTTGATCTCTACATCCTATCAAACACAAAAATAAATTACAGATAAATCATAGACCTACATGTGAAAGGCAAAATAATAAAGCTTCTAAAAGATAACATAGAATATCTTCATGACCTTGAGGTAGGCAAAGATTTCTTGAATGGTTCACAAAAGAATAGTAACCATAAAAGAAAAGATTGATATTTCATAATTTTGTTAACATTCAAAACTTCTGTTTATCAAGAATACCATGTAGAGAGTGAAAAGGAAAGCTACAGAGTGTGAGAGTATATCTGCAATGCATATACTTAACAAAGAATTCATATCCAGAATATATAAATAACTTCTTCAAACCAATAAGAAAAGAACAGACTTCCCAATAGAAAAGTAGGCCAAAGACTTGGACAGGAAATTCCCAAAAGAGAATATCAAAATGGCTAATGAACCTATTAAAAGAGTCCTCAATAACATTAGTCATTAGGAAAATTCAAATTAAAACCACAAGGAGACCTCACTGCAGCCACACCAGCATAGCTAAATGAAAAAGAGACAATACCAAGTGTCAGCAAGGAGGTGGAGCAACTACAAGTCTCATGCAATGCTGGTAAGCATGTCGATTTGTCTAATCACTTTGGAAAACTATTTGCCAACATATACCAAACCTTTGCATATGTATGCCCTACGACCCAGGAATTCTACTTCTAGGTACATGCCCAAAAGAAATGTACACATATGTGCACCAAAAGACACGTTCATAATAGCTTTATTGATAATAGCTTAAAATGGAAAACAACCTAATCCCCATTAGTAGTAGAATGAATGAATAAATCATGGTATGTTCATGCAATGGAATATTATACAGCAATGAAAGAGAATGAACTGTTGCTTCACATCACAATATGGATGAATCTCCCAGACAAAGTGTTTTACGAAAGAAATAGGTGTACCTTCCTCATGCTGTCTTTCCTCATCTGCCAAATAAATGGCAAAGACTCCAAGGACCTAGAAGAGGATGGAGCCACAAAGTAGAGAGAACTTGGGGGACCCTAAATGATTATGTGGGAAGCTTACCTGGCCAGGAACAGTCACTTTGTATTGTGACATGAGTGAAAATAACTTTTATTGTGTTAATCCACTGAGAATTGGGATCACCTGTTACAGAAGCCAACATTCATTCTCCTAGGTGGTAAATAGGGCAAAACACAATTATGTGATAACAGGTGGTACCATCAGAATGTGCTGGAGAAGCTCATGAGAAGAGAGCCTACCAGGAGCTGGCATGGTCAGGAAAGGTCTCTTACCTTCAACAAGATAGAACTCAGATGGAGTATTGAGCTTAGATAAGTGACTAGAGAAAGCAAGATCCTGCTGTCAGAGGCATGTGAACGACAACAACTCCATCTTGAATAGGGGCTGGGTAAAATAAGGCTGAAACCTACTAGGCTACCTTCCCAGATGGTTAAGCAGTCTAAGTCACAGGATGAAATAGGAGGTTGGCACAAGACACAGGTCATAAAGACCTTGCTGATAATACAGGTTGCAGTCAAGAAGCCGGCTAAGTCCCACCAGAACCAAGATGGCCACGATAGTGACCTCTGGTCGTCCTCACTGCCACACTCCCACCAGCGCCACGATGGTTTACAAATGACATGGCAATGCCAGGAAGTTACCCTATATGGTCTAAAAAGGGAGGCATGAATAATCCACCCCTTGTTTAGCATATCGTCAAGAAATAACCATAAAAAGTGGGCAACCAGCAGCCCTCGGGGCTGCTCTGTCTATGGAGTAGCCATTCTTTTGTTCCCTTACTTTCCTAGTAAACTTGCTTCACTTTACTCTATGGACTTGCCCTGAATTCTTTCTTGTGTGAGATTCAAGAACCCTCCCTTGGGGTCTGGATTGGGTCCCCTTTCCTGTACCACTGCCAGGCGGGGGCAGAGGCACATGCTAAGGAGGACAGGTAGAGAGCACTCAGTTCCTGCACAGGGAAGACAGGGTAGGGCCAGCTTTGGCAGGGGCCCCTGTCATGCCCTGAAGGATCTTGGAAAAGAAGGGTCAAAGGCTGTTCTTTCCCTAGTAGAGCTGCCACCCACGATTTGAAATGACATATGTGCTCCGCCTACACATTCAGGGCAGTTTCATGGGAGACGTGCATAATTCCTTTAACCTGACAACATGCCCTAGTGTCTCCTCTTTATTTTATAATGATCTACGTTTAAAAGAATTTATGGAGTCTGACGAATAGCTTCACATTTTTTCCTTTGAACTCCCAGATGTTGACCATATTCCAAATTCCAGCTGAAGTTCCCAGCCCTTCACCAGAGCCGTCTGGTAATTTTCTAATACTCCCCAGGACATTCCTGTTCCCTGTGGAGAAAGAAGAAAACAACAGTGCTTCCCTGAGGGCGGTGTGCTTCAGCCCCCAGGACTGGAATCTCCATTTTAGGAAAAGTGTTTACAAGGGTATAAAACTCGGAGAGGAAACGGCCTGGGAGTCTCCTGGGAAACCATCTGCGACCCCATCCTAAGGATTTGCTGCAGAATTCTGTGGCATTCCTCAGCAGTGGGGCTGTCTAGGACGTTCACTCTGGTTTTAAAAATACACATTGAAGTGAAAGTGTGTGTGCCAGTGGGCGTCTGAAACAGCCCTGAGAAAATGACAGGCAAAGGTAAAAGAAGTGGGGGAGATAAAGAGAGAAGGAGAGAGGTGAAAGGCCTTTTCTGCAAAAGATCTCTTCTATGCACTTGAATATTTTTTAATGTATGGAAATATTCCAAGATACAAAAATAGAGAAGATAGTGAAATGAACCGCCATGTATTAAGTCATCTGGCTTCAACAAATATCAACATTTTGTACATTTTTTTTTCACCTGTCTGCCCCCTCCTTTTTTTGCAGTAGAGCTGGGATTGGTAAATGACAATCCCAGGGGCCAAATCCAGCCTGCCTCCTGTTCTTGTAAATAAAGTTTTATTGCAACACGGCCATGCCATTCATTTATGTATTGTCTATAGCTACTTTAACATCACAATAGCAAGGCTGAGCAGTCATGACAGAGACCATATGGCCCTCAAAAGCTAAAATATTTGCTATCTGGTCCTTTACCAGTTTGCTGTCCCCTATGCTAGAGTCATTGCTGGGACTATAGGTGTGCACCACCACACATGGCTAATTTTTATTGTTATTATTTGTAGAGTTGGAGTCTTGCTATATTGCTCAGGCTTGTCTTCAATTCCTGGGCTCAAGTGATCCTCCCACCTCAGCCTCCCAAAGTGTCATGATTATAGGTGTGAGCCACTAGGCTTAGAGTCCTAAAGCAAATACTAGACATCATATTATTTCATCTGGCTTCAAGTTTCCATCTCTAGCAGATAACAATTTTATAACTACCATATCAATAATGAAATGACGGCCGGGCGTGGTGGCTCACGCCTGTAATCCCAGCACTTTGGGAGGCCAAGGCGGGCAGATCACAAGGTCAGGCGATCGAGGCCATCCTGGCTAACACAGTGAAACCCCGTCTCTACTAAAAAAAATACAAAAAATTAGCCGGGCGCGGTGGCGGGCGCCTGTAGTCCCAGCTACTCGGGAGGCTGAGGCAGGAGAATGCCGTGAACCCGGGAGGCAGAGCTTGCAGTGAGCCGAGATCGTACACTGCACTCCAGCCTGGGCAACAGAGCCAGACTCTGTCTCAAAAAATAAAATAAAATAAAATAAAATAATAATAATAATAATGAAATGACCATGCCTAACAAAATTAGTGATTCTATCATCTCATCTCATTTATAATCTGTGTTGCAAATTACCCTAATATCTTGTGGTTTTTTTTTTTTTTTTTGATACAGACAGGGTCTCACTATGTTGCCCAGGTTAGTCTTGGACTCCTAGGCTGAAGTGGTCCTCTCGTCTCGGTCTCTCAAAGTGCTGGGATTACAGGCATGAGCCACCACGCCTAGCGCCCCCCAATATCTTTAAAATATCTTTTACAGTTGGTTTTTTTACGCCCTGATCTAAATGAAGTTTTTGCATTGCATTTGGTTGATATAGCTCTTAAGTATTTCTTAATCCATTGTCATTTCTCCCTTACCCTCTTGCCTTCTTTTAATCACATTTATGTATTAAAGAAACCAGGTCTTTTGTCCTCTGCAATCCCCACATGCTGGATATGGCTGGTTGAATCCTCACTGCATGATTTATCTTGACCGCAGTGCATCTTTAAGTGTCTGGGCCACATGAGGTGACGTGGGAAAGGCCCCATTGCCCTTTCCAAGGGAGATGTGTGGAAAGATGTAGAATGAGAAGTCAGTTGAATCAGACTGAGCACTGCTCCTCCAGGATGTGGAGGACAGTATCAATTATAGCAACTTCTAAGGCTCTTGTAATATAAACTGGCCCAGAAAAAATAGAATGTTCTTTAATCTAACAAATGTCAGAGCTAATGGTGCATAAGGAGTGAGAATAAAATCATATTAATATGAGGAACATCAATAGAATGATACAGGTGAGAAACATACTGTCTAGAACACTACACCATTTATATGAATTAAAAGTACAAACAAAAAACCTCTACTTACTTGACAAGGACCTGCAGCAAACCCCGGAGTGGGTGCCTTTGGAAGGAGGCAGGGATGGGAGACGGGATTGATGAGGAAGGGAAAAGACCAAGCAAGAGAAGAGGAGGTAGGCCAGGCACGGTGGCTCACGCCTGTAATCCCAGCACTTTGGGAGGCCGAGGAGGGCAGATTGCCTGAGGTCAGGAGTTTGAGACCAGCCTGGCCAACATGGTAAAACCCTGGCTCTACTAAAAATACAAAAGATTAGGCGGGCATGGTAGTGCATGCCTGTAATCCCAGCACTTTGGGAGGCTGAGGTGGGAGCATCACCTGAGGTCAGGAGTTCAACACTAGCCTGGCCAACATGGCAAAACCCCATCTCTACTAAACAAAATACAAAAATTAGCTGGGCATGTTGGTGGGCACCTGTAATCTCAGTTACTCAGGAGGCTAAGGCAGGTGAATCGTTTGAACCCAGGAGGTGGAGGTTGCAGTGAGCCAAGATCCTGCCACTGCACTCCAGCCTGGGTGACAGAGTGAGACTCTGTCTCAAAACAAAAAAATAGGCCGGGTGCAGTGGCTCACGCCTGTAATCCCAGCACTTTGGGAGGCTGAGGTGGATGGATCACGAGGTCAGGAGATCAAGACCACCCTGGCCAACACGGTGAAACCCCGTCTCTACTAAAAATGCAAAAAATTAGCTGGGTGTGGTGGCGGGCGCCTGTAGTCCCAGCTACTTGGGAGGCTGAGGCAGGAGAATGGCGTGAACCCAGGAGGCGGAGCTTGCAGTGAGCTGAGATCCGGTCACTGCACTCCAGCCTGGGCGACAGAGCGAGACTCCGTCTCAAAAAAAAAAAAAAAAAAAAAAAAAAAAAAAAAAAAAAATTAGC
>NW_016810602.1:2046628-2058037 GCF_001698545.2 Rhinopithecus bieti | reverse complement strand
TCAAAAAAAAAAAAAAAAAAAATAGAAGAGGAGGTAGCGATGACCCTTGATGGAGATTCCCTTGAATTGGAGAGAATGATTAACTCAACTCTGCACCAAACAAAGAAGCCAACAGGCATTGAGACTGGTCAGTGCTTATCTTGGAATGATTCGTCACCTTTTTGGGAAAAGTGAACACATCTTCGCTCCTCCGGCTGGTGAGAAGACTGAACTGTATTGTGATCCCCGGCCATACAGTCTGAACTGCACTGCAGCACTGCGATGGCTCAGCACAGGGGCCACCACTGGTAGAAGAAAGAATCCCCCAAGAGACCTCCTGCTGTAGCCAAGGAGGAGCTAAGGAACCCTGGACCAGGGATATGGAAAAGTCAGTTGCCTGGAAAGAGGAAACTTTGGAGTACAAAAAGAGAAGTTAAAAGAGAAAGAGAGAAAGCAGCCTATAGCCCCACCACCTTATTTTGAAGGCTCAGGTCTGCAGTTCTTAGGGTTGAGTTGTGTTTCTTCCACAGAGGATAGGTTGGAGTCCTCACCTCCAGCACCTCATGATGTGACTCTATCTGGGGATAGGATCTTTTTGTTTTGTTTTGTTTTGTTTTGTTTTGTTTGTTTTTGGAGATAGGGTTAAACAAGTTAAAATGAGATCATTAGTGAATTCTAATCGACTATGACTGGTGTCCTTGTAAGAAGGGGAAATTGGCCGGGTGTGGTGACTGACACCTGTAATCCCCAGCACTTTGGGAGGCCGAGGCAGGTGGATCACTTGAGGTCAGGAGTTCGAGACCAGCCTGGCCAATATTGTGAAACACGTTCTTTACTAAAAATACAAAAATTAGCTGGACGTGGTGGTGGGCACCTGTAATCCCAGCTACTCAAGATGCTGAGGGAGAATCACTTGAACCCGGGAGGCAGAGGTTGCAGTGAGCCCAGATTGTGCCATTGCACTCCAGCCTGGGTGACAAGAGTGAAACTTCATATCAAAAAAAAGGGGGGGAGGCGGGGGGCAATTTGCACACAGAAACATGTCCACAGGAGAATACCACGTGCAGATTGGAGTGATGTTGCCACACACTAAGGAACTAGAGCCAAGGAAGAGAGGCCTGGAACAGATCCCTCCTGAGCACCTTCCGAGCGTGGCCCCGCTGGGACCTTGAGTGTGGACTTCCTGTCTCTAGAACTGTGAGACAGTAAATGTCTGTTGTCCTAAGCCACCCAGTTTTGTGGTACTTTGTTATTGCAGCCCTGGGCAGCTCATGCAGCAACTCTCTCCCCTTATATTGCTTTTGAGGCTATGACAGCATTGTGTAGTTGGAACTCCTGCTCCTCCCACGGCACCTGGCTCTTCGAAGAACCACCTGGCCATCCACAAAGGATGGCTGACATCTCCTCAGCTTCCTGGGGAAGATGGCAAGGCAGGTTCACACAGAGAACCCCATCAGGCATCCTAAAAGGACACTCGTGAAATGTCACAGCCCATGAGGATGGGTTAGTGTCTAGACCCTATGTCATCAGGGGTGATGGGAGCACAGGACTGATAGTTTGCAGCCAGCAGAGAAGATGCCCCTGGTCAGGAAAGAGCAACTCTCTGCTCACCTCAAAGGGACAAGGGATGAGGTGGGAAGGGGGAGGCTGCCACACCTGCTTTAAGTGAAACGATAACACCTGGGCTCCAGAGCACCCCGTCCTAAAATGACCACAGCTGATTGAGAAAGCTGAGGACGGGGCTGGAGGTTATGCATCTTCGCATGCTTTTTTAGTTCATTCTGTGGGAGCAACTTTTGGAGAACAGGAGCAGATCTGGGGGGAATTGGGGGAAGGTAACTCTGCGGGGAATGTTCAGGGGAATTTAGAAGAAAGATAACGCAGGTGCAGAAGTCAGTGCAGCCTGCCCCTTGAACTCGTCTCAGGAAGGGGTGCACTGGAGGAGTTGAAGAAGGTGCTGCGCTTGAGCCTGAGTCTGGGTACAGCAAGCTCCGCAGAGGCAGCAACCGCGTCCTTGAATGGCTGGGACTGCTGGAGCCACTGCTGCCTAAGCAGGTCAGAAATGGGGGTGCAGCAGAAAGCTGTGTGTTTTATTGGGGTGTGTGTGTGTGTGTGTGTGTGTGTTTGTTTTGAGACAGGATCTTGCTCTGTTGCCCAGGCTGGAGTGCAGTGTCATGATCATAGCTCACTGCAGCCTTGAACTCCTAGGCTCAGGTGATCCTCCTGCCTCAGCCTCCTGAGTCACTGGGACTGCAGTTGCACCACCACACCTGGCTAATTTTTTTTTTTTTATTTTTGTAGAGATGGGGTCTCATTAAGTTGCCCAATCTGGTCTCCAACTCCTGACCTCAAGCAATCCTCCCACCTTGGCCTCCTGAAGTGTTGGAATTACGGGCACGAGCCACTGCTCCTGGCCTGAAAGCTGTTGTTTTTATCCACCAGCCTCTCCCCCTCCCTTGCTAGCTACCCACCTTTGAGGGTTAGTACAGGCCTCCTTCCCTTGGGGAAGGTGATCCTGATGAGGCTGCCAATCACAGTCCCCTTTCTTCTCCCTCACTTCAGCCCAAGAGGCAGGCATGAGACCCAAGCCCAGCCAATCAGAGCTCTTTATTGGGAATTATGTCTTCTAAAGCAAGAAGTCCTCTCCCTCCTTAGGATGGCCAAACTGACATGATGTGAGCCTAGAGCTGCCTGTAACCATGTTGAACCTGGCCCAGTCACAAATTCTGGGTCGCTAAAGGCTAGTGAGAATCCTGATGACAACATATAAATCCTTTGATTCTATCCCTGCCCAACCTGTGGACACACGTCTGAGACCTCAGGAGAGAGATGGTTATGAGTAAAAAGTGAGATCTCAGTAAAATCTCTATAGACCTCCAGGGCAAGGGCAGTGCATTGGAGAGGAGAGAAGCATCTTGCTACCACTTCATCAGAGAGCAACTCCAGCTTTGGTCCAGCTTTGGTCCAGTGAGTTCTGCAAGGGCCGTGGCCCATAGGAGATTTTGGTGCTTGGCCAGGGGCACTAGTTCCAGTGGCAACACCATCTCCTAGCAGGAGATGGTGGTATCTTGAAAACCATAGGAAGTACTGGGTGAGAGAGCAAAACAGCACTCTGTGAGAACAGTCTTGTTCACACACACACACACACACACACACACACACACGTGAGACTGGTCCCTCTTTTCATGATTCACAAACATACTTCTTATTTTTCTGTGGGGGTGGGGTGTGTGGGATGGTTGATTAACAGAAGATTGCAGGTATAGGTCTGGCTTCAGCAGGTAAGGCAAGAGCCAGTGAAATCTGAGTTTGGGGGTTTTGTATGAGACAGGGTCTCTCTCTGTCACCCAGGCTGGAGTGCAGTGGTGCAATCACTGCTCACCGCAGTCTTGACCTCCTGGGCTCAAGCCATCCTCCTGCCTCAGCCTCCTGAGTAGCTGGGATTACAGGTGTGTGCTACCACACCCAGTTCAGTTTTAATTTTTTTGTAGATATAGGGTTTTGCTCTGTTGCCTGGGCTGATCTTGAACTCCTGTGTTCAAGCAGTCTTCCTGCCTTAGCCTCCCGAAGTGCTGAGATTAAGGGCATGAGACATCGTGCCCAGCCACAGAATCTGAGTATTATTCTTGCTGTGTCCCCTTTTGTTCCCATAGGCTGAGGTGGCCTGGGAAACTCAGGTTATATTTGGGTAACCTCAATAAATTTGGCCAACTAATGGCCAGTGTTTTGCTTATCTACTGCTGTGTAACAAATTACTCCAAAACATGGAGATTTAAATAACAGTGAATATTTTTTATCTCTCACAGGTTGGGGATTTGGGAATGGCTTAGTTGAGTGGTTCTGACTCAGGGGTCTCATGAAGCCATAGCACAATGTTGATCAGGGCTGTAGGATCCACTTCTAAGTAGGCTCATTCACATTGCTGGCAAATTATGCTTGCTGTTGGCTGGAGAGTGAGGGTGGGAGCTCAGTTCTCCCCACAGGGACTTCTCCATGGGACTGCTTGAGTATCCTCACAACATGGCGGCTGACTTAGTAGAAAGCAAGTGATCCAATCGAGCAAGGTGGAAGCCACAATGCGGGTTACAGCATTGAAAGTTCAACTCTTTCTTTTCTGCAATATCCTATGATTACATAATTCATCCCAACTCAGTTGGGAGGGGAAGACACAAAAGCATGAACACCAGGAGGCAAGGCTCACTGAGGGCTTTCTCAGAAGCCGGCTGCTACAGCCAGTCTCAGCATGGCATCATATTCAAAAGAAGCACCAGTTTGACATCCAAAAGCACTGAAAAGTCATGGGAAGAAGGAAAGACATTGTAGAATGCCCAGTGGAAGTTCAAAAGTTCCTCTTCACTCTTCAGTTTTCCCACAATTTTCTCATCACAGCAATTCCTGAGGGTAGTTGGTTTAGGAAAGGATGAAATATGTCAGAAAAATCTACGTATATAAATAAAACCAAGAAGCTGTGTTCACATTAAGATCCAAATGGAAATCCAGCTGAAGTAGGAGCCATTGGATCTGCCCCACCAACCTGTTGTGAGAATGAGCTAGGTAAATATTTGGCGGATGCAAGGTCCATCACAGGTTAATAGCTCTGGTCATTACCAAGCCTGGTTATGCTGGAATTGCATGTAGTCTCAACTGGACACTCATGTTTAAGCACAATTTAAAAAATCACCAAGGGAAACCAGGAAGCAACACTTCTATTTGGGAAGTCAACTAATGGAAAGTTTTCTAAAATAAGTAACAGCTTCAGCAATGGGATTTGTGACATCCCTCCCGTGTCACAGTTAATGTCTACCTTGTTTAGTACCAAATAGTACTTTTAGCCTTCAGAACTTTGAAACTGCATAACTACTGGAACAGTTTAAAAAGAATGAGAACATAATGATTTCATACAGCTTATACGTTTCCCAAATAAGTAAAGTTCGCACAACTGAAGCAAAGGAAAGCTGACTTACAGGAATGAGAGGCAGTGTGGTAACCCAGAGAAACTAGGCTGTCGCGGGATACATGGGTGTGAATTTCAGCTCTGCTACTTTCACGCTGTGTGTGTCTCCGCAGGACACTTGACCTCTTTGAGGCTTACTTTTCTCATCTGGAAATCAAGAGAGTTGCCCTAGATAATTCTAAGGACCGGCCCAGCCAGAGGTCTGTGAGTGCATGAGAAACGTGCTGTGGGTAAGGTTATGGTGTCAGCTTCCACGTGGTCCGTGTATACAGTGAAGCCCACGTGCCCTGCTCCATTTGGAGAGGCAGCTTGACCAACGTGTAGAATTGGAATCATCTGCATAGGAAGCTGCCTTTTGAAAGTGCTAGCGGCGTGCCCCAAGCGCTTGTTTTCTGGTGGAGCTGATCTGCCCTGCCCAAGCACTAACTGGGAAGCTCTTACCCTTATTTTCCCTTTGCCCCAATTCCTTTAACTCTTTATTTCTTTTATGGTGTGTATTTTTTCTAAGCACCTCAAAAAGATTTCGTAAGATACGAAATAAAGTGAGCGTATAAAATCCTCCAAAGTGAGTTGTTTTTGTAGACTAATCACAGAACTACTGTGTGACCCGGCAATCCCACTTCTGGGTATATACCCAAGAGAACTGAAAGCAGGGACCTGAACAGATATTTGTGCACAATATTCATAGCAGCATTATTCACAGTAGCCAAAAGGCAGAAACAACCACCCAAATGTCCCTCAACAGATGAATGGGCCGGGCGCGGTGGCTCAAGCCTGTAATCCCAGCACTCTGGGAGGCCGAGACGGGCGGATCCCGAGGTCAGAAGATCGAGACCATCCTGGCTAACATGGTGAAACCCCGTCTCTACTAAAAAATACAAAAAACTAGCCGGGTGAGGTGGCGGGCGCCTGTAGTCCCAGCCACTCGGGAGGCTGAGGCAGGAGAATGACGCAAACCCGGGAGGCGGAGCTTGCAGTGAGCTGAGATCCGGCCACTGCACTCCAGCCCGGGCGACAGAGCGAGACTCCGTCTCAAAAAAAAAAACAAAAAACAGATGAATGGATAAACAAAACGTGCTATATTCATACAATGAAATAGTATTCAGCCATAAAAAGAAATGAAATGTTGATATATGCTAAAACATGGATAGACCTTGAAAAC
Organism: Rhinopithecus bieti; assembly: GCF_001698545.2. Lineage (NCBI taxonomy): Eukaryota > Metazoa > Chordata > Mammalia > Primates > Cercopithecidae > Rhinopithecus > Rhinopithecus bieti. The sequence continues at coordinate 2,051,942 of NW_016810602.1, read as the reverse complement.
ATTATTATTGAAATAATAAAACAATGAAAACATTATTATTAGTGAAATAATCCGGACAAAGAAAAACAAATATTATATGATTCTCCTTATATCAGGTACCCAGAATAGGCCAATTCACCGAGGTAGAAAATAAGACAGAAGACCGGGTGCTGTGGCTTACACCTGTAATCCCAGCACTTTGGGAGGCCAAGGTGGGTGGATAACTTGAGATCAGGAGTTCCAGACAAGACTGGCCAATATGGTGAAACCCGATCTCTACAAAAAAATACAAAAAATTAGCTGTTCATGGTGGCGCGTGCCTGTAATCCCAGCTACTTGGGAGGCTGAGGCTGGAGAATCGCTTGAACCTGGGAGGTGGAGGTTGCAGTGAGCTGAGATTGTGCCATTGCACTCCAGCATGAGCAACAAGAGTGAAACCCCATTTCAAAAAAAAAAAAAAAAAAAAAAAAAAAAAAAAAAAAAAAAAAAGGAAAAAAAAAAAGTCAAGAAAAGAAAAAAGGAAAAGAAAAGAAGATAGAAAGTGGGATGTGATGGCTCATCCCTGAATGATTACCTTGGGAGACCGAGGCAGGCAGATGGTTTGAGCCCAGGAGTTTGAGACCAGCCTGGGCAACATGGCGAAACCCTGTCTCTACAAAAATACAAAAAATCTGCCAGATGTGGTGGCGTCTGTTGTAGAGAAAAAAAAAAAAAAATGGAATAGAGGTTACCATGGGCTGGAAGGGAGGGGCAAAAAGGAATTATTAATGGGTCGAAATTTTTGTGAAATAATGAAAAAGGTAGCCGGGCGCAGTGGCCAAGCCTGTAACAGCAGTTGGTGAGCCGAGACGGGCGGGTACAGTAGGAGATCGAGGGACACCCTGGCTAATACGGTGAACCCGTCTCTACTAAGGATACAAAACTAGCCCAGGACGAGGTGGCGCCTGTGTCCAGTATCGGGAGGCTGAGGCGAGAGATGGCATAAACAGGGAGGCGGGAGCTTGCAGTGAGCTGAGTCCGGCCACCGCCTCCAGCCTGGGCGACAGAGCCGGGACTCCGTCTCAAAAAAAAAAAAAAAAAAACGAAAATAATGAAAAGGTTTTTTTAACATAAGTGGTGTGTTATCACTTTGTGATGTATTTAATGCCATTGAATTGTGAATGTTAAAATGATAAATATTATGTATGTTTCCACAATAATAAATTAAAGTAAGTTGCTTGTTTCTGTGCTTCTGTGGAAAGCTTTTCTGTTTGTGTGTGTAATTTGGCTCTCTGTGATGTGAAGGGGAAGGTGAGAATGAGCAGGGAAGTAGTTGCTTAATAATGAAATCTGACTGGAAATCATGAAGGCGGATTGCACGTAGTTTGCATGCTGTGTGTCAGCGTTGGGTGAGTTTGGAAAGACTCAAGAGGGCTTTGGATTTTATGAAAGAGGCAGAAGTGCCAGAAAGCAAGAGGGACCAATACCATGCAGGGTAACTTTTCCCTAACAGATTTCTATTCCAGGCTCCTGAATTAATCAGAAACTCAGTTTGCTCCTGGAGGCTGTGGGGCTCTAATTTTTTTTTTTTTTTTTTTCTTGAGGACAGGAGTTCACTCTGTCCCCAGGCTGGAACAAGGGGTTCGTCTTGGCTCCGCCTCGCGCACCCACACCCTACCCCGTACCACCACCCCCACAACCCACTCCGCCTCCCGCACTCCCCTGTGCTCCCCTGTTCAAGCACCTCTCCTGTCTCAGCCTCCCGAGTAGCTGTGACTACAGGTGCCCGCCACCACAGCTGGCTAATTTTTCGATTTTTAGTAGAGACAGGATTTCACCATATTGGCCAGGCTGGTCTCGAACTCCTTATCTCAAGCGATCTGCCCACCTCAGCCTCCCAAAGTGCTGGGATTACAGGCGTGAGCCACCATGCCCAGCCCCGTGACTCTATTTCAATCCATGTCTTAATTCAAATCAGAAAAATAATTATTCTAATAATAAATTTTAATTTAAAAATATTCACACAGTACAGAAGAGTGAAAGTTCGCCTGTAATCCTTCCCCCAGAGAAGTCCGGTGAATATTCTTCCAGGGCTTTCTGTTCTTATTGGTCAGGATAGTTTCCAAATGGGTACATTTCTTCCAGAATTAGATGACCTCCTCTCTCTTCTTACTGCTACCATTGTAACCTCTGTGACCTAGTCTCCCCATCTGTTTTACATAGGTCACACTCACTATTACCTTTGAATAGAATAATTCCTTAAATGTGCATGGTGCTTGATAGCTCAGAGAATACTCTGGTAGGCTGCCCCACCAGAACGTAGGCCTCGTGGGGGCAGGGATTCTTTTCTGTTTTGTCCTCTGCTGTATCCCCAGCATGAGGAACAGTGGTGCCACGCAGTAGACATACAATCTGTGTTAGCTGACTATATGGCTAGGTGTTGTCTCACGGAGTCCTTAGAGCCATTCTGCAAGGGATTTCTCTCCTTTTCTTTTAAATTTTTTGTAGAGACAGGGTCTGCTGCGTTGCCCAGCCTGATCTCAAATTCCAAGCCTCAAATGACTCTCCCACCTCAGCCTCCCAAAGCGCTGAGATTACAGGCATGAGCCACCATACCCTCCTTTTTCTTTTTCTTTTTTTTTCTTTTTTTTTTGCAGACAAGGAAACTGAATCTCAGCAAGACTGATTAATTTACCCAGTTATCTAGAATTAAGATAGGCTATTTGGCTCCAAGTCCAGTGGAAAAGAAGTATATTGTACATAAACTTTTTCTCCTAATTAAAAAAAAAATTTTTTTTAAACAGGATCTCACTCCATCACCCAGGCTGGAGTGGAGTGGCATGATCATGGCTGCATCACTGCAACCTCAATCTCCTGGGCTCAAGCAATCCTCCAGCCTCAGCCTCCTGAGTAGCTGGGACTATAGATGCACACCAGCACACCCAGATAATTTTTCAATTTTTGTAGAAACAGGGTCTCATTGTGTTACCCACACTGGTCAAATGACCCTCCCACCTCAGACTCTCAACATGCTGGGATTACAGGAATGAGCCTCTGCGCCCAGCTCACACTTCTTTTATAAACCCCTGTGAAGTAAATGAAGCAGAAACTTTGAGGTCTTTGGATGCTGCTAGTTTCTCCCATTATTCTCTCGTCCTCCAGCCCATTTTTCCTGCCTTCCCTGTTTTCCTCCTCCCTTTCATGTCAGCTGCCTTTTGTTCTTACCCTGCATCCACCTCCTTACTCTCCCACTTATTTGAGAATGCCCTGTGAGGTCCTACCCTCTTCTCCAGGTGGCTTGTTGAAGAATTCCTTCTAAGCACTCAGGTTCTCTCCCTGGGAGAAGTTCTGTCCTACTACGCTTCCAGTGACATTGTTACTCCTCTGTGGACCGGGCTTTGGCCACTGCTAGGTAGCCCATGGCTCATGGTGTATTATTAGAGGGTTTGTTGCACAGAATTCCCAGTTGTTGTTTTTTTCCCAATATATGATTCCAAGTCCTTTGTGAAAAGCCCCTCTGTGTCTACCAGCAAGAGACAAATCAATGTCGTGAGCTCCCTACTATGATGCACTGAAAAGAGCACAGCATCACTGCTGCGGTGTTCCTGCCAAAAATATATACATCGTGAGGAAGCAATCAGATGAATGCAAAGTGAGGGACATCCTGCGCTCTTCAAATGTCAAGGTCATGCAAGATAAGAAAAGTCTGAGGAACTGTTCTAGATTGAGGGAGACGAATGAGATGTGATAACTAAATCCAACCTGTGATCCTAGTCTGGATGCTAGACCCATAAAGTGGGGTCTGTGGATTCAATGGTATTATTGTATCAGCGTCAATTTCCTAATTGTTATGGTTGTGCTGTGGTTATAAGTAGGAACATGTGACACTCAAATATTAGATATATAAAAGTCCTGTGGGGCATGGGACAATTCTTGTGAAACTTTTCTGCCTATTGCAGGAGGACTTCTGGCCATTCTGGTCTCTCCCCACTAAAGCCAATAATGCCCTCTCCATCACCAAGACAACTAAAAGAAGCCCCTACAACCGGGCACGGTGGCTCAAGCCTGTAATCCCAGCACTTTGGGAGCCTGAGGCAGGCGGATCACGAGGTCAAGAGATCAAGACCATCCCGACCAACATGGTAAAACCCCATCTCTACTAAAAATACAAAAATTAGCTGGGTGTGGTGGTGCACGCCTGTAGTCCCAGCTACTCAGGAGGCTGAGGCAGGAGAATCACTTGAACCCGGGAGGTGGAGGTTGCAGTGAGCCGAGATCGCACCACTGTATTCCAGCCTGATGACAGAACAAGACTCCATCTCAAGAAAAGAAAAGAAAAGAAAGAAAAAGAAAAAAGAAAGAAAGAAAAAGCTTCTACAAATTTCTAAAACACCTCCCAGAGGGCAGTAGTCTGTCTGGCGAGAACCACTGCTGTAATGGAGGAGAACAGCAAAATTCCAAAGATTCCTGTGGAGAAAACAGAAGGTCTGACGAATTTCTACGAATTAATTCATAGAAATGAATTAACCAATGACAAAATGATGTGTGCAAGGCAAAAAGCCCATGCTACCTGTAACAGGTAGGGTCGTTGTGTGTGGAGGAGAAAGGGGTTCTATCACCCCAGAGACCTCAGCTGAGGCCCTAGTTCCTCCAGGAATCCAGCACCTGTCAAGGTCAGTCAAAGGAGAGCCCTTTTTAACATGTCTGTAGTCATCCGCATCACGGGGCTGTCAGCTGCTAGGGTGTTTCCCACACCAAAGGTGACGCATAGAAGAAGGAACTTGAGTGCCCTATGATGTTCTCATTTTAATTATTGCACCCCAATAATTGGGCCTCTCCTTAGCGATGAAAGATAAATCTCAGGCTTTACTGGGGCTATTCAATAAAAACTAGAAACTTCAAGGTGCTCTCTCTCTCTCTTTTTTTTTTTCTTTTTGTTTTTTTGAGACAGAGTCTCGCTCGGTCTTGCCCAGGCTGGAGTGCAGTGGCGCGATCTCAGCTCACTGCAGCTTCTGCCTCACAGGTTCAAGCAATTCTCCTGACTCAGCCTCCCGAGTTGCTGGGATTACAGGCACACATTGCCATGCCTGGCTAATTTTCTGTATTTGTAGTAGAGACAGGGTTTCGCCATGTTGGCCAAGATGGTCTTGATCTTCTGACGTCGTGATCCACCCACCTTGGCCTCCCAAAGTGCTGGAGTTGCAGGTGTGAGCCACCGTGCCCGGCTGCTCTCTCTCTCTCTCTTTTTTTTTTTTTTTTTTTAAAACAAAGCCTTATTCAGGAACCTGAATTTCAGACCCAATATATCTTTTATTATTATTATTATATTATTATTATTATTATTATTATTATTATT
>NW_016810602.1:2031791-2044115 GCF_001698545.2 Rhinopithecus bieti | reverse complement strand
ACACACGCACACACATGAGCCTAGGCCTGCCTGGGGTCACCATCTTCCACCTCCACATGTTGTACCACTGGAAGGTCTTTAGGGGCAATAACATGCATGGAGCTGTCATCTCCCGTGATAACAGTGCCTTATTCTGGAATATCTCCTGAAAAACCCGCCTGAGGCTATTTCAAAGTTAACTTTTTTTTTTTTTTTTTTTTGGAGACAGTGTCTCATTCTGTCGCCCAGGCTGGAGTGCAGTGGTGTGATCTCGGCTCACTGCAAACTCTGCCTCCCAGGTTCAAGCAATTCTCCTGCCTCAGCCAAGTAGCTGGGACTACAGGCGCCCGCCACCATGCCCGGCTAATTTTTGTATTTTTTTAGTAGAGATGGGGGTTTCACTATGTTGGCCAGGCTGGTCTTGAACTCCTGGTCTTGAACTCCTGATCTCATGATCCGCCCTCCTCGGCCTCCTAAAGTGCTGGGATTATAAGCATGAGCCACTGTGCCTGGCTAATTTTTTTTTTTTTTTAAGTAGGAGGTTTTCATTTTGTGATAATGGATATGCTTTGATATGCTCTAAAATAATGATAAAAAGTATGGAATAATAAATACATTAACCAGTACCATAGGGGTTCATCATTATCCAGTAGCACGTACTGTACATAATTGCATGTACTATACTTTCATATGACTGGCAATGCAATACGTTCATTTACACCAGCATTACCACAAACATGTGAGCAACGTGTTGCACTAAGATGTTGTCATGTCACTAGGCAACAGAAATTCTTTGACTCCATCATAATACTGTTGTGTATGCAGTCCGTTACCAAAATGTTGCTATTTGACCCGTGACTGTACTTAAAGAGAGTCATCCAAAATTATTACTGTACTCAAACTTTATGACCTACTCACATTTCCATGCCTAAATTGTCAATAAATTATTTCAAAGACCACCAGAGCCCCTGTATGTAGTTTCTCTGCCCATAAATGGTAAAAACTTTCAGAAATACACTAAATTACAAGTACTTCATTTTAGTTTATCAGAGTGTGTGTTTTTAATACCGCGGGGCCTGGATTCCATGTTTTCAGAGTATCTTTGCTCTTGTTCTGTGACCTTGTCCATACCCTCAGCAGACCCAGCAATTCCATAAGACCCAGCAATTCCACTCCTGGGTATATATCCAGGAGAACTGAAAGCACGTGTTTACTCAAAAACATGCACATGAATATTCATCTCAGCATTGCTCATAATAGTCCCCAAATGGAAACAACCCAAAGTGTCCATCAACTCATGAATGGATAAATCAAATGTTGTATATCCATACAATGGAATATTATTTGACAATAAAAAGGAATGAAGTACTGACACATACTACAACGTGGATGAACCTTGAAGACATTAAGTGAGATAAGCCAGACACTATAGGTCACTTATCGACCAGGTGCGGTGGCTCATGCCTGTAATCCCAGCACTTTGAGAGGCCGAAGCAGGTGGACCACCTGAGGTCAGGAGTTCGAGACCAGCCTGGCCAACATGGTGAAACCTCATCTCTACTAAAAATACAAAAATTAGTCAGGTATGGTGGCAGGTGCCTGTAATCCCAGCTACTCAGGAGGCTGACGCAGGAAAATCACTTGAACCCGGGAGGCAGAGATTGCAGTAAGCCGAGATTGTGCCAGTGCACTGCAGCCTGGGCGACAGAGCCAGACTCCATCTCAAAAAAATAAAATAAAATAAAATAAAATAATAAAATAAAATAAAAATCACCAGGAGTTCGAGACCAGCCTGGCCAACATGGTGAAACCTCATCTCTACTAAAAATACAAAAATTAGTCAGGTATGGTGGCAGGTGCCTGTAATCCCAGCTACTCAGGAGGCTGACGCAGGAAAATCACTTGAACCCGGGAGGCAGAGATTGCAGTAAGCCGAGATTGTGCCAGTGCACTGCAGCCTGGGCGACAGAGCCAGACTCCATCTCAAAAAAATAAAATAAAATAAAATAAAATAATAAAATAAAATAAAAATCACTTATCACATGATTCCATTTACATGAAATACTCAGAATAGGCAAACCCATAAAGACAGAACGTAGATTGATGTTTTACCAGAGACTAAGGGGAGGAGGTAATAGGGAGTAACTATAGTAGGTATGGAGTTTCATTTTGTGATAATGGATATGCTTTGATATTGGAGAGTGGGGATGTTTGCACAAGACAGTGAATATATTAAAACACATAGGCCAGGTGCAGTGGTTCATGCCTATAATCCCAGAACTTTGGGAGACCAAGGCAGGATGGTCGCTTGAGCCCAGGTGTTGGAGACTAGCCTAAGTAACAAAAAGTACCAGTCTGTACAAAAAATTAAAAAAAAAAAATTAGCCAGGGGTGGTGGCATGCACCTATAGTCCCAGCTACTCAGGAGGCTGAAGTGGGAGAATCACCTGAGCCTGGGAAGTTGAGGCTACGGTGAGCCGTGATCGCATCACTACGCTACAGCCTGGAAGACAGACTGAACCCTGTCTAAACACACACACACACACACACACACACACACACACGCGCGCACACACACGGAGAAAACATTAAATTGTAAACTTTAAAATGGTGACTTTTATGATATGTATTTTATACCTCAATTTTTAAAACACTGCCTTAAAAATATATTTATCGGGTGAGTGATTCATCCCTGAAAAAGATATAAACTCAGGGAGCTCTGGATCAACTCTATAATTCTTCCTGGATGTTCCTGCTGGTTACAGTTCATGAAAAAAGATTGCATCTAAAGGTTGCAATGTTGGCACCCCGTGTGAGAAAAGGGTGTAGCTGTGATTTATCTGTGACTGGGTGTTGGTTGCCAGCACTCTGGCTGGATTGTGTCCATCATCTATTTTTATTAACTTCAAGAGAGGAAGTCTGTGTTAGTTCATTTGTGTTGGTATAAAGGAATACCTGGGACTGGGTTATTTATAAAGAAAAGAGGTAGCCGGGCACTGTGGCTCACACCTGTAATCCCAGCACTTTGGGAGGCCAAGGCAGGCAGATCACAAGGTCAGGAGTTCGAGACCAGCCTGGTCAATATGGTGAAACCTGTTTCTACTAAAAAATACAAAAATTAGCTGGGCATGGTGGCAGGTGCCTGTAGTCCCAGCTACTCGGGAGGCTGAGGCAGAAGAATTGCTTGAACTGGGGAGGTGGAAGTTACAGAGAGCCGAAATTGCACCACTGCACTCCAGCCTGGCGACACAGCGAGACTCTGTCTCAAAATAAAAATAAAAAAAAGAAAAGAGGTTTCCTTTGGCTCATGGTTTTGCAGTCTGCACAGGAAGCATGATGCTGACATCTGCTTCTAGGGAGGGCCTCAAAAAGCTTACAGTCATGGATGAAAGGCAAAGGGGGAGCAGGCCTGTCACATGGTGAGAGGGGAAGCAAGGTGCCAGGGAGGTGCCACATTCTCTTAAACAATCACATATTCTACAAACTCATAGAGTGAGGACTCATTACCATGGGGAGGGCACCAAGCCATTCATAAGGGATCTGCCCCTGTGACCCAAACACCTCCCACTAGGCCCCATCTTCATCACTGGGATCACATTTCAATATAAAATTTGGAGGAGCCAAATATCCAAACCATATCCAAGCCAGAGAGGGAAATTGTGAACCTTTCATGACAGGCTAACAGAAAAGTTCTGTATTTCAAGGCTAAGTACATCATCTTAATTATATGGTGATGGGGCAGATGGTGAATGCTTGGGTTAGAATTTTGATTTATTTTATCATAGGCTTTGGAAGTTTACATAAGAGGTGAAATAAAACTTGTTGGTGTTCTCTGGGACATGGTGTAGAACAGTCAAGAATCCCTCCCGCCAGAAAAGTGCTGTCTGTGGTTCACACCCTGCTGAGATGGGTGTAGAGCTGGGGCCAGACACTCCTCTTGTGGATATACTCAGGGGCCCTGTCAGTTCGGTTGGACCAGCAGCATTTTCAGGGTTTGTCCTTGCAATGCGTCTCTTTCATGGGTGAATGAGAAGGTGAGGACTGATATTTACCTCTTACGGAGAAGTAAAGAGATTCTGATAAAAACCTGTTTGGACTAGGGAGCAACAACTCTCCTGATTCTTCACTCCCATCCACAGGTCTGCACCAGGGCCTCTCAGAGGACAAGACTGACCCACAGTTACTTCCACTTTTTCGAGGTTTCTAGTATATTAAAATATGAAGAAATGCCAACCACCCCCCCCAAAAGATGGTGAGAGTTGTGGGTTTTGTTGTTGTTGTTGCTTGTTTGTTTGTTTGAGACAGTCTCACTCTGTCACCCAGGCTGGAGTGCAGTGGCGTGATCATGGTTCACTGAAGCCTCAACGTCCTGGGCTCAAGCAATCCTCCCACCTCAGCCTCCCAAGTAGCTGGAACCACAAGTGCATGCCACTGTGGTGTATTTTAAATGTTCACATTTGATAAATTAATACTTTCATCACAGAAAAAGATAGTAAAGGTAATGTGTTTTTTGCATGATAATTCCAGGGTGCATTTTAAATATTTTACAGTGCTCTACAGGCAGTGAGGGAACACGAGTTTAGAGTTCTATCCTAAACATTGCTTCTTGCAGTCCTGTCATCTGGAGTTAATGTCAAAAGCCAGAATGTGGGGCCCTTTGTCAATTGTGAGACGAGAGCCCATGCCCCTCTATACCTTACTCTCACCCCTAAATAGGCCCACAGGCTCCCCTACACCTACCAGCTGCTGCTATTTTCTTGGGTTGGAGTGAGATGGTGAAGAATCAAAAGCTGTGTTTTAGTGCTGAAGCCAGTTCTTACTACAGCTTTTCTCTGCAGTTAATAAACAATTTGCTCTGAATATCTTAGCAGTCTTTCTGAACAATCCAATATGTTTGTTTGCTGCTGCCCAGCAATGTCTGCATGTTTTTATGGATTTTATTTTGTTTTTAAATTTTCTTCAAAAGCAGTAGCTTATTAAAAGAGCAAAGGCAGCGATTATTGACTCTCCAAATGCAGTCAATCCGAGTGTCAAGCAGGTCCTTGTTTCAGCCCTCATGGATCTTGCTTGTTGACCTTGCTCCTGCAAGGAGTGTCTATGAGCCTGCCTTGGCCCTGGTCCTAGGCCCCTCTCTTTTCCTGTAACCTCAAACCCAGAGGGCCATGACCCTTGGATGATGTGGTAGTGGCACCATGAGCCCAGGACCCACTAAAGGACTCATTTTGAGAAATTTGGCAAAATAAGTTTGGCTGTATTAGGACATCTTTAAACAAGAGTGAGGGGACATGTGGCATCCTGGATGACTGCCGAGGTCAAACTGGAATTCTCTGGAGTGATTTGGGTGCTAAATCCTTGGGTGGGGTCCCGACTGTGAACTGTGTCTTTATTTTCCGATTGTAACAGTCTCTGAAGGTAAAACTAGCATCAGCAGTATTAATCGTAATAACAGTAGGAAATATTTCAGAATACCTATTATGTACCAAGTATTAGTCTAGTCTCATTTAATCTTCACCGTGACTCAGTGAGATACAAACTATTCTATTATACATACATATTTTTAGAGATGAGGTCTCACTATGTTGCCCAAGCTAGAATGCAGTGGCAATTCACAGGCATGATTGTAGTGCACTACAGCCTCGAACTCCTAGGCTCGAGTCATCTTCCTCCCTCAGCCTCTTGCCAAGTCGCGGAGAACCCAGGTGCATGCCACCACACCCAGCTTTGGGTGCTCTTCTTATGTCCATTCCACAGATGAACAGACCAAGTTTAACATGGATAACTTGCCTCAAATCACGCAGCTATTGAGTAACAGAGCTAGGATTTAAAGCCTGGTTCATCTGACTCCAGAGTTCAGGAAGTCTTGTTTGGAGGTTTCTCGAAATAAGAAGACTTACTTGGGTTTCTGGAGAACTTTATTTTTCCAAATCAACTTTATTTTCCCCAGACCCTTTTTGTGAACAGAGTTTACTTTATACTCCATGCATCAGTGAAAAGAAGACTCCTACAGTGTGGCGTGAATGCCAGTGACGGGAACACCCAAAGCTCTGGACCTCAGGATCAGGGAGACCACAGCCTGCTCCCGGGATTGTCATGAGCCATTTGGCAGGCAGTGGATCTGCACAGTCAAGGAGACCAGACTCCTAAGCAGGTCACCTAAGTAAGGTTTCCCTGTAGCCTCTCCACAGGGCCTGGGGACTTCAGAATCTTGGCACAGGAGGAAGCGTGATGAGTATTCACCCTCTGATGTTGCAGACAAGGAAACTGAGGTTCAAGGAGATTAAGTAAAGTGCACCCTGTCTGCAGGTCCAACATGGGTCTCCTGGCTCTCACACCATTTAGAAATGAGCCATTTTCTCAATAACAAAGGCAAGGCCCTGAGAGATAGTGTAATTGAACAAGCTTCTTTGGAACAGGGATGTGGACTGGACTCCCTTAGGGTCCACCAAATGCCTTAGTAACAGTGGCTTGTGGATGGAAGGTGTTATTCAAGCCCTAGCTGGATGAATAAATCATATGCACCTGTTTCTCAAAGTTGCCCTAGTGAAAGAATCATTTGGGGCACGTGTTAAAGATGAAAGTTCTAGTCTGAATACTAGACTAGAATAAGTCTATTCAGGACCCTGATATAACAGTGTGTGTGTGTGTGTGTGTGTGTGTGTGTGTGTGTGTTTGCAAGCTGTATATATATATACACACACACTATATATATATATCTATATATATCTATACAGTATATATCCAGGCAGGACCCTGATACACTGTTCTCACTCTTGATCCAGATAATCCCTAACCCATTATCACCTCCCTTTCATGAACTGAAAGTAGTTTCTTTTTAGGTTTAGCTCTATTGCAGGGTTAGATCTGTTGGGATTCTGAGCACTCATTTTAACCATGACCTTCCTTGCCTCCTCTAGGGGGCAGAAATGAGCCACTTGTTCATTCTTTGGGGCTGAGCTTTGAGACTTTCTCAGACTTTCATAAGAAAACAAATACCGGAGGAGATCAGAAAGAAAGTAGATCTTATACATGCTTTTCTTACTAGGTTGAAATGCAATTGCAAACTAGACTCCTCTAAGAGACAAAATACTGTTAGGCACTCTCGCATTGAATTCAAGCTGACCCAAGTTCAAATCCAGAATCAAACAAGGGTTTGAAGAATGGCTCCCATCTGTATGATCCTAGCAGGCTATTTAAATTAATGAAGCCTTAGTTTCCTGTTCTATAAAATTCTAATACAGTCAGCTTTCCATATCCACAGTTTCTGCATCTGTGGATTCAATCAACCACAGATAGAAAATATTGAAAAAACCCAACAATAAAACAACAATACAACAAAAACAATACAGATAAAAACAATATAGTATAACAACGGCATTTACATTGTATTAATATTTGACATTATAAGTTATCTAGAGATGATTTAAGTATAGGGAAGATTGGCCAGGCACAGTGTCTCATATCTGTAATAACAGTACTTTGGGAGGCCAAGGCAGGAGGATCACTTGAGGCCCCAGGAGTTTGAGACCAGCCTCATAAACATTAGCGAGACCCTGTCTCTATGAAAACTTAAAAAAAAATTAGCCTGGTGCTGTGGTGCACCTGTAGTCTCAGCTACTCAGGAGGCTGAGGCAGGAGGATTGCTTTAGCACAGGAGTTTGAGGCTGCAGTGAGCTATGATCATGACACTGCTCTCCAGCCTGAGTGAAGCAGTAAGACTCTGTTACAAACAAACAAACAAACAAACAAACAAGTATATGGAAGGATGTGCCTAGGTTATATGCAAATACTACACCATTTTATTTCAGAAATTCAAGTATCCGTGGATTTTGGTATCCAAGGGGGTCCTGGAGCCAATCCAGAAAGATACTGAGTGATGACTGTAAATAATACCATCTTAACAGGATGGTTATGCATCTTATATTGCAACTGCTAAAAGAAAAAGTCAGCTGTTATCATTGCCTCAACTATTACTGCTGCTCCCTATAAAGGCATGTGATTATTAACTGTTAGGAAGGTAGACTCCACTTTTTAAAATAGTTGGCTAAAGCTCTCTAAAGAGACATTCAGTCCACGCTTTTCTGGGTTCTGTACTAGGATGACATTTCACATCCTGGGGGCCGACAATGTGATTAACACAGAGGCTACATTAGACAGAAGGAAGCGTGTTGGTTTCCTTAATAAAATCGAACTCATATTTCCTGAGATTGGCTCTGGCTGGCAGGAGACTCTCCACATGGGAAAAGTGGTTCGATCTCTTGGTTGTGTTTTGCCCTGCAAGACTCACCTTTCCCTAGAGATTTCTCCCTTGTCTCACTGGTACCACCAAGGGGTAAGGAAAGCCACACGTCACTCCACCTCACCCTTGGGGGGACTTCCCCTTCACTACCGACATCAGGGAATTTGGCTTTGATTTGATTGAGGGTGGCAGTGAGTTTCTTTACCCAGAGACTTGGGGATTATCTTCTTTTTAGCTTCACCTGGAATAGCTTGCGATGTTGGGATCCTTGTTTCCTAAACTGAGATAATAAGAGTGATGAGGATAGCAGTGGTTTCCATTTGTTGAGCCCGTCTTCTGCTCATCGGCTTGCTCTCATTCCATCTGTACTACACCCCAGTGAATTTGTCCCCATGATGACTGTCATTGTAAAGGTGGGGAAACGGAAGCACGAGGAGGTTAGGTCACTTGCTCAAGGCCTCAGGGGTAGTCAGTGAAAGAATTTAGGACTAGAACCCAGCAGTCTGAACTCACTTGGCTCTGAATGGAGGTGGATAACCACAGACACCGCCTTCCCACCCCTCGAGACACAGGGAGAGCTTCAGTTCCCTGGGCGTGACCCTTTGCTAAGCCTCATGGTGGGTGAAGAAGGTGTGCACAGCTCCTTGAGGGCAGTCAGCTTGCAAATGTCTGGCATAGGTGAGAAGAGAGACACATTTAAGGTCCTCCCACATCAGACAGAGCCCTGCCCCTAAGCACAGGTGCCACTCCCTCTTGTCTTACCTTTTCACCTCCTTATTTCTTTACCACTGTGAGGGCAACACTCCACAGGGCATGTGAAGACACAAACACAGCCCCCTCCCTGAGGCCTCAGAATTTGTCACCATCACTGGGAGTTGAGGAAATTGCAGCGTTGAGGTTTCTTGCTTCTTCCTCACTGAGAGAGAAAAACCCCAACTGTCAACAAACCTCAAACCCATCGATCAAATGATGCCTGCGGGCGGGAGCTAGGCAGCAGGGTGTATCTGTGGCGAATGAGATCACGAGAGGGCCTGGGCACAGAGAACAAGGTGGCAGAAGATAGAGGATGAGAAGAGAGGAGGAAGATTGTGCAGAAGGGGAGGAGTGCTCGGAAGGGAGGGAGGCCCTTGTGTATGGATTCCCTGGGGAAGCAGGCTGCCAGGGGAGAGGGCCAACAGGCGAGGAGGAGAGGAGGGGGCTATAAGTGGGAAGGGATCTGAAGAAAGAGTTTCTGTGTCCTAAGGAGGGGAGGGTGGAAAAGAGAGAAATAACCCAAAGAAAGCAAGCATTGCAGAGAACCAATGAGATTAGAATGTCAACAATCCAGACCCAAGACCCCGGGGACTGTTGTCACACAAAGGTCTGGTGGTGGGGTTGGGGCAGCTGGGAAGGTTGCTGCTGGTTCCGGTTTTGTCCATATAAAGCAATTCGCAGAGAAGGCTGAGTGGAGGAGAAGGAAGCTGAGGTAGTCAAGGAAATATGTTTAAAAGTTTAGCACAAGCTGCGGGGCACGGTGGCTCACACCTGTAATCCCAGCACTTTGGGAGGCCGAGATGGGCAGATCACCAGGTCAGGAGATCGAGACCATCCTGGCTAACACAGTGAAACCCTGTCCCCACTAAAAATACAAAAAATTAGCCGGGTGTGGTGGCAGGCACCTGTAGTCCTAGCTACTCAGGAGGCTGAGGCAGGAGAATGGTATGAACCCGGGAGGCGGAGCTTGCAGTGAGCTGAGATTGCACCACTGCACTCCAGCCTGGGCGACAGAGTGAGACTCTGTCTCCAAAAAAAAAAAAAAAAAAAAAAAGTTTAGCACAAGCTGGGTGCGGTGGCTCACACCTGCAATCCTAGCATTTTGAGAGGCTGATGTGGGTGGATTTCTTGAGCCTAGGAGTTCAAGACCAGCCTGGGCAACATGACAAAACTCTGCCTCTATAAAAATACAGAATGTTAACTGGGTGTGGTGGTGCACGCCTGTGGTCCCAGCTACTTGGGAGGCTGAGGTGGGAGGATCACATGAACCTGGGAAGTCAAGGTTGCAGTGAGCTGAAATTGTGCCACTGCACTCCAGCCTGGGCAACAGGAGTGAGACCTTGTCTCAAAAAAAAGCTACATTTTACATGATTTTATTCCTATAAAATTCTGGAAAAGGCCAAATTACTGAGATGGACATCAGATCGGTGAGGGGGTAAGGGGAGCATGATTAACTACACAAGGGTATGAAGAACCTTTTCAGGGTGATGGAACTGTTCTTATCTTAACTGAGGTTATAGTTACACAAGTGTACACATTTGCCAAAACTCATTTCAGACAGAGTTTCGCTCTTGTTGCCCAAGCTGGCGTGCAATGTTGCCATCTCAACTCACCGCAACCTCCGCCTCTCAGGTTTAAGCGATTCTCCTGCCTCAGCCCCCTGAGTGGCTGGAATTACAGGCATGTGCCACCACGCCCAGCTAATTTTGTGTTTTTAGTAGAGACAGGGTTTCTCCATGTTGGTCAGGCTAGTCTTGAACTCCTGATCTCAGGTGATCCACCCACCTCGGCCTCCCAAAATGCTGGGATTACAGGCATGAGTCACCATGCCCAGCTTGAAAGTTACATTTTAAGGGTGAATTTTACTGTATATAAATTATATTTCATAAACCTGACTTAAACATAAAGATTCTGCCAGGCGTGGTGGCTCATAACTGTAATCCTAGTACCCAGGAGGCGGAGCTTACAGTGAGCTGAGATCCGGCCACTGCACTCCAGCCTGGGTGACAGAGGGGGCTCCGTCGCAAAGGCTGAAGTGGGTAGATCACGAGGTCAAGAGATCGAGACCATCCTGGCCAACATGGTGAAACCCTGTCTCTACTAAAAATACAAAATTAGCTGGGCGTGGTGGCACGCACCTGTAATCCCAGCTACTCGGGAGGCTGAGGCAGGAGAATCGCTTGAACCTGGGAGGTAGAGGTTGCAGTGAGCCAAGATTACGCCACTGCACTCCAACCTGGTGACAGAGCAAGACTCCATCTCAAGCACAATAAAAATAAAAGAAATAAAATTCGACAGGTGTCAGAATTACATACTATAACTCAGCTATGTAAAAAAAGAGAAGAAGTGCCCCCTTATTCTCTAGAACTGAGA
The DNA here is from genome assembly GCF_001698545.2 of Rhinopithecus bieti. Classification (NCBI taxonomy): domain Eukaryota; kingdom Metazoa; phylum Chordata; class Mammalia; order Primates; family Cercopithecidae; genus Rhinopithecus; species Rhinopithecus bieti. Next base: position 2,032,774 of record NW_016810602.1, on the reverse strand, counting down.
TAAACTTCACAATTCTCATTCCCATTAATATTAGGTGGGAGAACTTATACTTGAAAATTAAGGAAAACCAGGCTCTTCCACTGTAAATTAGTTTTATTAAGTTAGTTCAGCCTTGCTTGGATAAAATTTCAGCCAAATCCCTTCCTGGACTGTCACCTCCTCTCTGGGTGTGTCCCCTTCCTGCCTCTCCTGCTCCCAGCCCCACCCTGTGGATAACTCTGGGTGCGGGGGCCTGTGCTGCTCTCTTTACATCTGCTGACGTCCATAGTCAGGGTCTGGCTAGGGGGACCTGGTGGTTAACCTGGCTTGTGGGTCCTGTGCCAGCTCTGCTGGTCCTGTAGATACAAACCGGAGCCCCTCCCATGTCCCCAGTGCTTTCCATTTACCTCCTGGCTTCAGCCTGAGGCAGGTCCACAGGCTCTCAGCTCGCAATCGCCTGTGCATTCCCTAGGGCCTCCTAGGGACTTCTGGGTTTCTCCTGGCCGCACTCAAGCCAAGGGGAATTGAGGTGGGGCAGTGTGAAAGGGGTGGAACACCTAAGTTCCCTCTTTCAGATTCAACACACCATGAAGTTGTCTCTACTTTGCTGGAGCCACTCCAGGTAGACATAAGGACATGCTGGAAGCGGACTGACTGCTCCAGGGCTCCAATCAAAAAGTGGGCACGGGGCCAGGCATGGTGGCTCAAGCCTGTAATCCCAGCACTTTGGGAGGCCAAGACAGGCGGATCACGAGGTCAGGAGATCGAGACCATCCTGGCTAACACGGTGAAACCCCGTCTCTACTAAAAAATACAAAACAAAACTAGCCGGGCTAGGTGGCGGGCGCCTGTAGTCCCAGCTACTCTGGAGGCTGAGGCAGGAGAATGGTATAAACCCGGGAGGCGGAGCTTACAGTGAGCTGAGATCCGGCCACTGCACTCCAGCCTGGGTGACAGAGGGGGCTCCGTCTCAAAAAAAAAAAAAAAAAAAAAAAAAAAAAAAA
>NW_016810602.1:2021533-2031500 GCF_001698545.2 Rhinopithecus bieti | reverse complement strand
AGTGGGCATGGCTGGGTGCAGTGGCTCATGTCTGTAATCCCAGCACTTTGGGAGGCTGAGGTGGGTGGATCACTTGAGGCCAGGAGTTTGAGACCATCCTGGCCAACATGGTGAAACCCTGTCTCTACTAAAAATATAAAAAGTAGCTGGGGCGTGATGGCACACACTTGTAATCCCAGCTACTCAGGAGGCTGAGGCAGAATTGCTTGAACCTGGGAGGCAGAGGGTGCAGTGAGCCAAGATCATACCACTGCAGTTCAGCCGGGGTGACAGAGTGAGACTCTATCTCAAAAAAAAAAAAAAAAAAAAAAAGTGGGGCACACGTTTTGTTTGTTTGTTTGTTGTTGTTATTGTTGTTGTTTGTTTGTTTGTTTTTTGGGAGGGACAGGGTCTCACTCTATTACCCAGTCTGGAGTGCAGTGGCACAATCATGGCTCACCGCAGCCTCAACTTCCTGGGCTCAAGCAATCCTCCAGGCTCAGCCTCCCAAGTAGCTGAGACTTCAGGTATGAGCCACTACACCCAGCTAATTTTTTATTTCTAGTAGAGATGAGGTCTCACTATGTTGCCCAGACTAGTCTTGAACTCCTAGGCTTAAGTAATCCTCCTACCTTGGCCTCCCAAAGTGCTGGGATTACAGGCCTGAGCCACCACATCTAGTAACATGTCATTTTTGTCTCTGACATGCTCTTGACCTCTGTGGAGTTTTCCTACTGTTATACCTGCCACCAACAAGGTTTGACAAGGGTGAGAGAGCACTGGCAGCTGATCTCCATTCCCATCACCCCCTTCAAGCTCCAGAGGGTTCACACTTCCTCTTTCATTTTTCAGAGACTTCCCTTCCATCATATTTTCCTTCTTCCCTGCCCTGTGGATTTTTCTAGATGGTGTCTACCTTTCTCCTTCCCTAGGACCACAAGCCCTGTGGTGCAATGAGAACATATGGCTTACTGATAATGAAAATGGTTTTGAAAGTGGTTCAAAACAATATCTCCATTACTGTAAGGTTTTCAGTATAAGATAGTCATATTTTTGTTTTGCCTTTTTTTTTCCTTGAGACAGGGTCTCGCTCCGTCGCCCAGGCTGGAATGCAATGGTGCAATCATGGCTCACTTAGCCTCAACCGCCTGGGCTCAGATAATCCTCCCACCTCAGCCTCCTGAGTAGCTGGGACTACAGGCATGTGCCACCATGCCAGGCTAATTTTTCTATTTTTTTGTAGAGATAGGGTTTCACCATGTTGCCCAGGCTGGTGTCCAACCCCTGGGCTCAAACAATCCTCCCACCTTGGACTCATGAAGTGCTGGGATTACAGGTGTGATCCACCACACCTAGCCAAGGTAATCGTTTCTAAATGCCCTTTAAAATAATACAAGTTTTCTGAACTAGAGGAATTTCATCCATTCAGACATACAACACACATTTGATTATCTTTTCCTCCAAGCCTGTTCTTCCTTCTGGTTTCTAATCCACCCAGGCACCACTGTCAGAAATTGGGACCCCTTGTTTTATTTGACTTCTGCCCCCACTCTGTCACTGTACATTCTTTCTCTTTAAATGAGAACAATTTTTATATCTGCCTTCTCTCCCATGCCCGGTGTTGCTGCCTTAGTGGAGGCCCTCAGTCTTTCTGGCTTTTGGAATGATTTTCTGATTGACCCCAGAAGTTGCCACTGCTCATCCTTCTTGCCACTGGTGTGGTTTCCAAACCTGTCAGACTGCCGATCCTCTGCTTAAAATCCTCTGTAGGTCCCTGTGCTGGTGTTATGTGGCCCCTGCCTATCTCTGAAGACTCAACTCCTTCTCCTTTACATGCAGCCTCTGCCCCAGCCACACCACATGACTTGCAGGGGCCTTGTGTGCTGTGCTGGTCCACAGCTCTGTGCCTTTGTGCATGCTGTTCCTCCTGCGCCAATGTCCCTCATCATCTTCTTATCATTTGACATTCAGCACAAAGATCTCCTTCTCCCTGGGGCCTTTCTGATCTCTCCCAGCAAGAATGCTGTGCTTTGGGTCAGCATGGTCCCAGCTTGCCTCCATTAGGATGCTTGTCACGCGGAATTGTGTCACAGTGCTAGGCTGTGAGCTCCTTGGAGCCAGCAATAGGCACTAGTAACCTCAGTTTCCCCAGCATTTAGCACAATGCCTGACTCAAGCCAGCCCAGTGAATGAATAATGACAAGCACTAGCCCTGGAACTAGTCAAGATCTTGAAGGTCACTGGGTTCCAATTTTCCAGAGAGTCTCAGAGAAGTTAAGTGACTCACTCAACCTCACACAGCTAATTGGTGACAAAACTAGACCTGGGCTGGGCACAGTGGCTCACGCCTGTAACCCCAGCACTTTGGGAGGTCAAGGTGGGTAGATGACCAGAGTTCGGGAGTTTGAGACCAGCCTGGCCAACATGGTGAAACCCCATCTCTACTAAAAATACAAGAATTAGCCAGGCGTGGTGGCGGGTGCCTGTAGTCCCAGCTACTTGGGAGGCTGAGGCAGGAAAATCGCTTGAACCCTGGAAGTGGAGGTCGTAGTGGGCTGAGATCGCACCAGTGCTCTCCAGCCTGGGCAACAGAATGAGACTCTGTTTCAAAACAAACAGGCCAGGCACGGTGGCTCATGCCTGTAATCCCAGCACTTTGGGAGGCTGAGGTGGGTGGACCACCTGAGGTTGTAAGTTCGCGATCAGCTTGACCAACATGGAGAAACCCCGTCTCTACTAAAAATACAAAATTAGCCAGGCATGGTGGCGCATGCCTGTAATCCCAGCTACTCGGGAGACTGAGGCAGGAGAATCACTTGAACCCGGGAGGCGGAGTTCGTGGTGAGCCAAGATGGCGCCATTGCATGATCTGGAGCCTGGGCAACAAGAGCAAAACTCCGTCTCAAAAAAAACCAAAACAAACATACACACACACACACACACACACACACACACACACACACACAAACTAGACCTGGTGCTTTGACTCGAAGTGCAGAGCTCTTTCTACCACTCTGACCTCTAGACACAAGAGAGGGATGAGGTAGGGAGGGGGAGTGGTGGGGACCCAGGCTGTGGGCAGGGGACGATGAGAAGAGACCAGAGGCAGAAACGTAACTCAGAGCTGATTGAACTTATTCTCAAGCTGGAAAATGGGTCAACTCCACAAAGGATTCTTTTTGTCAAATCCTGTTCCTCTCACCTGAGCCATTGGGATGATGTGCTCTATGTCAACAGGAGCAGCTGACACCTGAAGTTACAGTAACAATGGCGTGGAATCCATTTCAATAAAAGCCTCGCTTCTTTTCACTGCCGATTTGTTTGAGGCCCAGACAATTCATCTAGCCTGATTACACGAGCATTCTCACAGAGAATTCATTGCTTTGTTTCCTTTTCTTTTCTTTTCTCTTTTCTTTTCTTCTCTTTCTCTCTCTCTCTCTCTCTTTTTTTTTTTTTTTTTTTTGGATAGAGTCCCACTCTGTCACCCAGACTGGAGTGCAGTGATGCGATCTAGGCTGATCACAACCTCCACCTCCCAGGTTCAAGCAATTCTCCCGCCTCAGCCTCCTGAGCAGCCAGGACTACAGGCACATGCCACCATGCCTAGCTAATTTTTGTATTTTTAGTAGAGATGGGGTTTCGCTATGTTGGCCAGGCTGGTCTTGAACTCCTGACCTCAGGGGATCTACCCACCTTGGCCTCTAAAAGTGTTGGGATTACAGGCGTGAGCCGCCACACCCGGCCGCTTTGTTTCTTTAAAAACAAAATTTGTATGTTGTGACTTTAAAAGTAGCTGTGCTAAATAAATCCTCATCTGATTCCCTCCTGGAGACTCAGTGTGGGGTGGCTGAAAGAGCACTGGGGTCACGTGGACCCAGGGCTGAATCTTGGCTCTGCAACTGGCTAAGGGCACTTACGACTAGGGAGAGCAAGTCATTTAACTGCGCCGGGCCTGAGCTTTGCTTCTATAAGAATGGAGGTTGTGATACTCTTTCCGGCGGTGGTTCTGGGAATGAAGATGGGCCCTAGAGAAGCAGCCAGCAGAGCGGGGAAAGCCTGGTTCTGGAGCCAGAGCACCTGGGCACCTGGATTTGAATTCTCGTTCCACTCCTTGCCAGATATGTGACCTCAGACAGGTTACAAACCCTCTCTGTGTGGTAGCTTCCTTCACTTGTGTGTGTGGTACTTGGACAATGCCTGGCACATAGTCAACATCACCTTAGTGTAAGCTGGAGAAAACACGGAACATGGTGCCAGGCACTAAACACACACGAGTTCCTTTCTTCTTCCCCTCCCAGAGGAGCCCAATGCTGTGCCTCCCTCTGGTGGATACACAGGATCTTAGCCTAGGCTCTTCAGCCTAACCCTGTAGCAATTTATGATACATCTGAAGAAACCAAGTCCTCCCTTTTCTCTTTACAGCCAATGACAAGTAAACTCTTGCTTGTCACTGGAGTCACCACGTTTTCACCCTCTCTGGCTCCTTAAATGGAGCCATAGCCCTAGCAGGCCTGTGCTTATACCTCTAGCCCTCATGCTTATATCCCAGGAATCATGAGTGAAAGCCTAGCCCAGGCACAGGGCAGTGTGATCTCCTGCCCAGCTTGACTCACAGTGCTTTGTTCAGCTCTGTGGCCTGGGCCCTGGCTCCCGAAGCCTCCCTGGGGCCTGTTTGGACCTGTTCTTTCTCAGGTTCATTAGTCCCAGCTCACTAGCTAGACTCAACTCTGCATGCCAGCCCCGGTCACTTTCCCCATTCTGACACACCCCGTGCTCTCAGAGGCCCCAGCCCCCAGCCCCCAGCCCTGGAATTGGTAGAGGGAGACAGCCTGAGACAGGGGCCAGGGGCCAGACTCTGAATCTAGAAAAGGAGCCAGAGTCTTGTGATGCTGAAAACCAAGACAGCAAAGATCTGTGGGTCCTGCTTCTGTTTCTTGTAGAAACCCCTCTGGCTATAGCAGTTCCAGGCCCAGAATTTGGATCCCAGAAATAAATGAGACATTAGAACTCGTCTGGGCTGGCTCTTCCCTTATCTGAAGCAAAAGGCCACATTGTAGCATCCCAGGCAGGGTGTCCTCCAGGCCCTGAGTGAAGCGCCCTGCAATACAGAACTCACTGCCTTTCCAGCCCGCCCACACCATGGCTTTACCCGTGTCTAGAAATTCGGCTTCTGGAACGCTAACCCAGTGCTCCTAGCTGAGGCAGGAGGATTACTTGAGCCCAGGAGTTTGAGATCAGCATGGGCAACCCAGTGAAATCCTGTCTCTCTCTTGTTTTTTTTTGAGACAGGGTCTCACTCTGTCACCTGGGCTAGGGTGCAGTGGCCCAATCACTGCTCACTGCAACCTCCCCTTCCTGGGCTCAAGTGGTCCTACTGCCTCAGTGCTTTTGAGCAGCTGGGACCACAGGCATGCACCACTATGCCCAGCTAATTTTTGTATTATTTAGTAGAGATGGGGTTTCATCATGTTGCCCAGGCTGATCTTGAAGTCCTGGGCTCAAGTGATCTGCCTGCCTTGGCCTCCCAACATGCTGGAATTACAGGTGTGAGCCTCCGTGCCTGGCCAGGAACTGGATTTTTTTATTTAAAAATTTGTAATTGAGTAACATGTAAATTTAAATTGCCACATGCGTAAAGTACTATCTTGAGTAGAAAAAAAGCCAGCACAGTGGCTCATGCCCGTAATCCCAGCACTTTGTGAGAGTGAGGCAGGAGGATCACTTCAGCTCAGGAGTTTGAGACAAGCCAGGGCAGCATAGTGAGACCCTGCATCCACCAAAAAATAGGAGAAATTAGTCGGGCATGGTGGCATGCGCCTGTGGTCCCAGCTATTCAGGAGGCTGAGGTGGGAGGATCGCTTAAGCTGGGGAAGTCGAGGCTGCAGTGGGCCGTGATCTCGCCTGGACTCCAGCCTGGATGACAGAGTGAGACTCTCAAAATAAATAAATAAATAAAAATAAATAATAAATTACTAAATGTGGCTAGTGGCTGCCATATTAGACACCACAGGTCTGGAAGGCAGGCGAGGCTCAAATGGACACGCCCTGTTGGCTCTGCTGACTTCATCCCAAGAGGAAGAGGGCGGCTCGGGGAGGATCAGAGTGGGGCTCCCAGGGCCTAAGGAAGATACTAGAGAGGGAAATGAGCTGGTCTCAGAAGGACATCGCCATATAAGGCTTTGTTCCTGGCGGGAGGAGCCCTCCAGATGTCTGAGGAGAGAGAAGCTGAGGGCCAGGGGCAGGGGAGGGGAATGATTTAAGGGCACCCCAAACAAGTCCTTCTGAGATTTTTTTTTTGATACGGCATCTCGCTCTGTTGCCCAGGCTGGAGTGCAATGGCGCGACCTCCTGAGATTTTTACAGGGACCCGTTTCACATAAGAGGTCTGCTTTGGTAGTTCAGGCCTGCAAGGACTGTGGGTCTTGGCAGAGAGAGGAGGCCCTGTTATTTTTTCTTCTGAGGCCATGTGAACGGGGCAGGCCGTGTGCATAGTTTCCATGGCATAATCTGACTATAAAGCCCTGTGTGTCTGTGGGGGAGGGACAAGGAGGGGCCCTCAGCCCAGCCTCAGTCAGAGCTGGGCATGGGCCCAGGAGGCACATTCCCTCCCAATTCCTGCAAGGTCCCAAGCCGTGGGCAGGGCAGGGCTAGTGGGAGCTCTGGAAGCTCATTTGGTTGCTGACTGGGGTGAGGGTGTTGGCTCTTCTAGATGCCTGGACATGCGATAAAGGAAAGGTAATCTCCCAAGAACTGGGCCAGGCTGAGGCTCAGGCAGAGCACAGGATGTGAATTCACTGGGAGGCACAGCAAAGGCAGGTGAACGAAGGCCTTCTTGTCTGTATCTGGCTACTGCCTCCTACCTGCAAAACAGAAGCTACCGCCAGGCTGGCTGGCGCCCAGCCCTGAGGAAGAAACTGAATAGGATCATTCACCTAGAGTGATTGCCAGCGGGTTCACCAAACCCCTTTCTTTCTCTGCTGGAGAAAGGATGCCTCTCAAGAAAGGAGGCCACTCTGCTAGCCTCCCCAAAGCTGCGGCTTCTTGGACAAAAGTCAGGGATGAAGAGCATGGGCTAGTATTTATTAGGCAACTACTAGGTACCAGGCTCTGTGCTAAACATTTTGCTTTTCTAATTTATTTGGAACAATATAGATTGATAATCACTATGACAGCTAATATTTTCTTGAATGCCTACCAGGGATCAGACATCAATTCCTTCAATCCTCCCAAACCTCCGTATCTATGGGTTGAGAGAAACAAAGCAGAATTGCAGAATTCTGCTGTAAATCACCCAGCCAGTGAATGCCCCAGTGGGGATTTGAACTACACACCCTCTCCTCATAACCACTGATTTTCCTGACAAATCCTGGCTGTAGATTCTGTGACGCTCTATTCCAGGGTCTTTGAAAAGGTTCCACCGCTCCGAATTACCCAGTTTGTCTCAAAGCCCCCACCTCGGCCTGCTTCCTGTTTCTGCCCTGGCTCCTTGGGGCCTCTAAGGCTGGAGTCTCAAAGGGGCTGTGTCCCTGGAGGGTGGCTGTCCGTTCGATTGCTCTGGGTTTGTTGTGACGTACTGTTCGGCAGCCCCGGGCCGCAGAGGTTGCCCAAGACAATCATGCTTTTCTGAGAGGCAGGCTGTGCTGAGAGTCTCAGGCCGCAGCCGCACACACAATGCCCTCTGTCTCCGCTGGGGCAGAAAGGCGCATTATTGCAGGTCGGGTGACTCTGGCTCCACTGGCCGTGATGTTTGTGGTCTGCACATCTCCCATGAGGCACCTCCCCACGATGGCGGGCATGGCTAGGGGCTGGGCAGGGAGGGGGCATAGGGGCACTCAGGGCCTGGGTGTCCCTTCCCCTGGAGGTTCCTGCCTCACTTCCCCTATCAGACCTGTCCCTCACCCTCCATCCCCACCTTCCGCTGGGTCCCAGGTCTCCCTCTTGTGAGACTTTTGAATGCTAGAATTTATTTATTTATTTACTTGTGACAGGGTCTCACTCTATCGCCCAGGTTGGAGGGCAGTGGCATGATCTCAGCTCACTGCAACCACTGTCTCCTGGGTTCAAGCGATTCTTGTGCCTCAGCCTCCCCAGTAGCTGGGACTACAGGCATGTGCCACCACACTCAGCTAATTTTTGTATTTTTAGTAGAGACGGGTTTCACCATGTTGGCCAGGCTAGTCTCAAACTCCTGACCTCAAGTGATCCGCCTGCGTCGGCCTCCCAAAGTGCTTGGATTACAGGCATGAGCCACCGCGCCCAGCCTAGAATTTAAATTCCTCTGGGAAAGCACACAGCACCATGCCTGGCACAGTGTGCCCTCCACAACATGGCTTTCTCTTCTGTTTTCCTCTTCCGGTTTCTCATGTTTGGACTTTGTGCAGGTTGGAGATAACTGTGTCATCAGGAATTTTGACAGAGCCCCTGAAAACAGCTGTGTTCTTAATAACAATAACAACCACAGTTTACTAAGCCCTTAGCATGTGGCTGGCAGTGGGCCAAACCCATGGAATCCTCACAACAGGCCTGGGAGGGCGATGCTCTTCCCAGTCCCACTTTAAGAAACAGAGGCTCGGCTGGGCACGGTGGCTCAAGCCTGTAATCCCAGCACTTTGGGAGGCCGAGGCGGGCAGATCACGAGGTCAGGAGATCGAGACCATCCTGGCTAACACGGTGAAACCCCGTTTCTACTAAAAAATACAAAAAACTAGCTGGGCGAGGTGGCGGGCGCCTGTAGTCCCAGCTACTCCGGAGGCTGAGGCAGGAGAATGGCATAAACCCGGGAGGCGGAGCTTGCAGTGAGCTGAGATCTGGCCATTGCACTCCAGCCTGGGCGGCAGAGCGAGACTCCGTCTCAAAAGAAAAAAAAAAAAAAAAAAAAAAAAACAGAGGCTCCTGGAACTTAAGTGACTTACCCAGGGTGGCGACACTGGGTGGTGGAGCTGGATTCAGACTCAGTTCCACGTTCTTGACTGGCGTACTATCATGCCTGCGTTACTTTCTCAGGGATGTCCTAACAAGCCACCAACACTGGATGGCTTAGAACATTTACTGTCCCATAGTACGGGAGGCTTGAAGTCTGAGATCAAGGTGTTGGCAGGGTTAGTTCCTTCCGAGGGCTGTGAGGGAGAATCTGATCCAGGCTGCGGGGTGCACATTCACACATGTTTTATTTCACATAGCCACACACATACATGTTTATACACAGTCATACACATGTGCTCACACAACCACACATCCATGCTCTGCCCCAGTTTTGGGCACTTGGTGCCCATCTTTGCTGCTCCGTGGCTTGCAGATGCATCACCCCATATCTGCCCTTATCTTCATAAGGTGTCCTCCCCTTGTTTGTGTCTGTAAGTCTAAATGTCCCCCTAAAATTAGGACATCAATCGTACTGGATCAGGGCCCAACCTAACAACCCAATTTTAACTTGATCATTGGCAAAGACTGTGTTTTCAAATAAAGTCACACTCACAGGTACTGGGAGTTAGGACTTCAGTATCTTTTGGGGGGATATAATTCAACCCACAACAGGGCCCTTCCCTGCTTTGTACCTTTGTGGCTTGGGCTTTCTTAGGAGCATTAAGAGGAAGTGGTGCGGCTGGGCGCAGTGGCTAACGCTTGTAATCCCAGCACTTTGGGAGGCTGAGGAGGGTAGATCATGAGGTCAGGAGTTCGAGACCAGCCTGGCCAACACGGTGAAACCCCGTCTCCACTAAAAATACAAAAATTAGCTGGGGGTGGTGGCAGGCACCTGTAATCCCAGCTACTCAGGAGGTGGAGGCAGGAGAATTGCTTGAACCCGGGAGGCAGAGGTTGCAGTGAGCTGAGATGGAGCCACTGCACTCCAGCCTGGGCGAAAGAGCAAGACTCTATCTCAGAGAGAGAAAAAAAAGAAGGGCCGGGCGCGGTGGCTCAAGCCTGTAATCCCAGCACTTTGGGAGGCCGAGACGGGCGGATCACGAGGTCAGGAGATCGAGACCATCCT
>NW_016810602.1:2006930-2018718 GCF_001698545.2 Rhinopithecus bieti | reverse complement strand
AAGACTCCGTCTCAAAAAAAAAAAAAAAAAAAGGACAAAAACCACAATTACTTTTGCACGAAACTAATAATACACTGGAGGGCCCTGGCTTGTCCTAGTTCCCTAAACCAACCCAAAGGCCCTTGCTTTGGCTGAAGAGACAATCCTTTCCTTTGATTCTCAGCACTTCAGCTGGATTTAGTCTATATGTGTTGAGCTAACGCTGCTTGCATGTGGAAGGACAGAGGTGAGTAAGTTACAGACCTGCTGAGGAGAAGGACATTTGCAAACCAAAAAACATATCAATTCTGCATGTGCCTAGTGCTTCATTCAGTCACCTGCAGTCTTCCAGGCACTGTGCTAGGCATGAAGATGTAGTGGAGACAAGACAGGGCAGGTTCTGCCCTCATGGAGCCTGAAGTCGTATATATGGTAGAGACAGGCACAGAGCAGACAATTCACAGATGATACGAGCTATGATGAAAAAGCAGGAGAAAAAAGAACATTTCTCAGCTTAGGTCAACCCCAGTATTTGGAGGCAGAAGATGGCACCCCTCGGCCCTCTTTTCCGAAGCTCCTTCAGGTTTTCCCTAGAGCTTATGGCTCTTTCCCTAGGGTCTTTTGCCCTGGTTTTCTTTTGACCTCCTGACATCCTTTTCTCGATTGCTCTGGGCAGGTGGAAGCCTGCAGGGCTGTGTTGGGGAGGCGGCTGCTGCCAGCCCGGCACTTCTGGAGCTGCAGCGGCATCTCAGCCTTTAGCAGTGCTGCCAACATCAGCCTCCACACACCTTAGTCAGCAGTGAGAATGGGAGCTGGAAGCGAGGAAAGCTTCAGCTGCTACCCACTGCCCTTCCCAGTGGGGGCTGGCTGGTGACTGGGAAGTCAGGGAAGAGCTGCCTTCCCTTTCTGGCCATGCAGCAGCTCCACCTACTTGGCGTCCCGTGCTTATAGGAGCTGGCTCACCCTTCCTGACATACAGGAAGGCAGCAATCTGATAAAATGGGTTGCACCAAGTTGTCAGCCGCTTAATGTGTGGCCCTCCCAGGAAGATTTGTGGAGGGCTTTGCTTAACTGCAAAGGAGTGAATTACTGATTACAGAGGCAAGTCAGGCAGGTGGGAAGACTATTTGGGTGGATCACAGGAGACCTTCCCATATTGGCAGCGATTGACTTCATTTAGGATGATAGTCTCCATAATCTGTGCCCTGATATTATTGTTGTTTTAACTGTGAAAAATTTGTAGAAATTAAACATTTGCATAAGTGTGGGAGATTCTGAGCCCTCGTATTCATCAAACACCTTTATAACCAGGTATTCCCCACAGTGATCAAAGGTCATCTCCCTTATGACAGTGGACCCATAGAGAGGGAAGTGCGGTGCTGTCACACTGAGTGAACAATATTGACAAAGTCATAATCATGTAAACATAGTGTATAGGTTTTCAACCTCTAGAATCAATCTATGGTAAAATAAGAAAGATTGAATTAAATGTTATCAACCACAATGATATAAATATAGAAGTAAAACTAACAGAAGTTGGCGATAGGAGGGGACATCTTGGTAGAAAGACAGGTAAGAGTTCAAGTTAACTTACTTTACAAGAGGAGACTGTTGAAATTTGACCCAACTGGAAATCAAGTGAGCTTTAAGTACATTGTTAAATGTTACAAAGATAACCAATAGAATAACTGAAAATTGTAAATTATTAAAAACAAGAGGATTAAAAAGAAAGGTAGAGGTTGGGTGACTGATCTAAAACCTCATTTTAGGCTAGGCACAGTGGCTCATGCCTGTAATCCCAACACTTTGGAGGCTGAGGTGGGTGGATTGCTTTAAGGCCAGGAGTTTGAGAACAGCCTGGGCAATATAGTGAGACCTTGTCTCTACAAAAAAAAATTTTTTTTAATTAACTGAGTGTGGTGGTGTATACCTGTAGTCTCAGCTAAACTTGAGAGGCCAAGGTGGGAGGATCACTTGAGCCCCAGGAGGTAGAGGTTACAATGAGCAGAAATAGCACCACTGTACTCTAGCCTGGGTGATGGAGTGAGAACCTATCTAACAAAAAATTACATTAAAAAAAGAACACCCTCATTTTTCTTAGGCAGGAGTTGTAGATATCTGAAGTTTACAGATAAAACTTTAGTCACAAATTACTTGGTGTTAGGGTAATGACCATCTAAAAGTAGAAAAATGTAAAACTCTCTGGAGAGAAGGCCCAGAGTAGAGCAGATAATTATGGCTTTTTTCTATTCTTATAATATCATGTTTAAATTATGGGCAGGTTTTATACTCACAAAACTTGCAGGCCGGGCGCGGTGGCTTACGCCTGTAATCCCAGCACTTTGGGAGGTTGAGGCCGGCGGATCACGAGGTCAGGAGTTTGAGACCAGCCTGGCCAACATGGTGTAACCCCGTCTCTACTAAAAATACCAAAAATTAGCTTGACATAGTGGCGGGTGCCTGTAATCCCAGCTACTCGGGAGGCTCAGGCAGGAGAATTGCTTGAACCCGGGAGAAGGAGGATGCAGTGAGCCAAGATTGTGCCACTGCACCAGCCTGGCGACAGAGCAAGGCTCCGTCTCAAAAAAAAAAAAAAAGAAAAGAAAAAGCAACAAAGCCAAAAACAAACCAAACAAACAAAACCAACTTGGCAAAAGTACTTTTCCAATTTTCACGTTTTTCACAATGGCGCATGTGATTGATAAGGAGAATATATGAAAAGCCTTGATGAATTTTTTTTTTTTTTTGAGACAGGGTCTCACTCTGTCATCCAGGCTGGAGTGCGGTTTGGTGCCATCAAGGGCTCACTGCAGCCTCTGCCCTCCCTTGGCTCAAGCCATTCTCCCTCCTCAGCCTCCCGATAGCTGGGACTAGGGGTGCCGCACCGACCAGCATCCAGCCCATTGTTTGTTATCTTTGTACAGACAGCGTTTCACTGTTGTGCCCAGGGGGGTTGGATTTTTTGTTTAAAAAAACTTAAATTGTGATTTAAAACATAAAAAAAAAACTTACCATCTTATCAGGTTTTTAAGTCTTAGTTCCAGGTTTTTTTTAAAGTGTTAACCATATGCACATTGTTTATGTAATATATTCTGGAATTTTGTTATCTGGTAAAACCTGAAACTCTGTATCCACTGAAGACTAACTCCCTTTTCCCCTCCCCTCAGCCTGCGCTGTAAAAACCACCATTCTACTTTTCTGTATCTAGTGAGCTTTGCACTACTTTAGATAGCTTATGTTAGATGGGAATACTGCCCAGTATTGTCGTTTGTGACTGCGTTTTTTTCGTGTAGCATATGCTCTGCAAGTTTCATCCATCGGTTGCTAGCATTGACGAAGGATTTTTCTTCCTGAATAAGCTGTTTCAGAAATATTTTTCTGCAAATAATATTGCTGAATAATATTTCATTGTATACAACAATATTTTTTTCTTTTAATTTTTAAATTAAAAAAATTTTTTTTGCCGGGCGCGGGGGTGGCTCAAGCCTTGTAATCCCAGCACTTTGGGAAGGCCGAGACGGTGCGGATCACGAGGTCAGGAGAGAGACCATCCTGGCTAATACGCTGAACCCCGTCTCTACTTAAAAAAATACAAAAAAACTACCGCGGGACGGAGGCGGGCCGGCCTGTAGTCCCAGCTACTCGGGGAGGCTGAGACAGGGAGCAATGGCGTGAACCGCGGAGGCGGAAGCTTGCCAGTGAGCTGAGAGCCGGCCACAAGCACTCCCAGGCCTGGGCCGCAGAGCAAAACTCGCCGTCTCAAAAAAAAAAAAAAAAAATTTTTTTCGAGACACAGTCTTGCTCTGTTGCCCAGGCTGGAGTGCAGTGGCGTGATCTTGGCTCACTGCAACCTCCACATCCCAGGTTCAAGTGATTCTCCTCCCTCAGCCTCCTTAGTAGCTGGGACTACAGGTGTGCACCACCACGCCCAACTAATTTTTGTATTTTTAGTAGAGACAGGGTTTTACCGTGTTGGCAGGCTGATCTCAAATTCCTGACCTCATGATCCACCCACCTCAGCCTCCCAAAGCGCTGGGATTACAGGCGTGAGTCACTGCACCTGGCCCATATTTTCTTTATCCATCAGACCATCCATGGACATTTGAGTTTTTCCCCATTATTGGCTATTGTGAATAATGCTGCAATGAATATGGGTGTGAAAGCTTAATTTATTTTTTAAAAAAGGACACCTCCAAATAGATGTGGAAGCTATGGTCAGAGAAAGCCCAGAACTTGTGTAAGTCCCTTCTGGGCCAGTGCAAGCCCGGGCATGAGTTCAGCTCCTGCCTTCACCCTCCTCACAGCTGGGAGGTGGTCAAGGTCCTACCTCTTGGGATGGTTGACCCTGTAAGCTGGAGGAAGAGTGAGACAGGGAGGGTGCACAGAAAGGAGTCAAGTTGGTTTCAGCCTGGCACATGGTCCTCTTTGTCATCCATCAGCCTCTGCAATATTTCCCACAGTTGGGTTCTCCCAGCCCTGTCCACACCAGCACAGTGCCCTGGTCTGGCTTCTGGTGGCTGTAAGGAGCTGGGGTCTGAGTTTAATGGAAGTAACCATCTTATTTTCTTATAAATTCACTGTGTTTTTAGTCTTTTTAGGACTAGTTTAGGACTCTCTTGGGTTAGCAGAACCCATTCATCTAGTCTCTGGCTGTCCTGATAGAGCAGGTCCCTTTCTAGGCTGGAGGCTGTGGGTGGAGCCCAGCGTCACTCCTACTATCTAGCTTGGATGCTTTCCCAGTGTGTTAGGTGACAGCTTGTTCCTGGACAGGAAATTATTTAAGTTCAGCTTTTCCTCTGATGATCTGGGAGGCACTCAGTTACCACACATGTAACTGAAATCCTGGAGGGACTTTTGATGGACAAGGACGTGTGACCTCAGGTCCTCAGGCACAGCGTGAGATACTTTCCATAGAGGAGGAAGAGTATGGGATGTGGGGTCTCCAAAATCACGGGGGGAGATTTCCTGTGGGGTTATTGGAAGGTGTGGAAGGTATTTCCTTCCTCACTGGACCATGGTTTTGGGGCCACCTGGTAGCCTCCGATGACCTTTTTGAAGTCCTTTTCCGAAGCAGTGACTCTCAGAGCTGGATAACACTTGCCAGAGTTCAGGCAGCTGGTGTCCGTGTCTAGGAAGAAGGTTGATACTAGGGTCTCCCCTGTTTCCCATTCTACACCATCTGCTTTTCCTGGCTTGATCACCGATTGGGATGTTCTGTTCTAATTAATCCTATTTTTTTCCCTTCCAAGCCCTGGAGGTAGGTAAAGAAAGGATGTTCACTGAGGCTTAGTGTCTAACACATAGTCACTAGCTGTATTTGGCTATTGAATTTTTAAACCAGTTTCAATTAAATAGAATAAAAAATTCAGTTCCTCAGTTGCACTAGCCATGTTTCAAGTACTCAATAGCCTAATGTGGCAATGGACATTGCAGATGTAGAACATTTCACCATCGTGGAAAGTTCTGTAGGACATTGCTGCCCTGAGCCTCTGCTCCCTTTTCTCCTCTATGATTCTGACCTGGAGAATTGGAAGCTGCTACTCCATTAGGCTGTGGGCCCCAGAACTCACTGGCTATTGAGAATTCAAAAGCAGAGAATGAGAAGAGTGGAAATGCCTTCAATATCCACTTAATATTCAGTCCAGTGCAGTGTTAGGCTCTGAAGTCTTCTGAGTGTGACATCTGCAGTCTGAAAGCTGCCCCCCAAGCCCTTTGAGTTCTGGCTTGCAGCAGGGATTCTGCTCTGCTTACCTGCTCATCACCAAATCCATCTAAGGCATTTTCTGGGCTGTGAGCATATGCCAGTCTAACCTGGTCTTCTGATCTCAGTTCCTTTCCTAAAACACCACATGACCTTGGATGTTTATGCTGGTGCTACCCCTGCTGCAGTGCCTTGTGGTAGGCAGCTGCTGTCTGTACACAGGCTTTTCTGGCAATTCTTTTTACTCTGTGAAAAGATCCTGGCCACTGGGGTTGGGAGGAAGCAGGGACCTGTGTCTTTCTGGGGAGTCTGTAACAGGGATGAGGTTTTCCAGAACAAGATATCACAGCCTTGCTTTCTTCTCCAGACCAGCCAGAGGTTGTCCTTCTAGTCTTTTGGGTCCACCCCCATGGTACCATTTATTCCCCATGTGACAGCCAACTTCAGGCCTTCCCAGGGAATCTATTTTATCTGCTTTCTCCAGGATATCGAGAAGGAGCTAAGAAGAGAGGCCAGAGAGAAACTTCCTTTCTTCCTGCTGGGTTGCTAAGCTCAGAGACTGAGTGTAGGGTGGCCAGAAGCCATCCTCCTTACCTTACCAGGAGAGCCAGCCTGTGAAGTAGATCTCAGTGGAGTAGAAAAGGGGAGAGAAAAGGGAGCCCTGAAATATTATCAGGGCTCCTAGCACAAACTGTGTTGTAATACTTTGCAAATGAATAGACCTCCATGCCTGAACTTTGCAGTTATGAGACAATCAATGCCCTGTCTGCTTAAGTTAGTTTGAGTTGACTCTCTGTCACTTGCCATGAAAGTATTAGGGTCACCAGGCCACAGATTTGTGGGGAGGATGCCTCTGTCTGAAGGCCAAGTTCAGGTTGTGGCCAGACTGAAATTACAAGTGACCCGGAGGCCAATCTTGTTCACAGGTTTGCCTTCCCGAAACTCTTCTGCTCTGGATATTTCCTTCTCTTCAGCTCCTCAAATCCTCCCCATCAGTCAAGACCCTGGTTAGACTCCTCCCCTCCAAAGCCTTCTCTGACCACTTCAGCCTGCAGTGAACTCTCTACCTTTTGCCTTCTATTACAAATTATGATTATCAAAGAATTGTGAACTGTCTTATAGGATGTCTGCTTTCATTGTGTAGCATGGCACTTTAATAATTTTACTGTTTACAGTTTGCTACCTTCTCCCACCAGCTCAATGTCAGAGACAGGGTCTGATGCTTTTGTGTTCCTGGCAGGAGCCAGCATAATGTCTGGCATATAACAGACCTCATTGAATGTTTGGGGATTAAAAAATTTGTGGAAACATGATTTTAAGGTAGAAAACAGCTGGGATCTCATCATGTGAGAGCTATTGCAATGTGTATACAGCTCTTTTTAGTTGAGAGATAAGCACTTAAGCGCCCAGGATGACAGTAGGTTGCATTCCTCTATTAAGGCTATCTGGTCTCTTACCAGACAACTCTTTCATATCAGGGAGTGAGGCTGGAAGAAGGGGAAGAGTGGGAAGACGGGCAGGGTAGGAGTGGCTCTGAATCAGCTCCTCTTTGGAGCTCCAGAACTGGCTCAGGAGCCATGCTGGACAAACTGGAATCCTCATTCCACTGTCACTCTTCATTCTGGATCATTTCCACCAGATGTGGGTCTGAATGGCATTCTGCTATTTCCCATACATCCTGCTCCAACATTAAGAAGTCCAGGATTTTCCAGCATTGAAGCCATTAAAATAATTTAAAGAATTTTGAGTGACAAGAAGATCCTTGAGATAAGCCTATATCCTTGTTCTTTGAAAACAATACTATTTGAATATATGAATTCTGGGTCATTGTTAAAAAGGGAGAGAATCTCTCTCCTCCTTTCAGGTGTGATAATAGTCACACCTGAAAATGTGGCACAGTTAGGCCCTCAACTGTTCTCTAATTGTTTTCTGGCTCTTCTCTTTTTGATTTGGTTATAAATTTCCCTCCTGGGGAAATGCCATGTCTTATACTAAGTATACATCTTCCAGCAACCAGGATGCTCAATAAGTGACTATTGGATGAATGCATATTTACCTAGACAAACAAACGACAAAACCCCCTAAATTTATTAAGCACTTACTATATCCAAGGCACACACTAAGTACCTTACTGCTATTATTTCATTCTTAGAGATGTATAAGTGTGAAAATCACAAAGGGAAAAAATAATTATATAAGGGTGACTTCTAGGGCTTCTTTCAGCTATAAGATGCCCTGACTTGATGTGGCATTAAGGAAACTAGGCTATTGAGGTGGGGCTTGGGAACCTAATACTTAGAAGCAGAAATATAAATAATATTATTAGCAACCTCTTTCTGTGAGCTAGGAACTATGCCAAGTATCTTAAAAATATTTTCTCATTTATTCCCAAACAACAACACTATATGATAGGCACTACTGCTAACCTCATTTTTAGAAGAGGAGAGTGGGGCACGAGGAGATTAAGTGGCTAGTCTGAGAAGCAGTGCTAGCATCCAGGGGTATGGTGTCTTAACCACCATGCTCCCAAAGAGACACCAAAGCCCTCCATACCTGAGAAGGTGCCTTTCCATTGGGCCACAGGGGTGCAGGGGATGGGGAGGAGGGAGCGTTGCCATAGAAACAGCAGGATCCTCTATCAGGAGGGTTGGCACACAGGGCAGCTGGGGCTGAGGAACGCTCTGGAGATAATTCCAGGGCATCCAGCCTCTTTAGGTCTGCAGGAGTCTGTGAGCCCAGTAGGAAGCCAACTTCCCACCCCACTCAGCAGCACTTGGTAAACCTCAGCTTGGCTCTCCAGAAGGGTAGGACAGGATGTTCTTTGAGTTCTAGCAGCAGGACTATTAGGCAGCAGAGTTATGATTAGGGTGTAAAAATCTGTGGTTGCCAAGCACAAACCGTGCTTCACCTTTTATAGCCAGCTAGCTTGAGATGTCAAAAGTATTTAGAGACTTTTGTTTTTTTTCTCTACTCATCAACTTTATGACCCTAAACACATTCTTCCTTCTCTTTCTGTCACACATTTACCAGTCCCTGAACCAAGTTTGTAACTCGCTTGTGAGTCTAGAAGGCTTTCTGAAGTGCTTTAAGGTATTTCAAACCAGATTGGTTGAGCAGAGTAGAGTGGCGGCATTTCTTTCTTTCCTCTTTTTTTTTTTTTTTTTTTTTTGAGACAGCGTCTTGCTGTGTTGTCCAGGCTGGAATGCAGTGGCGTGATCTCAGCTCACTGCAAGCTCCGCCTCCTGGGTTCAAGCAATTCTCTGCCTTAGCCTCCTGAGTAGCTGGGATTCCAGGCACCCGCCACCACACCCGGCTAATTTTTGTATTTTTAGTAGAGACAGGGTTTCACCTTCTTGGCCAGGCTGGTCTCGAACTCCTGACTTTGTGATCCCCTCAGCCTCCAAAGTGCTGGGATTACAGGCGTGAGCCATCACACCAGGTAGGGCTATTTCTTTATTGGGTTTATTTTGCTTCAGTTACTCCCAGCTTCTCTGCTCTGGCCTAGTGGCTGGCTCCTTGGGAGCTGGGGTGGGGTATTTTGGTGGTAGAATGGTGGCTAAGAGCATAGGTTTAGGCTGCAGAGGGTCCTAGGTCATGTCTTGACTCTACCATTAAAGACCACATGATTTGGGACCTGTGACTTGACCTCTTTGCGTCTCAATGTTCTCATCTGTAAAATGAGAGAGAATGAGCATCTGCCTCAAAGGATTGATTTGAAGATGGGGTGAGAATACTTATGAAGCCCTTAGCTCCGTTCCTGTCACCATATTCTATCCCCTAATTTTCTTAGCAGACCTAAGAAAGCCACAGGCCTGGGATAAGGGTATCTGAAGGAGAGGTTATGAAGCCAGGCTTTTCTCCCTAGATAAACTTGGAGGTCAAGGATAAAGAAACCTTGTTGTAGCAGAAAGATCCAGATTGAGGTTTCTTAAGATGGTAGAATCCAAGACTTGCAGGATTAGAAGAGATCCTGGAAATCCTGTAAGACTGAGAAGATGGCAGCTTTGTTGCAGGAAGGTGGAAAAGATAGTGGACCAGGATGACCTCCACAAAGAACCACTCAATTTGAGGCGTTGATGGGAGTGCCTGGAGGCCAAGAATAGAATGGGGCCACGTGGGGGTCTTTGAGCTCAGTCACTGCTCAAGTGAAAGCACAAAGTTACCTTATCCTCCCCTGGACCAATTCCTCATTTTTCCAGGAGGAATTGCTGGTGACTTGGGAAACCCAATGGAATGGGTCCCAGTTGCCCTAATCTACTTATAACCAACCCATGTTTCCTGTATGGCCTGGCACAGAAACCAAAAGAAGGTTGTGCAGATCTGGGGATCACAGCTGTCCTGTCCTCCTTGAACAAGCTAGTGAAGTCTAAGAGGAAAACATCAACAACCAAAATCACAGTCAGGAAGAAGTGCCTCCACCTGCAAGTAACTGGGCAATTACCTGCTAATTAAGTTCTCAGTTTGTTTTCTAAGGCTTAAAGTGTAGTACTTGGTAGATGTGCCCTGCCCTGCTTGTCACCAAGGTGTTGAAGATGAAGCATTTCGCATGAATCAAGATGGAACTCTTCCATCTGATTAAATATAATAGCCTGATTTATTTCAACATCATGAGGTCTTAAAAGCAATGCCCTTTTATAGTTGGAGCACTGGGAGGGATTGCAGGGTTTTTGAGTCCTCTGTATCGGGGGTTGGGGGAAGAGAACGCACCAAGAGGGGAATAGACACGCAGAATACACAACAGTGTTTGTCAAAGTATGGACTGTGGATTTATCTCTTTTGCATCTGAATCGCCTGCCCATTATGAATGCAGATTGCTGGGTCCACATCAGTCCCAAGTAAGAAATTTTCCACGTGATTCTTCAGAACATGCAGGTCTGAAAATCTCAGGTAGGGGTGGAAAGTCTTTTGGGGATATTAACATTGATCTATGAAGTCCACAGACCAATCAAAACACCATTTCAGCCAATAGTGTCTACACCTACCCCAGGAAATCTTTTGCTTTAGCATTAAACAGATGAATGATGGTTCAATGTTTATACCTCATCTCCCTATAGGTGGAGATGCAAATACAAAAGCAGCCTAACAGCCCGAAGGCAGTGAAGAAACAGCACGCCTGTGTAGAAATCAACCCCCAGATCATCAAAGGCAGGCGTCTGCGTGCCAGCTCCCTAGTCTCAGGTGTTGTAAATGCTGACTACTGCCAGTTTATCTACTGATAACGAAGGTGAACATAAGCAATCTCCAGAAATCATTCACATGGGGCTCCCAGGTTCTTGAAAAACCACAAGAGATTGACAAATGCTTCTATTATAGACACAAATGCAAACAAACAGCTCATTTCCTCAAGAGCTCCCCACTGCAGTGGCTGTAAACAATATAGGGAAGGAGGGGAGAAGCCTTTGTTCCCCTTCCCCCACAGCTTCTTCCCCTTTCTGATGCAGATTTTTCTGACATTAGGAAGTCCAGACTAGGGGAAAGAAGCTATTAATAAAAGAACTTCAGGACGGGGATCCTTTTCCCCCAGAGGCCAGGGCTCTTTCAAAGTTTGTTACAAACCCTCCTGTTTTTCTAGTTTCAGAGAGTCTGGGGCCCTAAAGCTTTGAATCCCTGAGTCTTCTGAGACATTGCGTTACAGTGCTTCTCAAACTTCATTCAGTGTGCTCTGGTGAAACACAGAGCTGGGTCCTGCCCACCAAAGATCCAAAGATTCCAGCAGATTCTAACAGATTGTGATTATAGGCAGCCACCCCTCACTCAGGAACAGGGGGTAGTAGCTCACATTACAAAAAAAAAAAAACAAAAACGAAAACAAAAAAATGCGGCCAGGAGCGGTGGTTCATGCCTGTAATCCCAGCACCTTGGGAGGCTGACGTGGGAGGATCACCTGAGGTCAGGAGTTCAAGACCAGCCTGGCCAATATGGTGAAACCCCATCTCTAGAAAAAAATACAAAAATTAGCCAGGCATGATGGCGTTGCCTGTAATCCCAGCTACTCGGGAGGCTGAGGCAGAAGAATCGCTTGAACCCGGGAGGCAGAGGTTGCAGTGAGCCAAGATCGTGCCACTGCACTCCAGCCTGGGCGACAAGAACGAAACTCCGTCTCAAAAA